>NC_049257.1:16437504-16780004 GCF_011100685.1 Canis lupus familiaris
TCTTATTTCAAATTTTATTCTTAGAACACAAGATTACTTCAAGTCTGCTTTAAGTTTTCCCACTTAATTCTTTGATTATGTACTTTTTTTCCCCTTTTAAAACTAAGATATTCCTAAAGTGGAAAACACATTAAAAGAAATTGTTATGGCCCACTTCTGGGACCCTAGAGAAAATTAATCTGTTTAATTACTAATTTTATTATACTTTTTTGTATAGGATTTTGAAAATGTTTTATTAGAAAACAGTTAACTATTACATATCCATATATATTTCAGATATCCTGCTTGATTTTCGGAAGTTACAGCAATGCTTTTATTAGATATCCTTTTAAGTCAGTCTTATAATAGAGAGCCTCTTTGGGAGTTTGTAAGCATACTATATTATTTGATTAAATATTTAGACATCTGATAAATCAAGAAAAAATCTTCCGTATACCTAATAAAAGAGATTTTTCTTTTCTTACATTTTCCTCAGCTACAATTGTCTTCTGTTTGTCAAAAAAAGAATGAATTCTGCCTATTTAAAACAGAAGTGACTTTAAAACAGAAGTGTATTCAAGATACCTGTTGCTTTAATTCAGGTGTAGAATATTTGCATTGTAGTTTGTCCGTATATGAATCAAGGACAGTCCTGACTATGCAGAGATTAGAGATTTAAAAGTTTAAATATTTCATTTTAAGATTTAAGTTATATGATTCTCAATTTCTGCAAAGTATAAGTAGAAGAAAGGTTTTCAACAGAAACTTATTTTTCATTCTTAAACCTAAAGCCTTCTAATGGTGAAGGAAACTAAATGTGGTCTGAGTGAGATCCATATATCTGACTCTTCAAAAAAGTCTGGAATCATATCCCTACTAAGAACAGTACTCATAACCAACCATATTTAGTCCACTCTGAAATTCCTGTCCTCTAACTCTATTATTACCCACACATTTGCTCTAAGAAACTAAATTATTTGCCTTTTTAAAGTGAAAAACAAACATCTTGGATGATTCAGAAATACCTTTTGTCTTTGCTATCTTCTAAATTCTTTTGTTAGAATGAAGCCAATTCATTGTTCATCTAAAATTTCTTGAATAAAACAAGGATTTAAATTACAATTTGGATGTGCAATGTTTAATTCTTAATTTTCCAAAATAACATGGTTTGATGTAGTTAAAATGTTTCATTTGTTGTATTTAAAAACATTTATCTTCACTTTTTCTAGACGAGGACCTATTAAACTTGGAATGGCTAAAATTACACAAGTTGATTTTCCTCCTCGAGAAATCGTCACATATACAAAGGAAACTCAGACTCCAGTTATGGCTCAACCCAAAGAAGGTGAATATTTATCCTAAATATGATGGTTCTTAAATTCCCATTTTGAGTAAATGAATTCTTTCTTTTTTTTCTCTTCCTTTCTTTTTTGTTTTTTGGCCTATTTTGTAGGGAAACATAATACTAACACTTTAAGATTTCCGTATTAATGTGTTTGTTCTTAGAGTTTTAAAACCTTTTCTTTTAGAAGTTAATAAAAGTATAAACCATATGTATGGTTTTTAATTTTGTTGACATAAACTTAAGTTTTTAATCTTCATTTTGTCATTGATATGTGATGCTTTAGAATCCGGAAAGCTGGGATCCCTGGGTGGCGCAGCGGTTTGGCGCCTGCCTTTGGCCCAGGGCGCGATCCTGGAGACCCGGGATCGAATCCCACGTCGGGCTCCCAGTGCATGGAGCCTGCTTCTCCCTCTGCCTATGTCTCTGCCTCTCTCTCTCTCTCTGTGTGACTATCATAAATAAATAAAAATTAAAAAAAAAAAAGATTCCGGAAAGCTTAGGAATGTTCTATTTCTCTGTCCCCAAGCATAATCCTCTAAAAGAATATATCACACAGTAAATGAAACCATGTGAATTATGTTCTGTAGAGCACGTGATATTCTGATATGCTGTCATTGTTATGTTATCCATATTAATGAAGAACTCCAGACCTAATCTTAAACTTTTGCTTTTATGACTTAAGGGCTCTAGTGTGTTGATTTCGTAAACAGCCTTTAATCTGTATGAAATAGAGAGATGTATACATGGACATCATATTGAATGTTGAGTCTTTTGATTCTTTTTCTTTTTAAAGATTTATTTGAGAGAGAGCAAGAGCAGGGGCAGAGGGCAAGGGAGAGAGAACATCCTCAAGCAGTTTCCCCGCTGAGTGCAGAGCCCAACTTAGAGCTTGATCCCAGGACCTTGAGATCATAATCTGAGCTGAAATCAAGATTCGGCCACTTAACCCACTGAGCCACCCGGGTGCCCGAGGAGTCTTGATTCTTAAACCAGAAGGAGAAGGAGTTACCATTTTTGCATTGGGAACTAATTTTTAAAATCTTATCAGATAGTTAATGATTCAAGTATAAAGTTAATATGATAGTTCTTGTTTTTTCCAGTTAGGCTAATAAATTTATGTCACACATTAAAGAGGTTTTACATAATATATGTAATACAGGTCCACAGTTTCTTATCTAAAACCTTTGAAGCCACATATGTATTCGAATTCAGAATTTGTTAGATTTTTGAGAAGTTACTAGTAAAGTATATGTGCCGTAAGTAAACACTCCAGCTGCATCCTGGGCATTAATATTTTGGCAGCAGAAGATAAGAATATTCAAACTAAGTAAAATAAATAATGATTATAAATAGCTTTACCTCTGATCATGTCAAAGCTTACCACTAAATGAGTTACAGATTTTAGAGTTGCTGTTATTTTGGATTGTGGTCTCATAATTTTCCTTTTAGCAGTCAGTGCATAAGGAATGTTTTTTCTCTTTGGCCAGGAAAATTTATTCCTGTTTAATTGTGGAATATAAAACATTAAAACTTTGTTTATCAAGTATTTTTAAAATTTCAGTTTCATTACTGTTCACTAAGGAGAAGCAAAAATAATATTTACTTCAGGAAGCCCAGAAAATACAAGTAAGCAAAAAGGAGAAAAAAGTCTTTGTGGTGCGTGGGTAGCTCAGTCAGTTAAGCATCCAACTCTTGATTTTGGCTCAGATCATGATCTCAGGGTTGTGAGATGGAGCCCCATGTCCCAGCATGGAGTCTACTTAAGATTCTCTTTCCCTCTTTCTGCCTGCAACCCTGCTTTTTTTTTTTTTTTTTTTAAAGATTTTATTTATTTATTCATATGAGAGAGAGAGAGGCAGAGACACAGGCAGAGGGAGAAGCAGACTCCATGCAGGGAGCCCGACGTGGGACTTGATCCCAGGTCTCCAGGATCACGCCTTGGGCTGAAGGCGCCGCTAAACCGCTGAGCCACCCGGGCTGCCCGCAACCCTGCTTTTAAAAAGAATCCTTGAGACCTTTAGCTGTTACCAAAAAAAATCTTTAAACTTTCATGTTTATATATACCTCAAAAGAAATTAGGATTATACCTATTTACAGGCTATGTACTTTTTAACAACTCTCCTTTCCCTGCCCAGATAGGATGGAGGTGAAATAAATACCTTAGACTTTTCTGTTCACTTTCATCTTGTTCCCAAAAAGAGTTGACATTATCATACATACTATTACATTTCAAAAATTTTGAGGAAATCCGGGTAATATGTTTACCCAGGACTTTTTTTTACTTGATTATGTGAATGTTCATTTCTGTGGATACATTGATTGGTAAAATAGCTTTCACAGAAGGAAAATCCTTATCTTACTAGAAAAAAAGCCACTGATGATAAACTTGAGACATAAGCGACTTAAAGGAAAGATGAAGTGTTGAACAGTATTAAGAATATTAATACTGCAGGATTCCATAATTTCTGGAAAATAGTATTTTATTAATATATTAATTCAAGTATTTTAATGTGTATCTTTCTGGAGCTACATTATTGTATATGTTAACTGAAAAAAAAAAAAAAAAAAACCAAGCAAAATAGCCAAAATGAAGGCACAAAGACTCATTTAAAAAGTATAATAGGCTGGTTTTCTTCATCTAATAGTTTGGAAATTTATTTTTAGTTATTCCATCATACTTACGAAATGCATTTTGGATTACTTGAAGTATAAAGTGTTCTGAAACTATTTTGGGTAATACCTATTATAATCAGTTTAAGTGAAGAGTTCCTATTTTTTTAAATAAAATTTTTCAATTATTAAGGTATTATATTATTGAGAATTCAGAAAATACAGAGAATGAAACTAGTATACTATCTTCCATCATATACAAAAGTAAATTCAAAACGGATTAAAGATTTTAATGTAAGACCTGAAGCCATAAAACTCCTGGAAGAAAACCTAAGCAATAAGCTCTTTGATATCAGTCTTAGCCATATGTACTTTTTTAGAACAGTTCTCTTAGGCAAGGGCACCAAAAACTAAAGTAAACAAATGGGGTTACATTAAACTAAAAAGCTTTTGCAAAACCATCAACCAAATAAAAAGGCAACCTAATGAATGGGAGAAGAAATTGGCAAATCATACACCCAAGAAGGGGTTAATATCCAAAATGTATAAAGAACTTAGACATATAAAAATATTTTTTTAAATGGACACAGGAATTGAATAGACATCTTTCCAAAGAAGACCTACAGATGGCCAACAGACACTTGAAAAGATGCTCAATATCACTAGTCATCAGGGAAATGCAAATCAAAGCTACAGTGAGATATTACCTCATACCTATCAGATTGGGTAGTATCAAAAAGACAAAAAATAACAAGAGCTGGTAAAAATGTAGAGAAAGGGGAAATCTTGTACACTGTTGTGAATGTAGAGAAAAGGGAAATCTTGTACACCAACAGTGTACAAGAGTATGGAGTTTCCTCAAAAAATTAAAAATGGAATCACCATACAGTCCAGCCATTCCACTTCAGGGTATTTATCTGAAGAAAACAAAAACACCAATTTGAAGAGAGACATATATATATGTATGTATATATATATAATACATATATAAAAATATATATATATGTGTATACAGATGTATGTGTATATATGTATGTATATATGTATGTATATGTATTTGTTCATTGCAGCATTATTTACAATAGCTGAAGATATAGAAGTAGCCTAAGTATCCATCAAAAGATAAATGGGTAAAGAAGATGGAATATTCCTTAGCCATAAAAAGTGAAAATTTGCCATTTGTGAAAACATGGATGGCTCTGGAGGGTATTACACTAAGTGATAACTCAAACAGAGAAAGACAAATACTGTATGTTTTCACCTGTATGTGAAGTCTTAAAAAAAAACACCAAGAAAACCCAATCAGAACAGACACAGGATTCACAGATACAGGAAACAAACTGTTGGTTGTTACCAGAGAAGGGGCAGACATTGGGGGTGGGTAAAATAGGTGAAGGGGATTAAGAGGTAGACTTCCAGTTATAAAGTCAGTCAGTCATGGGAGATATAACGTACAGCATAGGGAATATACTCAATAATATTATAATAACTTTATATGGTGACAGATGATAACTAGACTTACTGTTGGGGTCATTTTGTGGCATAAAAAATACCAAATTGCTATGAGTATACCTGAAACTAATAGGATATTTGTGACAGTTATACTTTAAAAAAATTACAGAAAGGATATAAAGAGGAAATTATTCCATTGTGTAATAATTACTGTTAATATTCTGTTTCCAGTTTTCAGTGATATATTTTTTCAAAAATTGTCTATATATACATATATAAGTTATATACATATATGATTTTATATCCATTTTGAAATTTGCATTTTTAATTGCTTATTTTTGTATGTGTGTAAATTTTGAAATGTTAACATGTAACTTATGGCCATTGAACTAATATGAATATATAACTATATAAGACTGGCATTTTTCAAAAATTCTTTTTCCTATTTTTATTTTGCAAGTAATTAAAAATTTGAAAGATCATGATATGTTAGATAAGCTGATGATCCAGAAGCACAAGATAAACTGTATTCTTTTCAGTTTTAAATTCTTTGGGGCAAGGCTTTTAGCATTACCAAACTTCAGCTTCTTTGCCAGATTTGCTGTAAGTAGAGAGACTGTTTCTTCTTCATTACTGTAATGCCTGCTCTTAGTAGTGCCTGGCATGTAGTAAGAACATAGTACTTGGAAAAAAAAAAAAAAAGAACATAGTACTTGGTGAAGGAATTAATTACTTTTACCTACTCAGGAGAATTATTTTGCTTACTTGTGTTATTTATTTTCATGCATTTACTCTAGAAGTAACTACTGGGAAATAGGTTATTTTCAAGTGTTAATGCTACAGTATAATTACTGATGAAATTGGGTGAAAAGTATGATTTGTCTCAGTTCTTGGTTTTAATATGAATATATCATATTCTAATCTTTATTTCTCTTAGATCCATAAGTGAAACCATTATGGATTCTCCTTAAAGCCTCCTTGAATTCCATGGTGACAAACTGTGTAGCTACAAATATGTTCTCATTTTGTGTCCTATGTATCCCTCTGAATGCTATGAACAAAATTGAATCTGTTAACATCTTTCAGATATATTATTTTAGCTATTTGTAATGGTTCTTCAAACTTCATGTTTAAATTAATAGCTGAGGATTTTAACTGCAAAGAGTGCTCACATATCAGGTAGAGTGTGAAGCACTTTACATTATCTCTAATCCTCTCACCAAAACCATGAGTTAAATATTTGTTCTATATACACATGAAGAAGGTAAAACTGAAGGAGATACTTTATCAAGGGACACATAGCTAGTAGCTAAGATTCTAACCAAGTCTGATTTTAAGATGTGCTTTCTCTCTCATGCTACCATTGAAGCAACACGTTCATGCTTTTATGGTGGTAACACATGATAAAAAATTCAATTTATAGTGTAATACAATACAGGCAGGGATACAGATGTATAACTGAAACAATAGTTTTATTAAGTAGCACCTCCTCTTCTCTTGTTATATTTCATTTTTTAAATGAAAAATGACCATAATGTGCTAAATTTATTGGTTGAGTTAGACCTGTAGTTTGAAAAACATTTCATTAAAGGATAGCATGGTTTAGTTTACTTATTTATTGGTATATCTGCATCAGGAAAATATTTTATGGTAATAATTGCCTAAGAGTTATGAATAAACAGCTTTGATCTTTCATTGTGCTAAATATAATTTTTATTATCTTTACTTATCAGAGGTGAAAGTAAGAAGATAAGTGAACTCAACCCAGTTTCTGATGAGTATGTCTGTGTCAGTACCACTACCTATAAATTTTTCCTGTGGACTAGACTTAGATATTTTTTAAAGGTCCATGTTTATTCATTTGCAACCTAACAAGTATTTATGATTCTATAATTTTATTGAGTATACCCTATATATGAAGGGACTATGTCATCTTTTGTTTTTTTTTGTGGTTTTTTTTTTTTAGTTTCAGGTTGAATTATATAAGTGAAGGAGAATAATAAATTTATCCTGAAACCATGGGGCCATCCCCAGTTATAAAAATGAGATCATTTCCTTCCTATATATAATAATTATTTTCATGTCTAGGGCTCTTACCATTAAGTTTCTTTTCCCAATTTGTGGAAGTTTTAGGAAGAGGGAAAGAAAAAACCCTGAAATTAAGGTTTTATAATGAAAACACTTTGTGCTTAACTGTACTTGTACTTATCCATTGCTTTAATATAGTGGTTCTCAAACTTAGCCTGGTTGGTTTCCATTTAAGAATTATGTAACAAATTCCAAAACTCACCATGAGGCAAAATTGCTGAAATTATAATTTGAGTGTAGCAGACAGTAAATTAAACTTGGGTAGGCAGTGTAATCAGTGCAGGAGTAATATGAGTTACTAAATTGAAGATAAAAATTGGCCTTAGGCTTAACTCTTTCTACCATTTTTTTAAAATGGCTGAATCTCTTCTTTTAAAAAGCAGTGTTTTTTTTCTTTGTTTTTTTTTGTTTGTTTTTTGTTTTTTGTTTTTGTTTTTGAAGCAGTGGTTTTTATTCTGCCTTGTTTTTCTTTTTCACCATTCTAGCCATCTTCTTGCTTTCAAGTTTACTCTTTAAGTTGGTAGTACTGTTTCTGAACTGAGATGCTTTGCTGTCTTAAAGCACCTACTGTGAATGAAATTGACTAGGAACATGTGACCTTAGTCAATTTCACTCTCTGCAGGTAAAAAGCATCTCATGGTGCCCACAGATATACTCCTGGAAAAGTTACTTTATTCCCTTACCTTTTTAAAGTCTTTAACTCTTTTGAAAATGGCTTTATTTTTTAAATCTACCTTTTTAGTATGGATTTTTTGCTGCTATTTTTATTTTATTTTTTTTTTAATTTTTATTTATTTATGATAGTCACACACAGAGAGAGAGAGAGGCAGAGACACAGGCAGAAGGAGAAGCAGGCTCCATGCACCGGGAGCCCGACGTGGGATTCGATCCCGGGTCTCCAGGATCGCGCCCTGGGCCAAAGGCAGGCGCTAAACCGCTGCGCCACCCAGGGTTCCCCTTTGCTGCTATTTTTAGATAGATTTTTAAAGAGGAAGAAATCCTATGTTATCTAATATTATCAGTTTATTGACACTTGAGGAAACTGAGGCCTGAGGAAGTTAATTGATGAGCTGCTGGTCACAATGTGAGTGAATATAGGGCTACAACCAGAACCTGACTTTTGATTTCCAATGAAGTGCAATTCTTATAATATTCCAATTTCTTATCTGTGTGGAGTTTTACAGTTACTTTTGGTATTGGTTTAGTAGCCAGATATTTTTCCTTAGGAACATGTTGATTAGTATTTGTAATGTATAGAAAAGTATTATATGTAAATAGCTTTGAATTTTTTATTGCATAATCTTAACATCTATCAGTAATCCATGCTTCCCAGGCAGACTAAATTTGTGGAACCCTTGGTTAATATTACTTTTAAAAATTGTGGAATAAATAAAGCATATAGTAAATTAGTTTTAACCCTTAGAGAATCTGTGAGAATATAAATATAATTGAAAATTAAAACATTTGTTCTTAAAGACTTGTAATCAGCATATCTGAAATTATAGCCTCAGAAAAAATGTAATATTTATGAGATCATAGATATCAGGATCTATGTCAATGATGCCAATATTGCCAAAAATCTGAATTTTGTAAAAAAAAGACCATGTAGAAAACCAGATCGTGTTAAAGTAAATGGTATAATTGAAATTTTACTTCTTTTTTGTTTTTCCCCCAAGTTAACATTAGATCTGTATTCAAAATATTTCCTGATGAAACAGACTGCTATATATTTTCCCTTGTTGAGGATCTAAATTATTAAGGAAATCCAAGAGATCTTGTATATCAGTCTAGATATTTAAAAAAATAAAAAAAATGGATGCCATTGATCCATTCATGAATCTTTGTCCCAATATAAGGTTCTCTTAATATTGATTTTATTTTATTTTAAATTTTTTTCTTTATTCATTATTCATTTTTATTTATTCATTATTTATTCACAGAGAGAGAGAGAGGGAGAGACACAGGCAGAGGGAGAAGCGGGCTCCATGCAGGGAGCCCGACGTGGGACTCGATCCTGGGTCTCCAGGACCAGGCCCTGGGCTGAAGGCGGTACTAAACCGCTGAGCCACCCGGGCTGCCCTTAATATTGATTTTAAAGAGTAAGGTGTAAGTAGGTGAAATTAGGGACAACTGGATTGAAATGGAATGATTCAAAATGATGTTGATCTAGAAAAGAAAGGATTATTTTTAAAGTATAACAGAAAACTGATCATATCTGACCTATATTTTAAAACTAATGATTAAAACATTTCCTTCTAATCTCATTTTATGATTTTTTGAAATTATTCATAAGTTGAGTTTTAAAAAATTAAATCATTTTTATATGCAGCAAATTTTCTGATTTTTATTTTTTTATTTTTATTTAATTTTCTGATTTTTAGAACTTAGTGGCAATTTCCTTTATACCATAAATAATTAGACCACTTTGTAAATTAGGAATACTCCCTAGCACATTAAACTATCTTAAAATAGGGCACATCAATATTAATGAAACTACGTAATTTATAGACAACAAACATTTTCTAAACAACATTAATGGACTAATGATAGGACTTGTTTTTTACTTATAATAAGAATTAATTATGATAAGTGATAGATTTAAAAGTATCACTGTTTAGTGAGGATTTACTAGGATGTTGCATATTACCTGTTAAATGTGTTGTAACATTTTAAAATAATTCAAAGTGTACTTTGTGGCTTATTCTTAGCTTAAATGTCTCTTAAGTAGAATGTGACATATAGATGAGAAAACTTGCTCTGAAGACTCCTTCCTTCAGTTTAACAAAAGCCACCCATTTTACAGATGATTTAACTTTGATTAACCTACTCCATTGTAACAGATTATTCCGACAACGGGAATTTCATTCTTCGGTGTTATTTCTAGGTGCAGCTTAATTTACAGAACAGCTTTTCTTTCCATCTCACCAAAATACATCACAATTTTGATGTTAACTCAAAGTAAAAATTCACTGGTTCATTAAACCTAGTCTTAGCATTCATTGACAAGAGATTTGTCATTTTAAAAGTAACTGCTACTTTTATGCATTCTTTACTGCTCAGTTTATAACCTTGGATTCCCTGTCAGAGAAAGCATGGAGTTAACCACTTAGCATATTGCAATGAATATTCATCAATAAATTGATGTGACATGGCAGTCCCATTTTCAGTCTTCTTCCTCTGCTGCATTCTTTTCCTGTTTTAAATACATTATAGTTTATCATGTAATAAGGACTAGCATAGAAAATCTTCAGAATTATGATGTGTTTTTTTTTATCATGTCAATAGTCCTTTAGTACCCATCATATTAGTTTTTAAAAAGAGAAGTGTATTTTGTTCAGAGGAACATTCTCTAATCTGAGGAAGATTCTCTAATCTGATATGAGGAACAGTCTCTAATCTGAGGAACATTCTCTAATCAGAGGAACATTCTCCAATCTGATATTACCGATGGACATTTTTGTCAAATATCTGAGATATATACATAGATAATTGTTTAAGACCAACTTTATAATAACAATGTTTTGTACTTTTTAAGATTAGGTAATTTGATTTTTGTTCCTTGAAATTTTATTTAGCTTAATCTTTTGACCTGTCATAGTTTTTAAATCAGTTTTTTTATCCATCTAGAAAGAGAAGTATGTACATTAAAACAAAATACTGAAAACATGTATCTAAATAGTTGGTAACTCATTCAGCTGCAACTAAACTAATCTATATGGGCAAATAGGCATAGCAAATGCCATGTGAGAGGTAAGATCACTGTCTCTAACATACTTCATCTACATTTTAAATTTTAGAAGGAAAAGATGGTCTATAAACAAGATCTTTTCTGTTAAATATGTAGATTATGAGGTCACTTAGCACTAAAGTACTGACCATATGCATTATGACAGGAATTTGACACCTGTCATTGGAAATAGTACTTAGAAGCTGTATAATGCGACAAAGTTGAGGGAGGAAAATACAATGTGGATAGGAGGCTGTAATTTATAATTCACAGTGCTCAAGAATGACCTGTCCAGCGTGTCTCAGAATCCCTCTCCTGGATTTTAGGATTTGCTTACAGTGAACCCTGCTAGTAAACAAAGTTGATTAGGATAACTGATAGCAGAAAAATGAAAAAATATATCTATTCTCAGACTTAATTTTTAATTGAAGTAAATATATCATTATTCTAAAAGTCAACTCCCAAGTTAAATGTAATTAAACTATTTTATTACATTACACCTACAGGTGACTTTATGGTAGAATTTCATCATGTTTGAGCAATACAGTATAGAATTGTCACCAGTTATACTGTTTTCAGATTAATAATCTGTTGTATATGAGAATTCATCTAAAAAGGAGTTCTGTCTTTCTCTTTCTCTGTGTGATTATTTTGCCCAAAAAAAGCTTTCATTTTTTTTAAGTAGCAGAAAAGCTGTAATTGGCATGCTTTGTAAGGAAGTGTCAATGTGCAAGAGAGTGGCGATCACTAAGAATTCTTTTACGTGTTCTTTCCCCTTTGCACCACCGCCTCCTCAGCGGGGTCACTGAGATCACTAGCTTTTCTTGAAATGGCCATTTTCACTGGCAGGTGCATTATACCCTGTATTTTCAGATTGTTTTTCCATTCTGAATGTTTGGCAGGTTGATTGCTCTGGCTGCATTGACGGAGAAAGGGCTGACAAATGCGGTTGGGCTGGCTGAAAAGACAGTGATTACTGTTTTCCTTTGTGGCTGATTGAGGCCCTTGAAAGGAAAAATTTTAACCTTCACCATTTGGTTCAAAAGTATGAGCATATATTGAAATCATTCGTGCCATTTATCCTAGTTCTGTAAACTTGTCAGAACGTAAAAATCGCTCAATTTCAAGTAATGTAGGATTGGCATACGTCATTATCATTTTGATTAAGTTGGAGGTTGTATCATTGTGTGCATTATACAGTGTCATTTAAAGCTTTCTTTCCTACAGGTACAGTTATATTTTTATTGCTTATACTATAGATTTAGAAAGATTTTCATAGCTCTCCAAACCTAACACTATGTGTGTGGTTTGGCAGCTGGTGTGGCCTACAAGCTGCATTTTGTTTGCAGGGTAAAGGCTTATCTGTAGGCCTCCTGGAGTGTGGGTAATTGCACAGGCTCACCATTGGGGAGAGACAGGATTGGAAGCAGCCAAGCGGAAGAATGTTGTGCCATCCCTTTGCCACCTTGTAGCAGAAAGACACAATCCCAGCAGTGCCATCTGGTTGTTGCTATCTAGTCAGCTGGTCTGGCTGCTGGGACCATGACTTGGCAGCTGGTTCCCATCCTTGACCATTCTTTTGTGTACAGAGCATGTATGTGTGCTTTAGATAATTTTGAACATGGGTCGGGGAAATGACTATAAATAACAAGTCTCCTTATTGAATAGGCCCTCATTACTTAAGATGCACTCTGCTACAGACGCCTGCTGCCATTCCCTTATAGACAAATGACACATCTGTTTAGGCAATGAAAATAAGCATTTTCTACATAAAATCTGAGAAGGTATGCAGAGTTATATGTTCTATAACATTTTAAAGTAAGTCATTTTAAGTTAGTTCTTGATTTGGGGAGATTTTGTAATAAAGTCTTATAAACATTCTATGTTACCTCAATATATATTTTTGTTCAAGTTAAGAAAACATTATTTTAAGTGCTTATTGCCACATCATGCAATGGTAGATAATGAGACTTGCATTTAAAATGACAGAATAGAAAATGTGGTCTCATAGCTATTATCTTTAAAATCTGCCTCTCAAATAGCAACCTGAGAGTTAATGTAAGCCGTCTTTATGCCATACGAAGACCCATTAGACACTGATGGTTTCAGATCACAAGTAAGCAGCTAGCTCTGTAGGCTATTTTAGACATTTGATTTTCTTCGTTCTACAGCATTAATGTGTCAGCATGCTACATAAAACTATGCAGGAGTTGCATGTTGTTCTGTCTGGAATGATAAATGCTTGCAAGCTTTTAGAGATTTCCATGAAGAATTTATCCTAATTGCTAATATATCTTATTTCAGTTTATGTAGTTACAAAATTTGGAATGACTATTAGAGGTACCACATAGGTATCTATAAACCCCAAGAAGTTCCACTTTCTTTTAAAATTGCATTGATGAAATTCATACTATTTTTACTTGTTCTGTCTTACAGTGGTTTACTTCTGCATTTATGTAAAGTTAGTTGTGATACCTTCTGAACTGTTGCTCAAAAGTTCATTGGTTTCATAAAAATAATTTTTGTGTTATTCTGTTTTTTTCAGATGAAGAGGAAGAAGATGATGTAGTGACTCCTAAACCACCCATTGAACCTGAAGAAGAAAAAACTTTAAAGAAAGATGAAGAAAATGATAGTAAAGGTATCTGAAAGAATTTAACTTTAAAAAAAAATTTAAGGTTTATAAAAAAAAAAATACTATTTTTATGTTAAGGTAGAATAAAATACTCCAAACCAAAGAGGTGAATCTGATTGAAAAAAAATATGTGGCATTCATTGATCCAAACTGTGATAGTGAGTTGACATGATTTGATCGACATAAATTAGACTTCAGGAAAACATTTGTTTTCCAGCTCCCCCTCATGAACTGACTGAAGAAGAAAAGCAACAAATCTTACACTCGGAGGAATTTTTAAGTTTCTTTGACCATTCTACAAGAATTGTAGAAAGAGCACTTTCTGAACAGATTAACATCTTCTTTGACTACAGTGGAAGAGATTTGGAAGACAAAGAGGGGTAATGTTTAATTGCTAAAATTATGGCTTCAGCAATGTTACTTTAAAATTACTTAGATTACTTTCAGATCAAGAGAAGTTATAACATCATCTTTTTTTGGATTTGGTCTTATTCTATAGAGAGATTCAAGCAGGTGCTAAACTGTCACTAAATCGACAATTTTTTGATGAACGTTGGTCAAAGCATCGTGTTGTTAGTTGCTTGGATTGGTCATCTCAGGTAAGTTGTAACAAAATTGGTTATTCGCTTTTTAATTAAAATTATTTATAGGCACTTTGAATTATGGAAACCTTGTATATTAAATCAGTATATATCATTTAAAGTAATAATGGATGATGGTTCTAATGTTACTGTATTCATTTTATCTTGTATACTTTGGAAGAAAGGATTGGAAACATTATTTAATTTAAAATTCAAGATTGAATTTATGTCACAACCCAGGTTTACTAACGTCAGTTGTTCACCAAATCTTTTGGTTAAAATTGCAACGTGTTTTCATAAAATGTTTTAATATTAAAACATTTTAAATAATGATAGTTTTTATTTAGAGTTGTACTAACATTCCAGTAATTGCAACTCTCAATATACTTTTCCTGAGGAAATGTTAGGTATTTGTATTTTCAAAATAATTTTGATAAAAACAGTTGAGTAACTAAGAATATGAAATGGTTCATGCATAGCATTTTTTCCCCCACTTGATTCTTGTGAGCAGTATCCAGAGCTACTCGTAGCTTCCTATAATAACAATGAAGATGCTCCTCATGAGCCTGATGGTGTGGCCCTTGTATGGAATATGAAATACAAAAAAACTACCCCAGAATATGTGTTTCACTGCCAGGTAAGATGGTCTTTTAACAGTCTTCCCTAAGTTTAAGAAGTCATTAATGAATTTAGACAAGTGCCTTTTTTCTTTTCTTGTCAACATAATGATTTCATTGGATTGGCATTTACTAAACCACTTCATGTTTGCAAACAGATGTTAACAGAAAACTGAAGACTTCTCAGTTCAACATGATCTGCCTTTTTTAGCTTTTCTGACATCTCTTATGTTTAATCACACCTAAAGTTCTTTGCAGTTGTGATTTTCTGTTATTGTGATTGATTATATAAAAGGAATCTTTTATAAAATGCCTTTTCTACAGGGACTTTCTCATGAACTTATTTGCTGAATATACAATTAGACGGTTGGCCCACTGAATTACTTATACATGGCCTGAGGAGTTGGAACTAGATAGTTTTAAATAGAAACATATGTATGAAGTAGGAAACAGATGCTGATTTTTAAAGTGGGTTTAGTGTAAGGTTAAAATTTGCAAGCCTATTCTGGTTGCATAAGTTATAATCTTTTAATAATCATAATTCTGAAAAAATGCTTAACTGAATCAAAACTAGCTTATTCTCTGTTGTCAGATTACTGTTAGAGCCAGTTGTCTTTTGATTTAATACTGTAATCAAATTGAAATAATTTTTGCTTTCTTTATAAATTGAATACATTTTACATAAACAATCACTACATTTGACTTTTAAGCCAAAACTATTCTAATGGTATATTTTTCTATTCTGAAATAAAATGAAATTTTTAAACAAAGTCATTTACTTCTTTTTATAACCTTTAAACTCTTACAATAAAAGGGGAAATGCTTGTATATAGATTTATTTTTATAACTTCTCGGGCTTCTTCCATTTGAACCTTAAGTATAAAAATCTTTATTTGCAGTCTGCTGTGATGTCTGCTACATTTGCAAAATTTCATCCAAATCTGGTTGTTGGTGGTACATATTCAGGCCAAATTGTGCTGTGGGATAACCGTAGCAATAAAAGAACTCCAGTGCAGAGAACTCCGCTGTCAGCTGCTGCACACACAGTAAGTAAAGAGGTTATTTCCATTAGACTTCTGCGCTGCTTCACCATTAAATACTTAGTAGTGTCCATCAGAGTAGTCTCAGAATGTGTTTCCTTTGATGTATGAATTCCTCATCAGCCTCTAAGAATGAAGGCCTTTTTTTTTTTTTTTTTTGTATTTTTGGAAATCTGTTTTATTTAAAACTCATCTATCTTCTGAGACAACCTTTTATTAATCAACAAAATAGCATCAAACTTCACATTAAAAATATCATCAAGATATGAAACTGTTTTAATGTGAAACAGAATACCTGTGATTATGGTGTACAAATGGTTCCATTTTTTGGTAAAATAACCCAAGAAAACTTCTTTTAACATCTCTTTCTTTAGCATCCTGTATATTGTGTAAATGTTGTTGGAACACAAAATGCTCACAATTTGATTAGCATATCTACTGATGGAAAAATTTGTTCATGGAGTCTGGACATGCTTTCCCATCCACAGGTAGGTTAAACTTGGAAAACTGAACTTTTAAATCAAGTGTTATTTTTAAAGTCTATGTAATTCCCAGCTTATATTTTTCATAAATGTTTTATAATCGTATTTTAATTAATAACAGTTTATAAGCCAAAACGTGTATTAGATATAGTTTATTGTGTATATACTTTATTTTCAAACCTGCTTCATTTAATGAAAGTAAATTTGTATAAGTATTATATAATAAAAGAATTGTTCATAAACCAATTAAAATTAGAAATGTTTCTTAGAAAATTAAAAGTTGCAAGCTTGTAAATAATTTCCTCAATTTTTTTCTACGTAGGATAGCATGGAATTGGTTCATAAACAGTCAAAGGCAGTAGCTGTGACATCTATGTCCTTCCCTGTTGGAGATGTCAACAACTTTGTTGTTGGGAGTGAGGAAGGTTCTGTGTACACAGCATGCCGCCATGGCAGGTAAATCTAAACTGGAATTTGCAATTATTTAAATTTCTCCTTTTAATAATCTCATTAAAACAAATGCCCCTTGTTTAAGTAGAAATTTGTCATAGAGCCACTCATTATTTTTGACAAATTGTATTTGAGTTCAGGTATATAAAATTAAAACTTAAATACTTTTTAAAGCAAAAGATTATTTGGGTCATGATATGTTCTGGATCTTAAGTGTGGTGTGTTGTGGTTTTGTGTGTGTGCATGTACACACAGAAGTTAGTGGTAGGAAGTAGCTTTCAGCAATTGCAGATACAATATGCACATGCCACATACTGACCCGTAAAGTTGTAAATAAGATTTTCAGCCTGATTTTCCATTTTGATTTATTTGAACCTTGAGCTTTAGTTCATCTTCCTGATAATTGTGTAGTAATGTCACGTACACATTTTAAATTGACTAGTATTTCTCCTGCTGTTCAGTCTGTTTTGAAATTGTCTAGCTGTACCTTACCAATTGTTTCCTTAAAAAAAAAACTGGAGGGTCCAGATTTCATCTCAAATACAAATCAGCTTCAAAGCTTTTTTTTTTTTTTTTAAGATTTTATTTATTTATTCATGAGAGACAGAGAGAGAGAGAGAGAGAGAGAGAGAGGCAGAGACACAGGCAGAGGGAGAAGCAGGCTCCATGCAGGGAGCCTGATGTGGGACTCGATCCTGGGACTCTAGGATCACGCCCTGGGCCAAAGGCAGATGCTCAACCGCTGAGCCATCCAGGGATCCCCAAAGCTTTTGATATAAAAGTAGTAGCCTGGATTTTCTCTCTTGCATATAGTCTCTCTTCGTCTCTGTTCCATCATCTCAGATAATTGGACTTGTGAGTTTTGTTGCCAACAGCATGTTTATGGTTCAAAATGTACTTAATGCTTTAGTAGTGTTACCAAGTCTGGATTGAGTAACACTCAACATAAGTTACTCTGAGGCAGCCTGGGTGGCTCAGCGGTTTAGTGCTACCTTTAGCCCAGGGTGTGATCCTGGAGACATGGGATCAAGTCCCACGTTGGGCTCCCTACATGGAGCCTGCTTCTCCCTCTGCCTGTGTCTCTGCCTCTCTCTCTCTCTCTCTCTCTCTCTCCCCCTGTATCTCTCATGAATAAATAAATAAACTCTTAAAAAAAAAACATAAGTTACTCTGATGTGTTCTAAGCAGAGTTAGGTTTGTTGAAATTCTGTCAAAATGTGATATATAATCCTTAATAAAATGTATTTGTAAGCAGTCCACTTCCAAGAGATTTCCCTAATATTTTCACTTTTATGAAATAGCAAAGCTGGAATCAGTGAGATGTTTGAGGGACATCAAGGACCAATCACTGGTATCCATTGTCATGCAGCTGTTGGAGCAGTGGACTTCTCACATCTTTTTGTCACTTCATCATTTGACTGGACAGTAAAACTTTGGACAACGAAGGTATCTAAAAACAGATGTTTGCTCATTTCCTTGGGTTTCTGACACAAGGTGGTGCTCTAATTCTGCATGGAAAAGATGAAAAGCTTTCTAATAGCTTAGAATGATTCACTGATAGATCAAACCTGATAAGAAGTTATGCTGAACATGAGTTAGCCACTGGGTTTTGTAGTTTTCATAAAAGTGTGCTGATAAATATGTTAACCCCACACAAAACCAAAGACCAGTCTTCTCACTTCAGGCTTTCCAAGCACAGAACTGTTTACTCTGAAATGAGTTGGGGAAAAAGCGCCTGAGTATTTCTCATATGTCTTACATAGTTGTGTATAGCCCAACACAAGGCCATACATTTGCTCTTGGAAGAGCTTTTAAAGGCTGCAGTGGCTTACAGAGCGACGGAAAATGAGAAAAGACAAAAAACTGATATACAATAAGGCTATACATAACAAACTTAAATCATTAAGGAAATATTGTGTAAAGGCATGGGTGAATATATATTTTTGTTTTCCACAATAAATAAATAGTTTTGCTTTTAATAACCTTCGGTTATTTGAAAAAGCCCCTATAATATAAAGTGCTTTGTGATCCTTTAGCAATTCCAGATAAATGTGACATTGTCCTGCTTCAGTGAAAGTCTCAAGGCAAATCCATGAAGGGAATGTTACTTCTTGTGATAGGCCTCATAGGTTCATTTGACCCCATATTAAATGTAAGAAGCCTTGACTTTGCTGTGTAGCCATTCTGCAGTATTGCATTGTAGTTGGCAAAGCTGCATAATCAGACTATCAGACTATTCTATTTAAATGAGGTTAAATTTTTAAGCTGTATTTTTTTCATGTTTCGATTTGCCTTATTCTAGATGTTGACATTTTGAATAGTTTATCATGAGACAGAGTTTAGAGACCTTCTCTGGTTCTTCAGTTTCTTTGAGGAGACCTAGTGGTCTTAAGAGATATTACATACAGTAAATTCATATATCAAATGCTAGCCTCAGAAATCTGGGATGGACTCGCTGTTCATTCTTGCTCTTTCATGATGTTTTCTTTCAGTGTAATATGAAATGAGTTAGAAAACTTTGCCTCTAAAAGCTTGGCTTTTAAATTCGAGCATTTTCATGTTTGGCATTAGTGAGCATAAAAATAGCAGTTAAGGCTAATGAAGGAAATACATAGAAAAGTGCTTAACACAGTGTCTAACATGTAATAGGCATTTAGCAATGTTCAGTTCCTATTTCATGGGGATGAGACAGAGCTCTGAATGTGTTTTATCTCTTGTCTGTTTTCTTTCTTGTATTGTTCTTGAATTTTTGTTTTTTTTTATGAGAGTTTTCAATGAAAAAAGGTAGAAGATTCTTACAACTACAAGCAAGGAACTGTATGACCTAGCTAGTAAAGCCAAAGCAAGATACAGAATAGGAAAAATGAAGCCAACTATTTCTGTGTAGTCTGCAGGCAGGCCTGTAAGTAAGTATGTTTTTTGGTGTGCTTTCACCTTAGTAGTCCTTTGTATAAACACAAGAGACATTTATTTATTAGGTTGTTGAACACCTTCCTTTCTAGTAATTGAAAAGAATCTTTTATGAATTTGTAGATTTATTTTAATATCTCAGGCCTTCAGTTGCTAGTCTTTTAGATTTATATTTGAGGCTTCCATCCCTGCGCATATTACCAGCAAGACTGGAAAATGAGGAATTCCTCTTCATTGCCTAAGCAAGACAGAACTTCTGTCTGTGATAGCAGACTGATTGATGCTTGCTTTTGTGGTACTCACACAGCTGGTTGATTGGTGGTTGGTATTTTTTATTCTTGTATTTTGCTGTATTTCAACATAGAACTGCCTTCTGAATAAGAATGACAGGCAGGCATATCTCTTTCTTTGCTAATTGAGCTACGCATTGCGTTCCTCTGTGGGCTTCATTTATTCATTCAACTGTGATATGTCTACCTCCCCCCACATACATACACATGTACATATTTCTCCAGTGTTAGTGGCCAAAGGAAGAGCCAACATAGAACAGGGTGTTTTTATATATGTTTAAGGGCCCTCTAAAACTTTATCAGAAGAATTACTTTTTCTTCTAACTTTTCTGCACACAAATAATTCTCTATGAAGGCTAGAAGAGCAACAATATATTAATAAGTACATATTTTTTTATTTGCTTATATCATGGCTCCCAGCATCATTGTTTTGATCTTGGATTTATACTTCATGGTCACCTGTGTTGCTGGTATTTATTTCTACCCCGCCAAAAATTCAATAGAGCCTCTGTGCTCTCCAATACAAAGGTTATGAATAACAAGCAAGGTGATTTTTTTTTTTTAAGGATTTATTTGGGGGGCAGGCGGTAGCAGAAAGAATCTCTAGCAGACTTCCTGCTGAGTGTGAAGCCCAACATGGGGCTCAAGCTCATGATCCCAAGATCACAACCTGAGCTAAAACCTAAGCTTAACCAACTGAGCCACCCAGGCGCACCCCAGTAGGCAAGACTTTTAAATAATCTCTTTAAAAACATTGTTCTAATTCCATAGTAAGCTTTCTAAACCAGTATTTTCACTTTCATGAATTTAACAGACTTCAGATGTTTCTCTTCTCTGCCTCTACTTTTTTTAAGGGTTTTCTGACTCTGGAAATGGAGCCCCCATAAGTTGGAAGGAACAAATTATTAAAAAATTGCTGTATCTTTTTGTCCTTTGAGATCTGGCTCTATCCTAAGAGCAAAACAAGATTCCTCTTTTTTTTTTCTCCCATTTTATAAGTCCTCCAAAAAATCCCAGAAACTTCAATTTGACACTGCCTCAAATTTAAAGTAATCTACTTCTGTAGTCAGCTTCTAATTTTTGCCTAGTCAGGAATTTATAATGCAGTGACAGAGTTCTGGATCATCAAATTGTTTTCATGATTTTTTTTAAACTCACTTATTTTTAGTAAAGAAGATAAACAGAGGTAGATGATTTTCCACATTTTGGTAAAGTTTATACCAACCAAGACATTGCTTCTAGTATACTTGGAAGACATTATTACCTTTTCAAAATGCCAGAGTTGAGTATTCACAACAGGAGTACTTTGGCAGCCATGAAAAAGGGTAGGAGGACTGTGTGAGGAGTGAAACTTCTGGATGGTAACCAGAGGATTCCGTAAGAGCTTGATTACGAGTAGACCTTGTAAATTAGCTTAATTTTTACCACATTTAACCATACCTGTTACAAATTACTTTTAAAATACAATAATTATTTATTTGGGGCCAAGATGTTTGCATGTATGCATAGTATATATATTGTAGTCTCAGAAAAAATACCTGTCAGAACTGTATTTACCATTAAGTGTCAAGATTAAAATCATTAGGGATGCCTGGGTGGCTCAGTGGTTGAGCACCTGCCTTCAGCTCAGGGCATGGTGATCCTGGGATCCCGGGATTGAATCCCACATCAGGCTCCCTGCAGGGAGCCTGGTTCTCCGTCTACCTCTCTGTGTCTCTGCCTCTCTTCTGTGCCTATCATGAATAAATAAATAAAATCTTAAAAAAAAAAAAAAAAGATTAAGGGATCCCTGGGTGGCGCAGCGGTTTAGCGCCTGCCTTTGGCTCAGGGCGCGATCCTGGAGACCCGGGATCGAATCCCACGTTGGGCTCCCGGTGCATGGAGCCTGCTTCTCCCTCTGCCTATGTCTCTGCCTCTCTCTCTCTCTCTTTCTCTCTCTATCATAAAAAAATAAAAATAAAATGATTTTATTAAAAAAAATTAAAATCATTAATGTGGTAAGAGTAGGTAGATTTCAACCTTCAGTAGTCCATACACCTTAAATTTTTTTTCACAATCCTGGATGTCTTAAATCCTCTTTTATATTTAGCTTCATTATGTAATTCTTAGAGAATACCAGTTTTAAAACAGGGTTAAAAAGATTTTCCTAATGTTGAAATAGCAACTGTGCACATATTAGACAAGTTCAAATGAAAAAATGCTTCGAACTTGGAGTGTTTCTTGGGGAAGGCTTTCTGACCTTTGGGACCCAGGCCTCCATGTTAGCATTTGCTGTAGTAACCTCCTGCTTGGCTAGTCCAGCCTGTTCTTTGCATATTCAGAAACTTAGTCTTGTCAGTCTACTAGAGTTGATTAGCTAGGGAGTGCTGACTGGAACTAACAGGCTTCTAAGACACCGATATGGAGAGGGTCAATTTATTAATTTAACAATGAGAAACAACTGCCACAAGGCCCAGATACTCATGCTGGCCTGACCAGCTCATTGTTTCCCTGTAGACAACCCACGTGGGAAGCCAAATTACAATCAGAAGATTGCTTGGTGAGCAAGGAATTGGAACAAAAGAAGTGTTCTAATTTGAATGTTTAATGGCATCAAGCAAAGATAGTGTGATTCATTCATTTTCACATAGAGATAGCCTTGCCATGGGTGGTAACTCAGAATCCACGAGCTGAGACTCTGTCCTGGACAATGCTAGAATAGGATACTGTCTTCATTTTTCTTTTAAAGACTCTGCTTCTTTGTATTTCCATTGCTTTTAATAGACACATTCCTTCTCAAAAAGTTCATATCTTCAGTCAGGTTATATAGGAAGATATTTCTGACCCTAGAATTATTCCTTTTTAAAGAGATTCTGTTTCTCTTCTGATCCAAGTGAGAACATACTTATTTCCCAGTTCTCTGGCAAGCACCTCACTGTTATGTTTGTGTATTTACTATAGGACTCGTCGTTATTAATCAGGAACTCCCCAGGTACCTTAGAAAACTATAGAATTATTGTATTAGTTTCCTAGGGCTGCTGAAACAAATTGCCACAAACTAGGTGGCTTTAAACAACAGAAATTTGTTATTTCATAGTTCTAGAGGCTGGAAGTCTAAAATCGAGATGTTGGCAAGGTTGGTGACTTTGGAGACTCTGAGGGAGAATCTGTTCCTGTGTTCCTTGCCTCTTCACTAAGCTTCTGGTGGTTGCCAGCAATCCTGGTGCTTCTTGGCTTGCAGCTGTATCACTCCAGTCTCTGCCTCTGTCATCACTGGCATTCTCCCTCCCTGTTTGTGTCTCTGTACAAATTTTTCTCTCTTAAGACCACAGTTACGCTAGATTTGAGGCCTACTCTAATGCAGTATAGCTTCAACTTAACCTTGATTATACCTGCAAAGAACCTGTTTCTAAATATCATCACATTTACAGATTCTAGATGGATGCGAATTTGCACAGGGGGTGGAGCACACTATTCAACCCAACACATAATTGTAAAGAACTCAGAAAAAATTTGGCTTCTCACTTGACCATACAGTGTTTATTTGCATCACTGTACTAGAATGAGCTGCTTTTGCATATCCAGATGCTATCTGTCATTCAGAGAAGCTTGTTTTGATTCATTCTTTTGGCAGATATGTTTGCAGATATTTTATTTGTAAGAATTTTAGAGCTTCAGTGACCTTTTGGCATTATTTAGTTAAGTGGTTCTTAGTTTTGGTCACATTAGAATAACCTGGGCAACTTTTAAAACTTTTAGTGCTCTGGCATGCCAGGCTAATTAAATAAAAATATCTTAAGGGGGAGATCCAAGCAACAGCGTATTTTAAAAATTTTTTCAGAGTTAGAAGGATTACAATGTATAGTGAAGGGTCAGAACCACTGATAGAAAACCTTTGTTTTATAAATACGGAAATAGGGGCTTAGAATAATGAAGTGACTTTTCCAAAGCCTTAAAATTAGTTTTTGGTAGCCCTGAGACAATGTTCTGGGCTTGTACCCCTCTTCAACTCCTCCCTACTGCCTCTCTACCATTTAGGCAGAAGTTGTCTTCAAGTTAAGAAAAAATATTACCACTAAAAAGTACTTTAGGTGACCCATTTGGGATTTTAATTTGCAGTTATGTAAAATTAATATTTTATGAAACAGTATTTGATGTTAAATGTGTGATTTCTTTTTTAAAAAAAAATTTGTCCTTCGATGATCATGTTTTCTAAATTAAACTTAAAACAATTATGAAAGGTCTATAATCACATTTAAAAAAATTTTGGGAACTTGTTGCCATTTATTTTTAATATAATCTTTTACCCAGCTATAATACATTCTGCTTTTTTCTCTGGCTGCCTCATAGTGCACTGAGTAGATGAAACATTTCATCTGAATAATTTCCTGAGATATTTAGCAGTCTTCTTTTTCATTATAAACATTATAATATAATTTACATACAGCTTTTTTCATGTTTTATAAAAATGGAATCATATAATATTTATAGCTGGCTGCTTTTGCTTATTAATATTATGTTTGTGAGATTCATTCATATTGTTGAGTAGAGCTGTAGATTTTTCTCTCTTTGTATACTATTCTGGTATGTAAGTATACCACAGTTTATCCATTCTACTGCTGGTGGTATTTGGTTGATTGCAGTTTGGGGCTGTTATGAATAATGCTGCTACTCGCATAGTTGTAGTTGTCTTTTGATGGAGATAAGCACTCATTTCTGTTGGGTGTATACCTAGGAGTAAAATACTTGGCTATAGGATATGCCTTTGTTCTGCTTTAGTAGATACTGACAAGCAATTTTCCAAAATAGTTTTACCAGTTTATAATCCATATGAAAATGATATTTTAGTAGCATTTAAATATTAAATATTTAGCATACTAAATATTTTAGTATTTAGTAGCATATGAAAATTCCCCGTTCTGCTGCCTTCTCAACACTTAATATATTCTGCCTTTTTTCACTTTAATAATTCTGATGCGTGCAGTTGTATTACATTGTGGTTTTAGTTTGCATTACCTAAGACTAATGAGGTTCAACAAATCTTTCATGTTTTGTGGCCATTTTATGACATACCTATTCAGGTCTTTTGCCCATTTTTCTTTTGATAACTCCTTCTTTAGAAAATTATCTAGACCAGTATATAGTCTTACAGAGTTGAGCATGTGAACATGATGTTAATTCTGAACAACTTCTGTTTTAATAATAAATAAAACTATCACCTCAAGAGTAATATACCTTAGCATGGTGGCTCTTAATCATGTTGTGCATCAGAATCACTAGTGCAACAACACCAGAAACACTGATGAATTATTATGGTTGGGTGGGAGGCTGTGTCTGGATTTCTAAAAAGCTCGGCAGATGATTGTGATGCCCATCCTATGTTGAAAACCACTCCATCAGAGTGAGACTTTATTTGGCATTGTTACCAAAGAGAGTTATAGGAGATAGTGATCTGGAGAGGAAAAAAACCTTAGTTTCTGTTTCTTGCTTTTAAGTTTTGTAAAAATATTTCTTAATTACAAGCAAACATTTTTGGCCATTAAGTCATGCTTTCAACATTTACTGTATATCTGAAAATTATAAATATTTTTAAACTCTTGATTATAGAAAATTCTAAGTAGATACAAAGGCAAAAAGGAAGAGTATAATGAATTCATGGTATCATAAACCCATTACCTAGCTCCCACAATTATCAACACATGACCAGTCTTGTTTGATTCATTCCCATGTACAATCCCTCCCTACCCCTGGATTTTAAAGCAAATGCAGACATATTTTTTCATCTACAAATATCCAGTATGTATCTTTAAAAAATAAAGCCTAAAAAACATAACCATGAGACTCTGTATAACACCCCCCAAAAAATAAATAAACAGTAATTTCTTAGTTTTATTAAATAGCCCATCGATGTTAAAATTTTTTTTTTTTTTTTTTTTTTTTTTTTTTTTTTTTACTATTTGTTTGAAGCAAGATTCAAATGAGCTCCTTATGTTTGTAATTGACACATCTTTTGAGCCCCTCTTAAGATAGGGCTTCCTTCCCTCTCTTCTTGGTTATTGTTACAGAGGAAGAAACCAGGTTGGTTTTCCTGTTAGTTTCTCAGTCTGGATTTTGCATTCTTACTGTATTGTTCATAATGTTGTATATAGTTGTAGATTGTGTATACTTCCAGAAAGAGAACTTTACCCTCATGAATCACTTGGTATTTTCCTGTCCTTACAGTGACATCTCCTCAGGGGTTTTTTTTTGTTTTTTTTTTTTGGTCATCTGAGGTTCATTCTGCAGTAGCATGCTTGTGGATGCATTATTTTTATATGCACAAGTGTCAGGTTACAAAGGGCAATTTGGCTGTGTATAAAATCCATGAAATACATTTTTTTTGATTACCTTAAATATATTATTCTGTCATCTTCTGGCAAAAAGCATTGTTGTTAAAAAGTCTGAGGACAATCTGATTTTCTTTTCCTTAATTGTGACCTGGTCTTAGAAAACCTGAGTGATTACATTTTTTTTTCCCCTTTTCTTCAAAGGGTTGATTTTCCCAGATACACAGGATACTCTTAAATATGTAGTTTCAAGCTTTTATTTTAGGAGAGTTCTCTTGAGTTACTATTTTTCATATATAGTATTGTTTTGATTTTCTTTTTCAGGGGCTGCCTTTATAGGTGTATCTTTTTGTTCATTTCTGTCTACCACTTTTTAAAAAATTCACTTTATCTCTTTTTTCTTTTTTAAATAACAGCTTATTGAGATACAATTCATATACCATAAAACTTACCCTTTTAAAGTGTGCAATTCTTAGTATACACAGAGGTGTGCACTATCATCACCATCAAATTTTAGAACATTTTCAAATTTCAGAAAGAAACCTTTATCCATTAGCAGTCACTCCTCCTTTTCCCTTTCACCCAGCTCCTGGAAACAACCTAATCTACTTTCTGTTTCTGTGGAACTTCCTGTTATAGACATTTCATGGCATCACAATATGTGATTGGCTTCTTTCACATCATATAATATTTTCAAGCTTATCCATGTGTGGTATGTATCAGTACTTCATTACTTTTATGACCAAATACTATCCTATTATATGGATGTATTGCTTTTTGTTTATCCATTCTTTAGTTAGGAATTTTTAGGTTGTTTCCACTTTTGAGGTGTTGTGAATAATACTGCTGTGAACACTTACATACAAATTGTTGTTGTGTACATATGTTTTCATTTCTTTTGGGTATATACCTAGGAGAGGAATTGTTGGGTCATGTGTTAACTCTAATTATTAGCATTTTGAGTAACAAACTATTTTTCAAAACAGCTGTACTAATTTATATTTCCACCAGCATGTATGAGGGTTCTGATTTCTTACATCCTTCGCCAACACTTGCTATTATCTGTCCTTTTTATTATGGACATCCTAGTGTGTGAAATGAAATCTCATTGTGGTTTCAATTTGCATTTCCCTGATGAATTATGATGTTGAACATCTTTTTAAATGATTACTTGCTGTTTGTGGATCTCCTTTAGAGAAAAGTTTGTTCAAATCCTTTGCCCAATTTTTTGATTGGCATATTTTCCCCTTTTTATTAATGAGTTCTAAGTGTTCTAGATACAAGTCACTTTGATTTCCAGATATTTTCTTGTATTGTATATGTTGTCTTTTCACTTTTTTGAAGGTATTGTTTGAAGCACAAGAGTATTTAATTTTGATATAGCCCAATTTATTGACTTTTATTGTTTGTGCTTTGGGTTTTGAAACCATTGGCAAGTCCAAAGTTACAACAACTTACTCCTGTGCTTCCTGGTAAGAGTTATATATAGCTTTACCTCTTTATTTGGATGTGTCATACATTTTGAGTTACTTTCTTTTCTTTTTTTAAGTTTATATTTTAATTCCGGTTACTTAACCTAATAGTGTTATGTTGTTTCAGGCATACGATATAGTGATTCAACAATTGTATACATCACCTGCTGCTCATCACAAGTGCACTCCTTGATCCTATCACCTGTTTAACCTCTATCCCCCAACACGTACCTTTCCTCTGGTAACCATCAGTTTTCTATAGTTAAGAGTCTATTTCTTGGTTTGTCTCTTTCTTTTCTTCCCTTTGTTTCTTAAATTCAACTCAATTCCAAGAAGTGAAATCATACGATATTTGTCTTTTTCTGACTCACTGATTAGTATTATACTCTCTAGATCCACCCATGTCATTGCAAATGGTAAGATTTCATTCTTTTTTATGGCTGAATAATATTCCTGTGTGTGTGTGTGTGTGTGTGTGTGTGTGTTCTTTATTCATCAGTAGGTGGACACTTGGGCTTCCTCCATATCTTGCCTATTGTAAATAATGCAGCTTTAAACATAGGGGTGCATATATCCTTCGAATTAGTGTTTTTGATATTCTTTGAGTAAATACCCAGCAATGTCATTGCTGGATCATAGGATGACCTTTATTTTTAACTTTCTGAAGAACTTTCATACCGTTTTGCACAGTGGGTGTACCAGTTTGCATTCCCACAAGAGTGCCAGAGGGTTCCTTTTTCTCCACATCCTCGCCAGTACCTGTCATTTCTTGTGTTGTTGATCTTAGCCATTCTGACAGGTGTGAGGTGATATTTCCTGGTTCCTTTTTTTAAAGGATTTTATTCATTCATTTGAGTGAAAGAGCACAAGCAGAGGGAGGGGCAACAGGGAGAGGGACAAGCAAACTCCCCACTGAGTGGGGAGCCCGATGTGGGGCTGGATCTCAGGATCCTGTATCACAATCTGAGCGGAAGTCAGCCACCTAACAGCCACCCAGGAGCACCTCATTATAGTTTTGGTTTGCATTTCCCTGATGATAAATCATGATGAGCATCTTTTCAGGTGTCTGTTGGCCATCTGGACATCTTTGGAGAAATGTTTGTTCGTATCTTCTGCCCATTTTTAAATTGGATTATTTGGTTTTTTGGGTGTTGTGTAAGTTCTTTATATATTTTGGATACTAGCCCTCTACCAGAGATGGCATTTGCAAATATCATTTCCCATTCCATAGGTTGCCTTTTATAGTTTTAGTGATGGTTATCTTCACTGTGCAGAAGCTTTTTATTTTGATACAGTTCCAATAGTTTATTTTTGCTTTTGTTTCCCTTGACTCAGGAGACATATCTAGAAAAAGAGTTGCTACAACTGATGTCAGAGAAATTACTGCCTGTGTTCCCTTCTAGGATTTTTATGGTTTCAGGTCTCATATTTAGGTCTTTAATCCACTGTGAGCTTATTTTTGTGTATGGTGTGAGAAAGTGATCCAGTTTCATTCTTTTGCAGGTAGCTGGCCAGTTTTCCAACACCATTTGTTAAAGAGACTTTTTTCCATTAGATATTCTTTCCTGCTTTGTTGAAGACTAATTGGCCATATAATTGTGGGTCTATTTTGGGTTTTCCTTTCTTGTTCCATTGATCTGTGTGTCTGTTTTTGTGCCAGTATCATACTGTTTTGATTACTACAACTTTGTAATATAATTTGATGTCTGGAATTGTGATACCTCCAGCTTTGCTCTTATTTTTCAGAATATCTTTGGGTATTTGAGGTCTTTTGTGGTTCCATATAAATTTTAATGGTTGGTTGTTCTAGTTCTGTGAAAAATGCTGTTGGTATTTTGACAGGGATTGCATTGAATGTGTAGGTTACTTTGGTTAATTATAGACATTTAAACAATATTTGTTCTTCCAGTCCATGAGCATGGAATGTCTTTTCCATTTATTTGTTTCATCTTCAGTTTCTTTCATCAGTGTTGTATAGTTTTCGGGGTACAGGTCTATCACCATTTTGGTTAAGTTTATTCCTAGGTATCTTACATTTTTAGTGCAATTGTAAATGAGATTTTCTTTTTTTTTTTAAGATTTTATTTATTTATTCATGAGAGACACACAGAGAGAGAGAGAGAGAAAGAGAGAGAGAGAGAGAGAGAGAGAGAGGGAGAGGCAGAGACACAGGCAGAGGGAGAAGCAGGCTCCATGCTGGGAGCCTGATGTGGGACTCGATCCGAGGTCCTCAGGATCACATCTGGGTTGAAGGCAGCCCTAAACTGCTCAGCCCCTGGGGCTGCCCCGAGATTGTTTTCTTAATTTCTCTTTGTGCTGCTTCATTGTTGGTGTATAGAAATACAACAGATTTCTGTACATTGATTTTGTATTTTGTGACTTTACTGAATTCGTTTATAACTTCTTGCAGTTTTTTGGTGCAGTCTTTCAGGTTTTCTACATATAGTATCATGTCATCTGCCAGTAGTGAAAGTTTTACTTCTTTCTTACCAATTTGGATGCCTGTTTTATTTCTCTTCGTTGTCTGATTGCTGTGGCTAGGACTGCCAGTATATGTTGAGTTACTTTTATGGTATGAGGAAGGAGGGGTGCAACTTCATTCTTGTGCATGTGCAAATCCGACTTGTCCATCATTCTTCTTGTCCATACATTTAATTGTCATGACACCATTAATTGAAGATCTGCCATAATGACTTTGCGTGGAATTTGACTAAGATCGTTTTTTGTTGCTTATTGTCTACTAGTAAAATGAGTTTTCCTCTACTTTTAGGAGGGTGAGAATGAGCAAGGATAACTTTTCTAGTTTCGTAGTCTAGGCTAAAACTCTCTCCTGTGTTTTTTGCAAAGTGGATATTTATTTCTCTGTGTCTTATACTTTCTCAGATGTGCCCTTTCTGTTTTTCTCTGCTACTTTTATCAGAGTGTTCTCTTTCCTTTTGTTCCTACTGTGCTGTATGCTACAATTTTGATTCTACTCCTAGCAGTTTCTCTTTGGTGAGACTTTGTCTTAAAAAGGGGCTTTGGTAAAAAAAAAAAAAAAAAAAGGGATCCCTGGGTGGCGCAGCGGTTTGGCGCCTGCCTTTGGCCCAGGGCGCGATCCTGGAGACCCGGGATCGAATCCCACGTCGGGCTCCCGGTGCATGGAGCCTGCTTCTCCCTCTGCCTGTCTGTGCCTCTCTCTCTCTCTCACTGTGTGCCTATCATTAAAAAAAAAAAAAGGGGGGGGGGTGCTTTGGTTTGTTAATTTTGAGAGTTTATAAAACTCAGACTGCACCGTTAGACCTTACTTATAATATACATTGGAGTGTGCTTGCACTTATTTAGAAGTAGAATTGCACTGAACTCCCTCCCAGTTTCCTGCTGTTCTCAGACTCAGCGTGTTCCCTAACACAGCCCAGTGAGTATTTGCTGCAACTATGAGGCTCTTCTGTTCTCTGGCCCCATGCCTTTCCACACTTCTTCCTGCACAGGTGTTTGTACGACATAGGTCTTGTAGTTGGCAGAGGTTTGTTTCTACTCACTTATATTTGGAGCTTTGTGTCCTGATTTTGTTGTATGTATTGTTTGTAAATCTTCGGTTTTGCTCTCCTCATTGCTTTGTTTGGGTTTATGGGGGAGTTCAAAAAGTATACTGCAGTTGCTGTCATCCTCCCAGAATCCTCTCATAGACAAATGTGTTTGAAGCACATTCTGTTCCTTTTTTAAAACAGTATGATGTCTACAAGTTAAAAAGAAACTGCAGTCCAGTAGTTGATTCTTAGTTCATAATTCCAGGTAATTCTGTAATGAAACAAACAGGAACTTTTCTAGGCTGAGTTAAATATCATAAAATGTTGAATGTATGTTATATTTTGACTATGCTCAGAATCAACTTTTCCCTTTCAGAATAACAAGCCTTTGTACTCATTTGAGGATAATTCAGACTATGTTTATGATGTTATGTGGTCACCCACCCACCCAGCCCTGTTTGCTTGTGTGGATGGCATGGGGAGGCTGGATTTGTGGAATCTCAATAACGACACAGAGGTGAGCAGAAAAATAACAAAAATTGCACTGAAAAATAGAAAATTGGAGATTTATTGAATAATTTGTGAAATTCCTTTTATCCCAAGGAATGTAAAAGGGCTCTGTGATTGTAGCTTCATCACAAAGAAACCAAATAAGCTTTGTACCCTTAATAATAAACCGCATGCTGTGCAGAACTGAAGGGAGAAATAATGTTGCCAAGAGCACTGGGGCATTTCCTTTTACTTTTGAAAAGCACTATCATGTCTATAATGTCCTGGCAAAGTCAGTCATAAGGCAACTGGGATATTTTTCATTCATAGGCTACAAAGCAGATAGTTTCAGACTGTTGAAATATGTTAACCCTAATTCTGAATTTCTAAATTATCTCTTAGCCTTGACAGAATTGTGTATCATCCATAAACATTAGTTTTAGCCTGACTTATTTGAATGAAAGAAAAATGTATTTTGATGACTTGTTCCATGAAGGATTGAAAACATATTGTTACTGTAAAATGAATATAGAAACTAGCAAGTTTCCTAATTACTATGTTAAAACCACTTATTGGTGATGAAGTGTAACTACAGCTATTACTTATTTTTAGGTATTTGTATTTTTACCAACTTCAGCTTAAAATGTTCCTTGAATTCTATATTGATATGTGGTAGTAAGAAGTAATATTTTAGCCATTCTGTCAGAAACAATTATTGAAGGGAATGTCTCTTGTTTCCTTCCCCAACATCCCAGTCTTTCCCATATTTCCTCCTGTTTCTGGTAGTAGCCATCCAAATCCCAAAGTAAAATGGTTATATGGGGCAAGGAAGTTATGTATTAGAAATATAAGAGTAATTAAGTGTGCTAACTCCTGGTTTAGTAGTTTGAAGAAGAACATTCAAATACTCCTAGGAAAAGGTATCAAACCCTGGCTAAATAAATGGTTGGGCTTAATTATACCTTTATAGTTACCTAGAATGGTACCAATTGTATTTTTTTAGTTTGGGTTTTGGTGTTTGAGATTTGTGGTTACAGTTAAATTTGAACCTTTCCTATAATCATTAATTGAAAGAATATATCTAAATTATAGTTTTTCTCTGTAACAGTTTTGGCATTCCAGGAGTTAAATTAGTCGTCCAAGAATGACTAGTGTCAGTTTAAAGGATTACTTTTAATCAGGTTTCAAAAATTTTATTGTGCTTCCAGTCTGAGTCACATTGAATGTTTGCTCTGTGTGTGGCAAATAAATCTCTTTTTCCTCAGCATAAGAGAAGTACAGTCAGATTCCGGGGGCGGATGTGTGTGTGTGTGTGTGTGCGCGCCATTGTGTTGGGGTTATCATCCTCCCCTGCTCTAGACAGTTCATGAGAACAAGAGCTTTGGAAAGACCCATACTGCACCTTCAGTATGAACTGTTTCTAGGAACTGTGGCTCAAATCACAGGTTTCAGCTGACAGAGTCACAAGCTACAGAAGTAATTTCTGTCCTTTAAAATTGAACTGTAATCTGTTTATGAGGGCTTTTGAAATGTTTCTTTAAAATGGGATTTTGGCCATCCGTTTTCAAACAGCTTGATTTCTTAAAAGAGTTAAAATAACAACAAAATCCTTTATTAAGAGAAGATCTTTCAAAATGATGTATGTATCCAGTCATGGGAGAATTTCTTATATAAGAACTTAAGTTATTTTCCCAAACCATTTTCAAGGATTGACTGTAATGTCATTCATAATATATCACTGAACAGGAAGAAAGTTGGAAAAATTCTTTATCTATTTTCATCTTTGTTTTAAAAAACGTAGCCAGATTGGAAGAAGGAAGAGTTACTGTTTTACATGTTTATAGAAATCTTGATGAAACTTTTAACACTGCACTATATTTTAAATGACTTTAGGTGCCAACTGCTAGCATTTCTGTGGAGGGTAATCCTGCTCTTAATCGTGTAAGATGGACCCATTCTGGAAGAGAGATTGCTGTGGGTGATTCTGAAGGACAGATTGTCATATATGACGTGGGAGAGGTATGGGGCTCACTGCCTGCAATTTCGATACATCTGTTTAGCTTTCAGGGCATTGTAGTTATGTTATGGTATATTTGTGGCTAAAACTAGTCTTCAAGGTTCAAGAATTGTATAAACCATATGATTATAAAGATAAAACTTTTTTCCACGACAGAAGCAACTCTTGAGATTAATTTTCTTTCTAAGCTGGATGTTCTGTGTCCCCATGCAATGGATTTTGAGGATAATATCATACATTGGAAGTACCTTATTTCTTGAAGCAGAAATTACTAGAAATTAGAAACTCTTCAGGAAGAGGAAGAAATTTGGAGTTACAGTTGAGTTATAGATTTTGAGTTACAGACTTCAGGGCTTTATAGAATCAAGTTCTTAATTTTCTGCATTTGTAGATTTGTTTGGGCCAGGTAGTAGAAATCAAAAGTCGTTTCTTTTGAGAATTATTTGATGACTGTGTGAAAGGTGAATCTTGACTTGTGAACCTTGTTGCAATATCACTGAATCCAGCAGGATGAGTTGCATCTCTCTCATCTTTAGTACTTGGGGTGGGTATACACAATATCCAGGAGTAATTTCCTTTTTAGCCCTGACTAAAAGAAGCCTTAGTCACTCTTTCTTTTGCTATGCCTTATGATTCCCCATCCCCTCTGGACACCCTGTGGCCTCTAGCAATTGGATCTGAAGGGAGGTAGATTGAATCATTTAGAATAGACAATTGAACTGTCCACATAGATGGAATTGCTCTGTATCTGCACTAATACAGTAGCCACTAAGCACATATGGCTGTCCAACACTTAAAATGTGGTTAGTATAACTAAAGAACTGAATTTTACATTTTATTTCATTTTAAGTAACTTAAGTGTGAATAGTCACACATGTGTCTGGTAGCTAGCATGTTGGCTATCACTATCCAATCTGATCTAATATGGCAGGTTAAGAAGTAGGCACATTCATTTGCTATACTGAGTGGTTTGTGCCCTAATATGGCAGTGTCCAGATTTCTCCAATATGATAATGACAATTATCGAAAAGTCTGCGTCATCAGATGCTTCAGAGAGGCAAAAGCATCATGAGGCTCTTTTCCCCTTTAGTTGTTTATACATCACTAATGTGGTAAGAGATAGTGTACCTTCTCATGAAGGGATTAAGATATTGAAAAAGGTTACTTTGTGCTCCAAACAAAAAAATAAACACTCCTAAGAAACCAGGTGTTTGAAACATGCTTCAAAAACTTTTTCGTATTTGGAATAGAGCAAGAAGTAAAAATTTTTGAAGAATTCCTCCCCACCAGCAAAATCCATGAGATAGTGCATGGGAATTATATTTGCAGAGCATCATTGTTATTCTCTCTTGTACTGATGGTGATAACAGCAAAAGCAATTCTGAGGCTGTCACAACACACTTCCCAAACATCATCTTTTGTTTTGAAATGTATTGTAAAGCATTGTTATATTCCCTGTAATTATGGAAAGACCATTTATGTCAATTATTACTTTTTAATGGAAAAATTATTTGAAAACAAACTGAAATACTGGGTAAGATGATCTTTTTTTATTTTAGTGTACATAAAACATTGTCTTTCTTTTAACAGCAGATTGCTGTCCCCCGAAATGATGAATGGGCACGGTTCGGCCGAACACTTGCAGAAATTAATGCAAACCGAGCTGATGCAGAGGAGGAAGCAGCTACCCGAATACCTGCTTAGCTCCCAGATAGGGGATATTGTAGCCTTAGTGGATTTGGGGAAGTCTCTAAGTAGAACCTAAGACTATTTGCATGTTTCTGTCTAAATGTTAATTAAAAGGAAATTTCGTGGATTTAACCATGGATTTAATGCAGCAAGTAAATCTTAAAATGTCCCTTTTTATATAACATGCATCTTGTTTTGAATTTGTGTCATTTTTAATACAGATTGCAGCCTTTTCTGAATTCTTATAAACAGGTGTATATTTGGTATTAGTTATTCTTTTTAATTCTTTTCAACTTATAACACTATACAAGTTATTTCTAAAATACAGATTAAGTTCTGCATATTTTTAAATCACAAGTCCCTGTTATACTGATAATGTTCTCACTAACCATAATATGTAAGAACATTATTTCTTAGCCATAGCATGCATACATCTATCCAAGTTCCATTCTAATATCCTTTTTCTTTATAACTCATGTGATAGCTGTCTATAAATAAAAACAAATATGCTTTAACTTTTCAGATTTTCATTTTGATTTAGCCTTGCAATTTTAATTTTCCCATCCCTTTTATAAAATGTCTTTTTTCATTTCTTTCTTAAAGCTCTTGTTATAAGCAGTCACCTCAAATCTCATAAAGTTTTGTGTCTTAAATATGCCATGCATTAAAATGTAATAAATCTTTTGATGCATTATGAATTAATGTTTAACCTGTCAGTGAAAAAAAATTTCTCCTAGGTTAACTTTTGCTTTACTCCCTTATTTACTTTCCATCTGATATGCATTTAGTCTAAAGAATAAACAGAAAGCTGTCTATTATTTTCATTGACTGAGATTATTATGTATGTGAGCTCTCTATGACTAAAACCTCCTTTGAGAGAAATTGATTTCATGGTTGCAGTAGTAGCTATGAGGGAACAGTGTTCAAATGAACTTTGTGAATCACCTCTACATCTTGAGACCTGTTACCACACAACCTTTGTATATAAAAGCAAGTCTGAAAGGTGAGTGACAAATAGCTAAGACTAAATTTTGAAATCAACCTGTTTCAGGATTAGAGGAAAGCATAATGATCAGATCTTTATTTTATCCACTAAAATTGTCCATTTCCTTTATTTTATCCACTTTCAATTGTCTGTCCTAACCTCTTGGCCTTCAAAAGTTAAACTATTGTTTATTCAACAGAAAATAAACTAGGAAAGAAGAATAGACACCAGAATTTGAACATTTTTGTTGTTGTTTTATAATTCTAACCAAGATCCGTTGGAAGATGAATTTCCAAATAATAAAACTTCTAAACTACGAATATCGTCTAATGTAAGTAATAATCGACTAGGAATATTAGACCCAACTCTTGTTCTAGCTCTGGCACTCATGAGAAGTGTGATTTTAGCCAAGTCTTTCCATCTGTTTGTGCCTCGTTCTTTTTATCTAGGAATTAAGTTTGGATTAAATGATTGTTAAATTTCCTTCCAGCTCTAAAATTATTAATTACTTCAGGCAATTCTCCATTTTTATATATTCAGTTTTTGCAAATTAGCACCCCATAATTGCCTATTATATACCAAAGATAAGTTTTTATATTAGTAGGCAAACATCTCAAGTTAGCTCATAGTAGCAATATCTGTGAGTCAGAAGTTCAATCAGCAGGATCACACTGTCTTTGTATAGAAAAATTCATGTAATCACTACATTTTTGCCATCAATTTGTTAAAAGGACTAGAAAAAAGGAAAACATCATGACTAAGGTTGGAAATCAAGAGATGTGGCAAATCAGATGCTCTCAATTGGACTCAAGTTGTGTGTTTGATTGTCAAAGAATAAAGTTAATAAGTACTTAGTACCAGAATTTTTGCTTCTGAGGAATAACTTCTCCCTCCTACCTCAAAATACAGGGTGGACCTTGGCCCATATAACTTAGTCTGCATTTTTAGGAACACATAAATTTAATGTGAGGAACTGCCATTTAAAGTTGACTGAAAAAAAAATAATAATAAAGTTGACTGTATGATAGGAAAAAAGGAAGTACTAAGATTGTCAATATTGATGTAAAATCTTCCAACAGATCAAGCTGACTAGAAAAGTATAGTACTGCTTCTTTACTCTTTTACAAATAAAAATCTTAAAATTTTCAAGAATATCCAGTTTTGGAAATTGTACCTTATTTGTTTCCAGTTATACTTTTTTGCTGAGTGGGAACAAGCCATTGCTTTCTGGCTAATTTCTTATTTTGTTTATAATTTGGTTATTATCTTTTGAATGAGAAATTAAAGATTATTGGTTATCCTTGTTTGTGTTGAGGAAGAACACTCAGTTTTGCAGACAATAATTTCCTTACACTGAGTCTCCGAAATAATTATTTTTGGCATAATTAAAGCAAAAACACCCCACAAAAATTCATTGGTAGAGTCTATCTTCATGCTTATAGATTCAATTGCCTGTAAAATTTAGAAAATCTCTAGGTATAAAATATTGTTGCAGTAATGCTGATATACTGCATCTTGAAGGAATGGATGGGTTAAAATTCAGAGAAGGAACTAAAGGAAAGTAATACTAAGAGTGATCCTAGTGTTTGAATATTGTTGATTCATTCTGTTTTGTACTAGTACTGAATAGACTGTAACCTCTACCTCTTCAACCATATAGAAAGGAAGGGCTTGACTGAATGAAAGAAAATCTAATGTGAAGCATGTGATTTTTCATTTTCCCATTCTAGTAGGCAATGCATTTTTAAATCTTTTCCATAGTCCTGGTATTTCAACATTGGTACTATGATATTTTCTAGGTAGGAAAAGCTCTATAATTATGTATATATTGGAGAGGATGGCTCTCCAGTAATAGCTCCAGCTGCTCGATGGTTGTGAGAACTAACTTGTTTCAAACATGACAGTATCCAAGGTGGTAGTGTCATCAGTGTCATGCTGAATCTTGGGCATAAGTCTAGGGTAAAAAGCCATTAGCTTTGCCCCCATTTGATGATTTAGTGATTATCCATTTACTAAAGATTTCTATTCAGTTTTTTTTCCCCCAAGCTACATAGAAACAAGAAAGGAGTTCTTGCTTTCCTGCTATCATCTTGCTGATTGTCAGGCAACTAAAGATCTTACAGGTTTGGGAAAAAGACCTGGGACTCTTTAACTCCTTAAAAAGTTCTGGGAAATTATTTACTTAAATACCTGGTTTACAGATTCTGATGCCTCTAGTGCTACCAAAGAATTTGAAAGTGGCCCCAAAGACAAGAATAAAAGAACACCCTGTTGAGTATTTATTTTGAACTCAAGGATTACAATTAAGAACATTAACCAATCTCCTTGATCTTACTGCCCCCAAAAGGTAATAATTTGCTTGTACTTATTTTAATATGTTGTATTTTTAAAATCCTTTCACCTATAACAAACACGTTTTAGAAAAACAAGCTACAATCCTAACTCAGAATGCAAACTAGAAGACTGAATAGTTATTACATTGCAGTGCTTTTCTCAATAGGCTGCTGCTCTTGGATCTTTTGTTGGACTTTGGGTGTACAGATTCTCTTTCTGCCTGCCATATTCCCAATTCCCTAACTTCTTAAAGTTCAAATGGATTTTAGGTATTTAAGTTTTCAGTATGTAGTTTCTAACCACTGATAGTTTCAACATAGCCAATCAGCCATCTTTTACAAACTTTTCTAAAATTACAGTATTTTGTGTTGTTAGTTTCATAGCAGGAATCTCAGTTTTGGCTTCTTAATATTCCATTACCAGTTCCCAGTCAGAGGATGGAACAGCTTGCGCTCAGGTAAGCTTTCAGAAAGGTCTGTTTCACTTTGTGAGGTCATTTATTCAGGTCTCTGGTAATGTATTATCATGCCTGTCTTTTAATGTACTTGATTTGGTCAGCTGTGGGGCAGTGATTGTATAGGGTGTAGAACACACCTACATGGTGCTGAACATGCAGAGACCTGCCTCTGGTGACTTCAGAAATCAGATGTACCACCAGTAAGGCTTTGATGGCAAGTAATTTTATCTTTTGTGAATTTTTATACTAGATTTTTAAGAAGTTTTTTTCTGAACAAAGTAATGGAAATGCTTTAGAACAAAATTTCTTATAAAGTGTGGCCGGTACATGAGAAAAAGAACACTGGGCTCAAAAGACCCAAATTCTATTCCTGATACCACCATTACCAGTAACGTCACCTGGGACAAGGGGCAGTATTCTTATGTGTTAAGTGAGGAAAATGGGGCAGCCCCGGTGGCGCAGCGGTTTAGCGCCGTCTGCAGCCCAGGGTGTGATCCTGGAGACCTGGGATCGAGTCCCACGTCGGGCTCCTTGCATGGAGCCTGCTTCTCCCTCTGCCTGTGTCTCTGCCTCTCTCTCTCTGTGTGTCTCTCATGAATAAATAAATGAAATCTTAAAAAAAAAAAAAGTGAGGAAAATGTTTGCTTTCTGTGAAGATTGTAGAGATGTATGTGAAAATTTGTAGAATATAAAGTACCACACAAATAAGGGATTGTATTTATTTTTTTTAAGAATACAAAAATGGCGGCCCAGGTGGCTCAGCGGTTTAGCGCCGCCTTCAGCCCAGGACCTGATCCTGGAATCCCAGGATCGAGTCCCATGTCGGGCTCCCTGCGTGGAGCCTGCTTCTCCCTCTGCCTGGGTCTCTGCGCCTCTTTCTCTCTGTGTCTCTCATTAATAAATAAAATCTTTAAAAAAAAATGGAGAGAGACCATTTTGTGGAGCCATCTGTGCAATGTAGTAAGAGCACATCTAAGGATTTAAGTGGCTTGGTGTTCAAGAAAATCTTTTTTTAATTCTGAGACATCACAATGTTTAGGAGTAGCAGTGAACTGAGGGATATAAAATAAAATTACCAATTAAAATAGGAAAAAAATGACCCACTCTGAATTTCCAGCCTATACTCAGCTGTTGCTCTTATGTTACTTACATGTAACATGGGTTGTGATATCTGGACACTTAGAAAAGTGGACGTGGAACCCCTTTTTCAAATCAATGGGAAAACAAACTTGGTTCATGACTACCCGGCTACATGTTAGCAGAAGTGGAATCCATTTCCACAAAAATCTAGGGAACAGCAGTGAAAAGATGCTCAACAGAAAGCACCCCTCTACTCTCTGCTATTATGAATTTGGCTCTTTTAGGTTCTACGTGGAATATCATGCAGTCTGTCTGACGTACCTCACTTAATATCAACGCCCATAAGTATCTCTCCATGTCGGCAGAAATGGCAGGATTTCCTCCCTTCTTGTGGCCGAATAATTGCCGTGTGGGTCCCATGACTGCTGTAGCCATTCATCTGCTGATGGACACAGGTTGATTCTGTGTCTCGGCTGTTGTGAACAAGGCTGCAATAAATCTCTTCGAAATCCTTTGTTCATTTCCTTTGGATATATATCCAGAAGAGGAATTGCTGGATCACATGGCAGTTCTATTTTTAATTTTCTGAGGGACCTCCATAATTTTTTTCCATAGTGGGTGCACCCATTTACATTCCTATCAACAGTGTACAAAGGTTTCTTTATCTTCACATCCTCACCAACATTTGTTATCTCTTCTTGATGATGGCCATTCTGATAGATATGAAGTGGTATCACATTGTGGTTTCGATTTGCATTTCCCTATGATTAGTGATGTTGAGCACTTTTTCATGTACTTGTTGGTCATTTATATGTCTTCTTTGGAAAAATAATCTATTTAGTTCCTATACCCATTTTAATGACATTTTTTGGGTTTATATTGGTATTGTATGAGTTATGTATTTTGGTTATTAACCTCTTTTTGGATAAATGATTTGCAGATGTTTCTCATCCCATAGGTTGCCTTTTCATTTTTTTTAAATTTTTGTTTGCTGTGCAGAAGCCTTTTATTTTTTTAAGATTTATTTATTCTTGAGAGACACAGAGAGAGAGAGAGAGAGAGAGAGAGAGAGGCTCCACTGCTGAGCCACCCAGGTGTCCCTTGTAGTTTTCATTGTACAGGTCTTTCACTTTGGTTAAATTTATTCCTGAGTGTTTTACTGCAAATAAGATAGCGTATTTCCTTAGGTGTTTCACTGTTAGTGTATAGAAATGCAAGCTGATTCTGTATGCTAATTTTTATCCTGTAACTTTGAGCTTTTTGTCCTTCAAGCTGAAGTAATTCTATAATAGGCAGCATATAGTTTTTTTTTTTTTAATCCTTGCAGCTACTCTGCCTTTTTCAGGAATTCAGCCCATCTATATTCAAAATTTTTGATAGGTAAGGATTTACTAATCTTACTGTTTCCAGTTTGTATTTCCTACCCCCACCCCCACCCCCGTTTCTGCCTACCTTTGTATTGGTGACATTTCGTGGTGGTATGTTCTTTCCCCTTTCTGAATCTTTTGTGAGTCCTGCAAGATTCCAGGTTTTTGTTTTGTGGTTATCATGAGGCTTATATAAAATAAAATGTCTCATAGGTAAAACAGTCCATTTTAAGCTGATAGCAACTGAACTTCAATTGCCTAAAAAGCATCCTTTTGCTTTTCCCTTTTATATTTTTGAAATCATTACTCTTTATATTATTTATTCATTAACAAATTATAGTAGCTATAATTTTTAATACTCTTCCTCTTTAACCTTTGTACTATATTTAAGTGATTAACAAGCATCCGCTTACAGAATTGTTTTCTGACTATATATACATATACTGCATAAACGACACCTTTACCAGTGTTCTTTCCTGTGTTTTTATGTTGCTGATGAGTGTCTTTTCAGCTTGAAGAACTCCTTTCAGTATTTATTGCAAGGCTGGGCTAGTGGTGATGAATTCCCTCAGTTTTTGTGTATGAAAAATTTCTCCTTTATATCTGAGGTATAACTTGGCCAGATGGTATTCCTGGCTGGCAGTATTTTTCTTTTCTTTTAAAGATTTTATTTATTCATGAGACGGAGAGAGAGAGAGACATAGGCAGAGGGAGAAGCAGGCCCCATGCAGGGAGCCCTACTCGATCCTGGGTCTCCAGGATCAGGCCCTGGGCTGAAGGCGGCGCTAAACCGCTGAGCCACTGAGCCACCGGCTGCCCGACCATTACTACTTTAAATAAATTTTTGGCCCCCTTCTTCCTCTTGTCTCCTTCTGGAACCTCTATTCTTCTAATATTTGTTCTTTTTTTTTTCTTTTTTTTTAAATTTATTTATTCATGAGAGACACAGAAAGAGGCAGAGACACAGGTAGAGGGAGAAGCAGGCTCATTGCAGGGAGCCTGATGTGGGACTCGATCCTGGGTCTGCCAGGATCACAGCCCGGGCTGATGGCAGTGCTAAACCACTGAGCCACCGGGGCTGCCCCTAGTATTTGTTCTTTTGATTGAACCCTATTGATCACACAGGCTTTCTTCTTTTTTTTTTTTTAAGATTTTTTTTTTTATTTGAGAGAGCAAGCAGAGAGCACAAGCAGGGAAGTGAAGAGAGGGAGAAGCAGACTCCTCAAGGGGCAGGGAGTCCAATGCAGAGCTCCATCCCAGGACCCCAAGATCATGACCTGAGCCAAAGGCAGATGCTTAACTGACTGAGCCACCCACACGCCCCTTTTCATTCTTTTTTATTGACTTTTTTCTGGTGTGTTATTTCAAAGTTCCTGTCCTCTAAATCACTTAGTCTGTCTTCCACTTGCTTTTACTCTGCTGCAGATGCTCTCTGTTGCATTTTTTTCATTTCATTCATGGACTATTACAGCTTTAGAATTTTTATTTTATTTTTTTGTGATTTCTATCCCTTGGATAAGTAACTCATTTTGCTCATTTTTTCCCCCTTGATTACATTGGCTTCTGAGTTTTCTTACAGTTCATGGTTCTTCAAAAAAGCTATTTTGAATTACCAGGTAGATTGCAAAATTCCATACTTTTGAGAAGATGGTTATTGGAAAATTAATTTTAATGATGATGTTTCCTTGATTTTTTAAAATTTTTTTTAAAGATTTATTTATGATAGAGAGAGGCAGAGACACAGGAGGAGGGAGAAGCAGGCTCCATGCTGGGAGCCTGACGTGGGACTCGATCCCGGGACTCCAGGATCGCGACCCAGGCCAAAAGCAGGCGCCAAACCACTGAGCCACCCAGGGATCCCCTCCTTGATTTTTCATGTTCCTAGTTTGGCTTGCTCCTTTTACATTTGAAGGATATATGGGCTATGCTGTTCATTGGTGCTGTGATGTTTGGGGTTTTCTTTCTTTTGTGTAGCTATACCTAGGTACATACTCTTCTTCTCCTTTTAATGGCAGAATTCTTAAGCTTTTGTGTTTCCCTGGTCTTTAACCACTTGCCATGCCCACTGGAATCCTCTCAGTTTCCAGAAGGTGGTGCTATAGCTCAAGTTTGTGGTTTCCCCCTAGTCCACCTCTCCTGGTCTTTCTGATGGTGTTTACTCGACTTACTGTTGTAGCTGCACTCCAGCATGCACAGGGAACTGGCTGTAGGATTGGGGGAGATGTTGGTTTAGCCCTCGGGGTATTGGGGGTGCCTGTGGATCTGACCCAGTGGGGTGAACCTTGGGTGAATCACTCCCAGGGGGTCTGTAGGCAGACTTCCTGAGCACTATCAGCAGGAACTGCATTACTTGAATGTCCTTTGATGTTCTTACCTGGCTCTCTCCCGACCACCCTCGCTCGCTCGTCATAAAGGCCCCTCACCACTGGGGTAGCCAGGGACTTGCTGCTTTCCTTTCCCCCATGGAAGGAGTTGCCACTGCTGGCAAGTTCAGCCTAGGCAGTGTTGCTTTGCGAAAGTTCTTCTTATGGTCCACACTGAACTAAACCTGGTTTTTTTGCTCCCATGGTGCGCTGGAACCACCTCTTGTGAAGTCTGGGTTTTTGCAAATTCATTCTCATCCATGCATATCCACCTAGGACAGCACTCTCCAGGTTTGTCCCTGACTGTACCAAGAGGGTTTGAGGCAGTTTTGCTAGTTCTGCAGCCTGTAACAAGGTGTCTGCCTATTACTGGATGTGCAGGTGGGCAAGACTCCTCCCAGGTCCCCTGGCAGATGGTGCTCATTCCCGCAACTCACACAACAGTGCTTTTGTTCATGGATGGATGTCTAATTCATTTTTTAAAAAGGAGGGCAAAAAGAACATTTTTACATCACTATGATCCTGACCAACTGAGGAGTTTTAAAGATAGTTCTATTGTCCCTAATCTTTCAGTGCAAATAAAATCGATTATCACTAAAACTATTTCATGATCCCTAAGAGTATTTGCTGCTGGGAACTGCTTCTTAGTATCGATAGGTGCATCACAAAATTGTCCATGTTAGAAAGCAGAGAGCTGATATTCTAATAGTTCCTTGTAAACGATGCTGTTTTTTTTTTATTTTTATTTTTTTAAGATTTTATTTATTTACTCATGAGAGAGACATGCAGAGAGAGAAGCAGGCTCCACACAGGGAGCCTGACGCGGGACTCGATCCCAGGTCTCCAGGATCAGACCCTGGGCCGAAAGCGCTAAACCACTGAGCCACCCAGGGTTCCCCAACAATGCTTTCTGTGAATGATAATAGTACAACATATAACCAGAGGGCCATCCCAGGAGCCACTATAACAGGAGTATTCTTATTTAGTATCAGTATTTTAAGAAAGGCTACAAAAGCGTTTTTGTTCTGTTTTCTTAAAGTGGTGGTAGTAAGACTGGATCAAAAATGACAGGACAGAAGCACCTACTCTCCCTCTCAACCCGAAATCCTATATAAAGTGCTAAAGCAGAAGAAAAATAAAATCTGCTACAGCACCAAGAAATAAGGGCTAGCAAAAGAGTAGAGATTTTGGAAAATGGCAGGAACATCAAAAGCAGATGAGATCAAAGCTATAGGCAAATAAAACAAATTATAACACAAAGCAGATAAAGACTATAAACAGACAAATGAAAACGCAGAATCAACAGATGGAGAGAACAGGAGGGTACCCATGGGTGCTGGGCAGGGTGATCCATTAGGGAACTGATGCAAAAAAGCTAATCCCCATCCATGGGCCAAGTGGGCAGAAGGGATGTCTATACCCAGGCTGTAATGTAACAGTAGGTGAAGCCATTGGAGCCAGAGAAGCAGGGCTATGCCCCCCCCCCCCCCCGGTACCTGTACCCTCAAAAGGAGAAGAGAAACCTATACTGAGAATCAAATTACTGGCATAGATTCACCTGGCAGTGCAGCACAGCCCACCCCTCCCATCATGGGCTCTGATAACATCCATGGGGCACCTGGGTGGCTCCTTCGGTTAAGCATCTCACTCTTGGTTTTGGCTTGGGGTCAAGATCTCAGGATCCTGAGATGGAGCCCTGTGTTGGGCGCCATGCTCAGTGCAGAGTCTGCTTGTTCTTCTCCCTCTGCTCCTTCCCCTTGTGTGTTCTCTCTAAAAATAAATAAAATCTTCATTAAAAAAAAATCCATAAGAAACTCTCAAACACAAAAGTGAGCAACTAAATAAATTGCAACTATGAATCACCAAAATATTTCAAAAAAGTCAATATGAAAGACCCAAGCAAAATTTTTTTTTAAAAGTCCGCAGAATAAAGAACTCTAATTAATATCCCAAAGACATGGAAGAGGATATCAGAACCATTAAATTTGAAAAACAACAAAAACCAAGCCAAATAGTCGAGGGATACAGCTAAACAACAAAGCTGTCAGCAGGATGATCACAAGGTGTCTTCCATTACTTGACCTAGAAGTATAGATGGAGAAAATGTGAAGGGAGGCTAAAAGATACTGGGGCAGGTCCGAGAATGACAACTTCTATCTACACAGAAAGGAGATAAATGAGAAAATGTAGAGAGAGAAATAGAATGGAAGAGATTCCTTTGGTCTGAAAAGTCTTAGGATTAAAAGGGTTCATCCCCATTCAATGTAGAACCAGATGGTTTTATTTTTTTAAATTTTTTAATTTATTTATGAGAGTCACACACAGAGAGAGAGAGAGGCAGAGACATAGGCAGAGGGAGAAGCAGGCTCCATGCACCGGGAGCCCGACGTGGGATTCGATCCCGGGTCTCCAGGATCGTGCCCTGGGCCAAAGGCAGGTGCCAAACCGCTGCGCCACCCAGGGATTCCAACCAGATGGTTTTAAAAGGAAAATTTCAAAATACCAACGCTACAGAACAAATCCTAAAAACTGCCAGAGGCCAAAGAAAACCAGTTATATTCAAGTTAACACTACTGGCATCAGTCTCCTCTTCTTTGACAAGAATATATGAAGACAAAAAAACAATTACTTTGAACTAAGAATTCTAGACTTTCAGTCCTGCATGTAGGAAGTTTAGAAGTTAAAAAAAAGTTTAGAAGTTGCTACTCTGTCCTAATAGCAAATAAAAAGCTGAACAAACAGCTCTTCCTGGATGCATAACAGTGCAAACCACTGTTCCCCAAATTGGAGAGACGGGCAAATCTAGGAAACCACAACATACTGGAGCAGTTACTTCCCTGGGAACCAGTGCCAGGGTGGGAAAACCTGAACAGTAATTGACCAACTGCGAGAGGTTCAGTGTGGACAACTCCGTTAAAAACTCCAGGGGATCCAGTCATGGGGGGTAGAGTGGGAGAGGGAATGAACACCTTTTGTGAGTTTTACCACCAGAGGCCCTACCAGTTTCTCACAGTGATTATCTGAGAGTAATCCCCTTGTGGGTCCAGCAGGACAAGGGGAAAAAGGAACTATTTTTGAAGTATGCCCGAGCATTCTGTTTTACTTAATAGGGTCTGCCCTCAGGGGAAAGTATTTAACCAGAGCCTAACTGACTTGAGGGAAGGAAAACACCCAACTCCAGCACACTCTAGCCATCATCTCCCACCTATGAGGGGGAGACAGGGCAGAACTGAGAAGCACGTATATAATTCACAGTCCAGAGGCACAGGATTATAAAATCAGAGAAATATAAAATGCTGCTCCCCTCACAACTCAGTACATTACTTAAAGGCCTTTTATACAGCAATTTTTTCCACCTAGTTGGAAAAAAAAAAAAGTATGACTGATATAAAAAGAAAATGGAACCATAGAAAATGCCCCATTAAAGCCACAAAAGGCAGAATAGAAGAAAAAAGGGCAACAAATAGTAACAAATAGGTATTAATGTAAGTATATCAAGAATCACTTTGAGTGTCAGTGATCCAAATGCACCAATTAAGACAGACTGTGGGGGAGTCGGTTGAGCATCTGACTGTTACAGCTCAGGTCATGATCTCATGGGTCATGGGATCAAGCCCCACAGCAGGCTCCACACAGCAGGGAGTCTGCTTGAGAGTCTCTGCCCTTTTCCCAACTCACACCGTCTCTTACCTCTCTCAAATAAGTTTTTTTTTTAATTTTATTTATTTATTCATGAGAGACACACAGAGAGAGGCAGAGACACAAAAGGAGAAGCAGGCTCCATGCAGGGAGCCCGATGTGGGACTCGATCCCGGGTCGCCAAGATCAGGCCCTGGGCTGAAGGCGGCACTAAACCACTGAGCGACCAGGGCTGCCCTCAAATAAGTTTTAAAAAATAAAAATAAAAATTTCTCACACAGCTGATCAAAAAATAAGACCCAAATATGAGTTGAGTCTTAATATATAAAGACACAGATTAAAAGTAAATGAGTGGAGAAAAATACTCCATGCCAACAACACTAATCAAGAGGAAGCAGGAGTAGCTATATTAATTTCAGACAGAGCCGACTATGAAGACAAGTTATTGGGGATTAAGAAGGATTTTACATAATGATAAAGGGGTCAACTCTCCAAAAAGAAATAAAGACTAATAAAACTGCAAAATACATAAAACAACTATCCTAGTTGGAGACTTCAACATCCCTCTCGGGGACAGATCCAACAGGGAGAAAAATCAGTAAAGCTATTCAACAGCACCATCAACCAACTGGATATAATCAATGATCTGTAGACTACTAGAAACAACAGAATACACATTCTTCTCAGGCTCACATGGAACATTCACCAAGATAGACCACATTCTGGGTCCTAAAACACACTGAGGGCATACAATATCTGCCCTCAGACCATAATGTAATTAAATTAGAAATCAGTAACAAAAACTGGAAATCCCTACGTATGTGGAGATTAAACAACATCCTTCAAATACGTGGGTCAAAAGAAATCTCAAAAAAATTTTAAATGTTTTGAATTAAATGAAGACATCAAAATTCATGGGATGCAACAAAACCAGTGCTTGGAAGGAAATTTAGCATTGAATACATATATTAGAAAGGAAAAAAGATCTAAAATTTATCATCTAAGTTTCCACCTTAGGAAACTAGAAAATGAGCATATTAAATCCAAAGTAATTATTAGAAAAGAAATAAAAATCAGAAATCAGTGAATTGAAAACAGGTAATCAATAGAGAAAAATCAATGAAACCAAAAAGCTGGTTCTTTAAAAAGATCAATAATATTGATAAGCCTCTAGCCAGGCTATAAAAAGAGGAATTATTAATAATAACAAATGAAAGTGGAAACATCAGATCCCAAGGACATTAAAAAGATAATAAAGGAATACCATGAACAACTTTATGCCCACATATCTGATAACCTAGATGAAATGGACTAATTCCTTGAAAGACACAATTTTCTAAAACATAAGAAATAATCTGAATAGGTTCATATCAAAGAAATTGAATCAATAATAACTCTGAAACAAAAGCACCAGACCCAGAAGGGTTCACTGGTGAATCCTACCAAATATTCAAGAAATTCTATTCTCTGCAATCTCAGAAGGCAAAAGAAGAAGGAGTATTTCCTCACTCATTCTACGAGGCCAGCATTACCCTAATACCAAAGCCAAAGACATTACAAGAAAACAGAAGCATAGACTACTCTCATAAATATAAATGCAGAAATCCTCAATAAGATATTGGGAAATTGATTCCAACAATGTACAAAAAGAATTACATTGCACAACCAATTGGGATTTTTTCCCAGGCATGCAAGACTGATCAACATTTGAAAATCATCACAACCGGGCAGCCCAGGTGGCTCAGTGGTTTAGCGCCGCCTTCAGCCCAGGGTATGATCCTGGAGACCCAGGATCGAATCCCATGTCAGGCTCCATGCAGGGAGTCTGCTCCCTCTGCCTGTGTCTCTGCCTCTCTGCCTCTCTCTCTCTCTCTCTCTCTCTCGTTCTCTCTTAATAATAAATAAATACATAAAATCTTTAAAAAAATCATCACAACCATCACAACAGGCTAAACAAACAAAAAAATTGCATGATCATATCAATAGATGCAGAAAAAAACATTTAACAAAATTTTGAACACTCATTCTTGGTTAAAAAAAAAAAAACTTTGTAAACTAGGAATAGAAAAGAACTTCTTCAAACCTGATAAAAAAAGATCTACAAAAAAACCTACAGCTTAACATTATACTTAATGGTAAGAAACATGAAGCTTTCTCACTAAGATAGAAGAGGAAGAACTTTCCCATTAAGAAATGGACGGCAAGGATGCCCCCTCTCACTACTTTTCAACATTGTACTGGAAGTACCAGCCAATGCACTATAGACTAGGAAAGGAAATAAAAGATACACAAATTGAGAAGGAAGCAATAAAACTGCTGGTTTGAAAATGAGCATGAGGGACGCCTGGGTGGCTCAGCAGTTGAGCATCTGCTTTTGGCTCAGGGCATGATTCCAGAGTCCCAAGATCGAGTTCCCGCATCAGGCTCCCTGCATGGAGTCTGCTTCTCCCTCTGCCTGTGTCTCTGCCTCTCTCTGTGTGTGTGTCTCTCATGAATAAATAAGTGAAATCTTTAATAAAAAAAAAATGATTGCTTATGTAGAAAACTCCTGGACCTAATAAGTGATTATAGCAAAGTTAAAGAACATAGGATTGATGTACAAAAGTCAATTCCCTTACCATATTCCAGCAATGAACATGCAGAATTTGAAGTTAAAAACCAATACCATTTACATTAGTACCCCCAAAATGAAATATTTACATATAACAAAATCTGTAAAAAATTCTACTTGAGGAAAACTATGAAACTGATTAACAAAATGAAAGAACAAAATAAATATTCCATGTTCATTAACGGGAAGACTCCATATTGACAAAATCGTTTTTCCCCCACTTTGACCAATTGATTTCAGTGAAATCCCAACTGAAATCACAGTTAAGTCATTTTGTAGATATCAAACAGATCTAAAGTTTATATGGAGAGGCAAAAAGACAAACAGCCAACACAATATTGAAGAACAAAGAAGACTAACATCACCTGACTTTAAGACTTAGTATATAGCCACAGGAGTCAAGACAGTAGTAGTATTGTAAAACAACAACAGCAAAAAACTGTAGACAAACATCAATGGAACAGAAGAGAGGCCAGAATTAGACCTACATGAATACAGTCAACCAATCTTTGACAAAAGAGGAAAGGCAATACAACAGAGCGAAGATAGTCTTTTCAACAAATAGTGTGGAAACTAAACAGTCACACATAAAAATAAAAAATAATCTAGACCCAGACCTTCCACCCTTCACAAAAATTAAAATAGATCAGAGAGCTAAATATAAAACATGCAACTATAATACTACAAGATAACACAGGAGAAAACCTAGATGACCTTGGACATGGTGGTGACTTTTTAGATACAACACCAAAGGACAATCCACAAACCAAATAATTGATAAGCTGGAGTTCCCTAAAATTAAATACTCTGTGAAGGACAATGTCAAGAAAATGAGGAGACAAGCCACAGACTAGAGAAAAATATTTGTGAAAGCCATATGTGACAAAAGGTTGTTATCCAAAATATACAAAGAACTCTTAAAATAAGTAAACAATGCAATTAAAAAGTGGGCCAAAGACCTTAACACCTCACCGAAGAAAATATACAGATGACAAACATAGGAAAAGATGTTCCAGATCATATATCATCAGGGAAATGTAATTTTTTAAATTTACTCATGAGAGTCACAGAGAGGCAGAGACATAGAGAGAGAAGCAGGCTCCACGCAGGGAGCCTGATGCAGGACTCGATCTTGGGACTCTGGGATCATGCCTTGAGCCAGACGCAGACGCTCAACCGCTGAGCCACCCAGGCACCCTAGGGAAATGCAAATTCAAACAAAAATGAGATATCACTACTATCAGAATGACCAAAATCTGGAACACTAACACCAGATGAAGTGTTGATGAGGATGTAGGGCAGTAAGAATTCTCATTCAAGGGATCCCTGGGTGGCGCAGTGGTTTGGCACCTGCCTTTGGCCCAGGGCCTGATCCTGGAGACCCGGGATCGAATCCCACGTCGGGCTCCCGGGGCATGGAGCCTGCTTCTCCCTCTGCCTATGTCTCTGCCTCTCTCTCTCTCTGTGTGTGACTATCATAAATAAATAAAAAAATTAAAAAAAAAGAATTCTCATTCAATTGCTGGTGGGAATGCAAAATGGTACAGCCACTGGGAAGATAGTTTGGTGGTTTCCTACAACTAAACATACTCTTACCATATATCATCCAGCAGTCATGCTTCCTGGTATTTACTCAAAGGAGCTGAAGACTTACGTCCTGCACCTGGATGTTTACAGCAGCTTTGTTATTCATAATTGCCAAGACAGAGGCAGCCAAGATATCCTTCAGTAGGGGAATGGATAAACACTTGGTACATCCAATGGAATATTTTGCACTAAAAAGAAATGAGTACTCAAGCTGTGACAAGACATGGAGGAATTTTTTTTTTTTTTAAGATTTATTTATTTGAGAGAGAGAGAACACAAGCAGGGAAGAGGGGCAGAAGAAGAAGGAGAAGGAGCAGCAGACCCCTTGCTGAGCTGGGACAACCCTCTCCTCTCCCCCAATACAGGTCTCCATCCCATAATCCTGGGATCATGACCTGAGCAGAAGGCAGAGGCTTAACCGACTGAGCCACTCATGCACCCAACATGGAGGAATGTTAATTACCTATTACTAAGTGAATGAAGCCAATCTAAAAAAGGCTATATCCTTTATGATTCCAAATACATGATATCTGGAAAAAGGCAAAAGTATGGAAATTAAAAACATCAGTGATTGCCAGGTATTGAGAAGATGAGGGGAGCCAATGGAGGAATAAACAGAACACAGAGGATCTTTAAGGCAGTGAAAATACTCTGTATGATACTATAATGATAGATGTTAGTATACATTTATTCAAACTCAGAATATACACCACCAAGAGTGAACCCTAATGTAAACTGTGTACTTTGCATGATTCTAATGTGTCAATATAGGTTCCCTGAGTGTAACAAATATACCAATCTGATGGAGGATGTTGATAATGAGGGAAGCTATGGATGTGTGGAGATACAGAAGGTATATATGGAAGATCTCTATAATACCACTTAATTTTGCTGTGAATCTAAAACTGCTTTAGAAAAGATATTTTTCAAAGTAGTAAAAATAAAGGAATTAAAATGTACACTACAGCTATAAATACAAATATCTATTTAATCTAATAAATATACTTTACACATGAAAGCAATAAGACAGGAAGATACAAGACATATAGAAAACAAAATTCAATTATCAAAACTAATAAGTGAATTCACTAAGGTCATAGGATACAAGATCAATATAGAAAAATCAGTTCTGTTTCTATATAGTAATAATGAGCAATATGAAAATATAAGAAAACAATTGCATTCATAAAAACATCATAAACAAAATACTTAAGAATAAATTAAAAGAAATACCAGACTTGTGCATTGAAAAAAGACAACATAGTTGAAATTTTTAAGTATCTAAATAAGTACAGAGAGATTCCAAGTTCATGGATTGGAAGAATAAAGATTGTTCAGATGACAATTCACCCCAAATGGACTTACAGATCCAACAAAATCTGTATCAAAATGCCCACTGACTTTTTTGAAGGAACTCTCAAGCTAATCTAAAATTTGTATGGAAGCGCAAAAGATCCAGCCAATTTTTGAAAAAGAACAAAGCTGGAGAATCTATACTTTGTATTTCGAAACTGAATATGAAGATACAGCAATCAAGAAAGTGTGGTACTGGCGTTAAGTACCGTCATATAGATGAATGTAACCGAATGCAGAGTCCTAAAATAAACACGTATGGGCAATTCATTTATGATGGAAGTACCAAAACAATTCATTAGGGAAAAGATAACTGGACAGCTGCATGCACAAAGATGAACTTAGACCCTTCACACCACACACAAAAATTAACTTCAAATAGTTCACAGATCTAAAAGGGCTAAAACAGAAAATTTTTCAAAGAAAACAATAGAAAATCTTGATGACCTTGGTTTAGGCAGCGGTCTCAGATGACACCAAAGCATGATCCATAAAATTTGAAAATTGATAAACCAGACTTACACTTTAAAACTTGCATTTCAGGGCACCTGGCTGGCTCAGTTGGTTAAGCATCCAACTCTTGATTTCGGCTCAGGTCATGATCTCAGGATTGTGAGAACAAGCCCCATGTTGGGCTCATGTGCTGGGCATCTCCCTCTCCCTGCCCCCCCCCCAACAAAAACAAAAACAAAAACAAACTTTTTGCATTTCAAAGACATTAAGAAAATAAACTGGGAGAAATTAATTGCAAATCTGATATAGGACTCATTTCTAGAATATATAAAGACACTTACAACTCAATAATAATAAAAGGATAAATCCCAATTCAAAAATAGCTAAAGCCTTAAACACAAATGTCTATAAGCACATGAAAAAGATGCCCAACATCATTAGTCAATGTGGTAGTAGATGTTAAAAATCACAGTGGGTATCACTTCATACCTATTGAATAACTATAATAAAAGACCATAAAATGTTGGTGAGAAGGTGGAAAAACTGTAACATTCATACATTACTGGTAGGAATATAAAATGATATATTTTACATTTGGGGAAGTGATGGAAATGTACTAAAATTGGATTGCGGTGATGATTACATAGCTTTGTAAAGAATATCTCAGCAGTAAAGCTCTTAAAAGAAAAATTAACCACTGTATCACTAGACTTCCAGTTTATAGCACTGGGATGAGTTAGACAATACCACAAGGAAACAATCAGATAAATAATACAAGATACTCTGTAAGACAAATGACTTACAATGTTAAGGACCAACAAAAAGATGAAAAACCATGGGACTATTCCAGAATTAAGAACTAAAGATGCACAGCCAAGCATAATGCATCAATATTGATTAGACTACACTTCAGAAAAACAAAGACATTTCCGGAGTAGTTGGGAAGGTTTGAATTTTTATAATATCAGATAATATGAAGTTATTGTAGATTTTTTTTTTAATGTGTGATAATGGTGTTTGGTTGCAGAATGTCCTCAGTATTAGGAGATGTTTGCTTTAAAAAAAAAAAAAAGATGTTGCTAAAATATTTAAGAATGATGTACCATGTCATCTGCAACATACTTGCAAATGGTTCAGCAAAAATAACTGTATTTGCAAAGATAAAGAATGCATGGAAAAATGTAAATAAGTGAATCTAGTTGAAACATATTCAGAGTTTCATACTACCTCTTCAAACTTTTCAGATTTGTAATCTTTGAAAATAAAAAGTGGGGAGGAAACTCAATTACATTTCTATATACCAGGAATGACTTTTTAAAAAGATATAATACTATCTAAATTATGACATACCTAGAAATGAATATATATACACACAATATACAAGACCTCTTTGGTGATAATAAAATTTTATTATGACATTAAAAAGACTTAAAGAAGAGAATATATCATGTTCATGGACTAGAAGGCCCAGTATAATGATGTAAATTCTCCCCATATGGCCTATAGAGTCATTGCAACTCCAATTAAAATCTCATTGTGTTTGGTTTGCTTAGTCTTTAGGAGGAAATTCACAAGCTGTTTCTAAAACGGATATGAAAGAGCAAAGAACCAAGAAAAGCCACAAGCTCTTGAAGAATAACAAGGTGAAAGGACCTGGAGTACTATATATCAAAACTTCTTTTCAAGATAGAGTAATGAAGAGAGTGTATATTGGCACAGGGGAAGACCAATAAAACAAAATAAATAGTCCAGAAAGAGATGTCTGTACATATCAACACTCAATATATAGCTGGAGAAGGCACTTCAAAGCAGTAGGGAATAGAAGGTCTTTTCAATAAACAGTGCTGCAACAGACTAACCATATAAAGACACAAAAAAATTACCTCATACCACATGCTGAAATCATTTCCAAGTAGGATGAAACCTCAATGTGAGGCACAAAACTATAACGCATTTATGAAGGAAATATCAACCATATTCATGAGCTAGAGAGAGAATAATTTTTAAGTGAAATATAAAACATTTTAACCATAAGGTAGAAATATATGTGAACATATTAAAATGTTAATATATCAAAAACACTGTGAAAGGACAAGCCACAAATTGGGGAAAGATCTTGCAAATACAACTAAGAGAGTAGTATCCAAGATATATATAAGAATCCTCTGCAAATTACTGGGGAAAAAATGGACACAAAACTTTAACACATACTGCACTCACCAAAGATGACATCTAACTAGCCGGTAAACATGTTGGCGTTCTCATATGCTGTCAGCAGGAAAAGTAAGTAAGTCTTTTTGAAGAACAATGGGGCAGTATATATGAACATATGAAAGGTGTTCAGCCTCATTTGACATAAGGAAAATGCTAAGTAAGACCACAATGAGATAACACTATACACCCAACAGATTGGTAAAAATTAAGAAGCCAATATCCCCTTAGGGGAATATAAATCAGTACAAGAATCTCTGGGAAATAGTTTGGCGTGATCTGGCAAGAATCTAACGAACCTGTGCCTCTGTTGTTCTACTCGTAGGTATATATCCTTTTAAAAGTGCATACTCTAGAAGCCTGGGGGAGCATGCAACTAGATCTTGGGATTGTAAATTCGAGCCCCATGCTGGGTGTATAGATTAAATAAACCTAAAAAGAAAAAAAGTGCATACTCTAGAATACACAGACAATATATCCAGAGCAGCACTGTTTGTAATATCCTCAAATTAGAAACCACTCAGATGTCCAGAGTAAAATGGAAAAATTATATTCATATAATGGAATAAGCAAAGTATAGATATATACGATTATATGGATGAATCTTATAAACATGTTTAGCAAAAGAAAACAAGTTTCAAAAGTCTACAATATAATTTGATCATATAAATTTCAAAAACAGGAACTAAATATTGTATTTAGGAGTATATGTATACATGTATGAGTGTAAACTATAAAGAAATGAGAGTAGGGCTGGTGTTAAAGAGGAGACAAGGAAGGTGATGGAGACGATCATATGTGGGAATTTCTGAGGTGTAAAAGCTATTCTATTTTGTGACATGGGTAGTTACATGGGTGTTCACTTTAAGACTTTAAACTATGTGTGTATATACATACATACATGTACATCTCATGTACTTTCTGTATATTCCACAATAAGAAAATATACAAATAGCCAGTAAATATGAAAAGACATTCAACCTTTTAAGTAATTAAGAAAATGAGAATTAAAATAACAGTGATCACCTATCATGATTTACTTAAAATATAAGACTGCTAATACCCATTTCTGCAGTTATAAAGAAAAAGGCATTCTCATACGCTGTCAGTAGGAAAGTAAATTAGTAAAGCCTTTCTGAAGAACAATGTGGCAATATATACAAAAATGCAAAACCCATATCTTGTGAATTATCAGTTCCAATTTTAAATATCCCAATGAAATACTAGCGCGTGTACTCAAAATATATGTACAAAAAGATGTATACCAGTGTAAAAGATATATACTACAGTAGTGCTTGCAATAGTGAAAAAAAATCAATGTCAATAAGGAAGTATTTATGAAAAGTGTCAGAACCCACACAATGGAATCCTATGCAGCTATTAAAAACTAAGATAAATCTTTATGAATGGGCATGGAAACATCTCAAAGATATTAAGTGAACCTAAGTCACAGAACAATACACACATAGCATAACCCTGTTTTTAAGATATAAACACGTACATATATTTTTTATATAAAGATGTATGAAAAACAGACTACAATTTTAGACTCTAACCTGTTAGTGATTACCTCTCAGGCAGGGAGAAGCAGGGTGAAGAGGGCGCTTTCACATCTTACTCTATACAGTTGACCCTCGAACAGCTTGGGTTCAAATTGTGCGATCGGTTCACTTTTATGTGGGTTTTTTTCAATACGATACTGTAAATGTACTTTCATTATGATTTCTTAACACTTTCTTTTCTCTAGCTTACTTCATTATAAGAATAATACATACAACATATAACATACAAAATATGTGTTAAGTGACTGGTTATGCTATTGGTTTAAGGATTCTGGTCGGTAGTAAGGTATTAGTAGTTACGTTTTCAAGGAGTCAGTATATGCCAGTTTTCCACTGCACAGGGGGTTGGTGCCCCATGCTCCCAAGTTGTTCAAAGGTCAATTATATACACAGATATTCCATGAATATTTTATAAGAACATATCCATGGACTACTTGCATATTTTTTAACAGGTGGTAATAGGAAACAACTGTATTGCTATTTATTCCATTCCAATGAGAACTGAATACATTTGGAAATAACTTGCTTTCAAAGCTAAGTCTTTTGTTCCTTGGGGGCCTGAGAGCCTACGGTTGTGTTACAGGGCTGTCAGCCATCAAGTGATAAGTGCTGTGTAGGATTCTAAGTGACTGGGTCTATCTCCAAGTTTGCCCCTGGAAAATATTTGCATACATTCTCATATCCTGGCTCACTGGCAAAAGCAATAATGTTTTTCCCAAAGCACTTTGCTAAAGTAAATTCTGATGTACACATCAAATCACAACCATAGCAAAGTGTAGATGTGGCTGTCAAGATGCATGTTTAGACCTAAATTAGTAATCATACCCTTGGTGAGTGACTTTTGGAATAAGTAGTTTGGATTTGGATTCATAAGGAAGAACCAAGACTCCAAAAAAAAAAAAAAAAAAAAAAATCACAAGATACATCTTCTCTTTTCCTTCTTCCCTCCCCTCACTCCCATAGCCCTTTCCAAATCAAATAATTTCCTACAGAAGTGGGAAAGAGTGGGAAAGTGAGTTATTTGGGAACTGGTAGTGAATCAAAATATAAGCACTATCAGTGTATTTATGAAGGAAAATCCAACTACATCCATACATTTTGGTGTGCATTTTATTTTGAGGGGGATCATATCCACATGAAGAAAAATTGCCAAAGTATCCTTTAATCTTGAAAGCTAGGCCCCTGCCTTGCTGTGTCAGAGGAAAGCAAACTAAGTCAGTAATGCGGGAGACATCCCTGTTTCCATATGCACACTGACAGGAGGGGAGCTGTCTAGGAAATGCATTTTGATTGATGAACAGAGGAGAATCTACACACGTGTTAAATACAAATAGAAACACATCAGCACACACAAGTCATTAGCCTGGTCCTCTGCATCTGCTAGCATGCATCTTTTCCAAAGACTCTCTTCATCAGTGGTGTAAGCACTTGGTCTCATTATGCCTCCTATCAGCAAATACCTTTTTATTCTAGAATGGAAAACGAACTGGAAATTAAATACATCCAATATTGATGCTTTATTTCCATAAGCCACCAATAAGAGAATGAATTTAATTTTAATACATTTATTTTTGTGTGACTCTTAATAAAACACTTTCAAAACATTCTGTACATTTCAAGCCACTTAGAACCGCATTACATTCTATAAACGTGATTTGTTGGGATGAGGTGCCAAGATGTCTCTGTACAAAGATGTACAATATGTACAGTCACTATAAGTGCAAGCTGTGCAAAGCAGTCTAGAACACTAATTCATGCCAGAGCTTAGAAAACATCTCAACACTTAACACTAAAGCTTGAAACTGCATTGTTGCTTTTTCCTGGGCAAATGATTATTTTATAAACAAATATATGTATATGTCATATAGAAAGAATAGTTTGCCTCCTCAGCTCAGCCAGCACCATGCAGCTGACTGGGTACATTACAGGGCTGCTCTTCTAGGCTTCTTTCTCCAGGGCACCATTTTGCCACCCTCAATGGTTGTCTCATCACTGAGCTGCCGCCGCCACTGCCTTTGACTGAACTACAGCAACACTAGGAGATTTAAATTTGGGGAGATAAAGGCCAAACTTGTTTTCAATGCCAGCGAAAGTGGCTGTGGCAAGTCTGTATCCACCGATGTGATCAGGATTGGCAGGAGGAAGGTCTGCGATGCGTGACTTAGGTGTTGGTTCTGAGCCAGACGGTTTGCTGTTGATAGGAAAAAGCCAATGGTTAGAGGCTCCAGACTGATGCGGGTGGCACGTGAGGAGGCAAGAACATTTTCAGTCTCCCCCCATGTGCCACAGAGAGGAGTGTTTGTCTGGCTACTTCCTTGTCATCTATGCTACATTTGTCATGACTTATAGCTGCTTTGAAAGCAACACTTTCACATTTTTTTTTTATTTGGAAGAGAAATGGCCTCAATTTATAAATAGAGCCACAGAAAAAAGATCAGAAGAAAATACACTTCAACATTAACACTCTCTGGGATCCCTGGGTGGCGCAGCGGTTTGGCGCCTGCCTTTGGCCCAGGGCGCGATCCTGGAGACCCGGGATCGAATCCCACATTGGGCTCCCGGTGCATGGAGCCTGCTTCTTCCTCTGCCTGTGTCTCTGCCTCTCTCTCTCTCTCTCTGTGACTATCATAAATAAGTAAAAATTAAAAAAAAAAAAAACATTAACACTCTCTGAGAAGTAGGATTGTGAGTGATCTTCTCTTTTATACTTCCACATTTTCCAAATTTTCTGCACTAAGCATAAATTAGTCATAAAAAGTTTGCATCTTTCTTTTATTTTGATATAGTTTAAAAGGCTAACTTTTTAAAAGCAGACTCATGAAGGTAATCATTAAATTTAAAGAGACATAGATACGATTCTTACTCTTACAGAATGTGAAAACACAAAAGACCCTGGAATTGTAAGATTGCTGTTCTTACTTCCTACTTTGGAAAAATCCCTCTACTTCGTGGCTCAACAGCTAATTCCCTATTTGGCCTCTGAGCAAGGAAGAGGGTAAAAGGTTGATGAGGTAAAGACCCAGATATCAGATTTGATCATCTGCTGAAAAGCTAATTATTGCCTGCTTGCCCACCCAGCAGATTCAACAAGTAATTCCCTTTCTTCCCAGGACTGGCTCAATTTCTGATCTAGATCTCACCAGTGATTATGTCTATAGGCATATCCTCTCTCTGAACCTGTTTTTTCCTGGTTTTTAGCTCTAATAACATCTATATCTATCTAATAATCATGGTGAATAATGAAGTCTCAGAGGTGTGAAAGAGCTTGACTGAGTCTTGGAAAGAAAGTTCATAAAAGCCTTACTAATACAAATTTACATTACATCTGGTGTAAAGGCCATGTGATAAAATTCAAATAATACGGACTTAAATCCATGAAGCTCTGTATTTACTTACACTATAAAAGACAATTTATTCACATAACATTTTAATTTGCGACTTGCCTTCACTTTCCCCAAGTCGCTGCTTAACACTGCATGATGTCACCCTACCGAGATCTTATTCCCCTAATACTGAAGCTTCTCAAGCCCACTGTTTGTTTTAAATGCATTGGTCCTGTAGAATTCTCTGTCCTACCAGTTCTAAGAGTCCCAACAATGCCTCTGTCTGCCGAACAAAAACCTATTTTGGTTTTGGTGCTTTCTTTCACAAGGAGTTAACAGCTGCACTTACAGGCCTCCAAAATCAATGTAAAACCACCGCTGGAGAAGTTCATAGGTGACCAGAGTAACACCAAACTGGGGAGAAGATCGAAACACTCGAGCTGAAAAAGAGACGGGAGAGGGGATACTTAATATGACTGTGGCAAAGGCAATAAGTAATGGAAGCAGGTCCCTAACACTGGCCAGCCATTCTCTAAGGCCCTAGCCCCTACCTGCAGTCCCCTTCCAAAATGCTGAGGGCCCCTCTTCCCGGAGTATCTTCCTGAAACAGTCAATGACACCACTGTATGTCGTCTGGCCTGCACGGGCGGCCACTTGCAGTCTCGTCTTGATGACATCGGCGGGGGTCACCAGAGAAGCAGCAGGCACACCTTTCAGGAGAAAGGCACATTTAAGTCATCCAACGTACCTCATAAAGAACAGAAATACTGCTAACATCTAACAATATGATTAGCAACTCTAACTGCTCTAACTCAAAGTTTCTTAAATAGATGCCCAGGCACTCTTGGCAAAAAGGACACACAAACCTATTAGTTGCTTCAGTGTGGAACAAAATTCTTTTTTCTTTCTGAATTAGGAAAATCACGCTACATTGCATAATACCAAAGAACTATGACAGGAAAAACTGCAGCAATATTACTAGGACAATTCCCAAGTATTCCCTTTTAGGATTCAATTATATCACCTCCTTTTTTTTTTTTTTTTTTGGTAAATAAGATAGAAGTATTTTTGTATATAATAAGAAATGAGGACACTGTCAGTTTAATGAGATGCTAGTGCTTCTTGCTTATTCTTGTCACCTTACGGTGCAAGGTGAATGTCAATACTCACATCCATTCGCGTGTTTAAGGGGCCAACTCAAAAAAAAAAAAAACAAAACAAAACAAAAAGGGGCCAACTCAAGAGTTGACTGGGACTCTTTTCAGACATGCTTACATGACAGAAGTCATTACCACTGGAGCAACAGCAGAACTGACCATCCAAGGCCTTATCATCTATCCCCTGTGCCTAAACTCCTGGTCATGCCGATATTAATCTGCAGCGGGATACCCAAGATGGATTTCACAACCACATCTCTCACTTATAGAACAAAGCAAGGAACAAAGGAGCAAGATAACCTTCCTCAGAGGGTTGATATTCAATTTGGCCTGAATATCACCAAATCATGCCTAAGCGGATGGAGCCGGCGGGCTTGTGGGAGCCTGTTACAGGAGGATGCAGATAACCTCCCCTCCACGTGGCGCTGCACTGTATTCAGATGAAACCAGGTAATTTGCCTGTCGTTGGAATGTTCTGAATTCTAAGCGTTCTGAGGGCCTGCCAGTAAGGCTTTATCGGTAAGAATTAGAAAAAATAATCTCTCATTCTGAAAACTAACATCAAATATCTGGGGAAGAAGTTGGTGCTGACAGTTCCATGGAAATGTTAACTTGGTTCCATCAGCCACTGGCAAAATGCCTGTCCACGATTAGACTGTTCTTTGGCTGGATTTTTGCTGCTGACTAGAAAGCACAGGCAAAAGCTTGGAGGGAGAATGTGTTGGCCCCATTTAAAACTGGGAGACTGGGCAGCCCGAGTGGCTCAGTGGTTTAGCGCTGCCTTCGGCCCAGGGTCTGATCCTGGAGACCCGGGATCGAGTCCCATGTCGGGGTCCCGGCATGGAGCCTGCTTCTCCCTCTACTTGTGTCTCTGCCTCTCTGTCTGTGTCTCTCATGAATAAATAAATAAAATCTTTAAAAATCAATCAAGCAATCTGGGAGACTTTGGCGACCAAAAAGGGGCTGGATGAGCACGTAGTGCCAACATGGAGCAGGCCTGCTTTTCTGGCTTTCAACTGACTAAAGTAACAAATGCCAGAGGACAAAGGATTTGGTGGACCCCAAATAAGGGCTTGGAGCTCCCTGGGAGAGTTTCTTAACCATCACGAGTCATTCCCTGTCTTCACGGATGAGAACAAGAACATGGTCCTTCCCAACACACCGCCGAACCCCACCACACTCACTGCACTTCCGGAAGTGCTCAGCAGGCTGTCCCGCTGTCCCGCCAGGGCACTGGAGGAGAATGAACCCAGTGAGAGCTACACGATACCATGAGCCCAGGCTGGCAGACCTATACTGAGCATCTGGATACTGCGTCTGAGTTTGTGTTCACCCTTCACGTTTCTATCCCTGACCTGTGGTAATGGGTGGCAGACACACAGCCTTTACCTTCCTCTGTCATTTCTGAGTGCTGGTGCGGCCAAGGACATCTGGCCCTCCCCTTCTATCTCAAGCTAGCTCCTTCAAGAAGAAGGCTAGACCTGTGAGATCAGAAGGAAACATCTTACTACCTTCCTGCATATGTTAGGCTCCTCTTTCAAATGTTATCTCTTTTGTGTCTAATTTGGGAACTGAGACCAGATGAAGATTGTCATTTGTTCCACTGACATCTAATCTCCTTTTATTACTACGCTGGCCATGAAGGGAAAGCAAGAATGAAGAAAATGAGACTCTTGCCCTCAAAAGCTCCCAGGCTAGTACAGAAAATAAAACTTCCACAAAGAACTATTACTAAAGGAAGTGTTAAGGGACAGAGAAGAGATGCCAATTGAGTATAGGGTAGTTTGCTGGGAAGTATTGCTTACTTGTATCTAATGAGAACGATGGTAGAAGGAACATCGATAGTATCATGAAGAAAGCTCAATTTGGAGCCAAATCATGTAGACTCCATCAGGCAGAAATAGCAAGTGAGGCATGCTAGACCTGGGCATCCCATGAGGTACAATGAAGCAACTGATTTGATGAAGAACTCTTCCACCTCAATGCTTAGCTTGGCTGCACCCAAGGTTTCAGGAGCACGAGAGGCTAAGAAGCACGTTAATGATGAAAGCCCAATTTAGATGGGCAGATCTAATTTGGCTCTGAGTTGCTAAGCTGCATTACGCTGTTTATCCACATTATGCAAATGTAATTAACTCTCATCAGAATTACAGCACATCCCACAAAGGAGAAAAAGCAATCATATTTAAACTAAGTCAGATACAAACAATAACCCTTCCAGAAATAAAGGCAGACAGTGCACAGAGATTCTGTACTTCTTAAAGAATTGCAGGGGGAGGGTGTTAAAAAAAATTTGTAGTTACCTGCCATGGCTCCAGCTGCAAGGAGATTTATACCTCCCACGTGTCCATTTTCATCAGCCAGAAGTAGTTTGCAATGAGCATAAACAGGAAAATAGATTGCAGAGAAGGGAATGTCTCGGAGGAAACAGGCTTTGGCACCCTGTCACAAGTGAGGAAATAGTGCAAAACGGTTGTGTAAACAGGGCCATGAATGCCCACAAGGGATCCAGGGTGACACGCCCTAGGTGCTCCCTCAAACAGCATGGGGACTGATGTGGAATGGAAATGGGGGAGAAATGAGAGGGGCACAGGAACTATATATGGCTCAAAGTTTGAGAAAAGCTGGTAGACCCTGGGGACCCAGAGTTAGTTAACTGGGTAGTGATGTTATCATGACAACTAAGAATTTCCTGGCATTTCCAATGTAGATTCAGATTTTAAGGTTAATAAAAATTCAGTTCTCAAACCTCCAGGCTGTTTGTTCTGTGTGGCTTTGGTGGATGCGAGGGGGAGGGGCATGAGTGGGAACAGACTTGGAAACCCAATGTTAATAGCTAGATTCCAAAGCAACCAGCAAAGGCAGCCCCCAAAACTAACAATCAATCTATCCAATCTATACAGCACAGAGCCCATGAAGTACCAGTTAAGCTATAGGCAGTGGCAATGGAAAAGAAAGGTGACTATTCTAGGGAAGGGGAAAAAGAAACCACCAATCTTCCCTCCTCAGTCCCCATGTCCTAAACAGCAGAGATTGGGGGAACTGGGTCGAATTATTTTAGCAAAGTTTCCACGGGAATAGAAAGCTACCCAGTGATGGCTTATCTCGGGGACTGAGGAAAAATAAACACTTTCCTCAGCTTGGTCACAGCCCGGGCTATTCTACAGGCCAGAGCTTGACCTAGCCACCTGAATAATCCATCTTTGGCACTTGTTTCTCCAATGGTTGTTTTCAAAAGACAAACTCAAACATTAAAAAAAAAAAAAAAATCCAAGGACTCTCTGAAGGATGATACAGGCAGAAACAGTATTAAAAAATTTAGCTCTCAAAAGGAATTTCAAAAAGGATGGAAATTGGGGGTGAAGGGGAAGGAATGTGTACAGAACTCTCTCAAGGTAGGCATCATTGGTTTACTGGTCTCCTAAGAGCCCTGTACCTGTATGATTCTAATCTAGAGAATTTCTAATTTCCAATTTGTAGCTATAGAAGCCAATTTACGCATTCCTACAGTGATAGATCTATAAATAAATCAGATGCTGTAGAAACAGTTCTCTAATAGCAGCCAAATTTACGTATTCCCACCTTATACCAGGCAAAAGAATGGAAAGAAATACTCTTCCTTGTTTAAGAAAAATAATAGCTTCTGCTCCATTACATCTGATCTGTAATGATGGGAGTAAGTATACCTGCAGGGAAGGAATCTGTTGACTGGCATTTTGCTAAAGTACAGTACACTCTGTTTTTTGTTGTTTTTTTTTTTTAATGGAATTCATTATTGACAAATCCCACCACTTAACTTCTTAAAGACCTGAATTCTACCAAACTATACTACTGTTTCACTGTGGTCAAATTATTAAGACAAACAGAAGCTCCTACTGGGAAGATAACAATAGAGATAACTCAAACTCAAAATAAACATAAGACTGTTTTGAAGTCCTAAAACAGACCAAAGAGAACACCAAAGAAAGTTTCCCCAAACCTGCCATCAAATAAAAGGCTGGGAGCCCAAAGACATCGGGTCTGCAGTGTCAGCCCCCTGCTGGCAGCTTCGTAAAGCTGAAGATGACAACAGGAGGGTGTGTTTGTATATCCCACTGCCTCTAATAAAAGTGTCCTGATTTTTTCTTTTTGTCTGATTTTGTACTCAAGGGACTACCCTGCTGGACAAAATTGCTTTTCCACTTTGAGGGGAGGGGAGAAGCCTGGTTTCCACATTCTTTCACGATTCTATTGAGTACATTACAAGCTCTCTACTGAGATAACCCAAGGGAATCTACCCACCTTATACAGACCAAAAAGTCCCAGGTCCCGGAGTACATTCAGGGCGCTGACCCTGGGTCCTGTGGTGATCTCGCCAGCTACCTGCAGGCGAATCTTTACTATCTCCAGCGGATTAGTAAAGATGACTTGAGAGCCACCAGCCTGCAGGCAAGAGAGGAGAAAGAGAAAAGCAGATTTCCGAATCAGAGACCAACTGGCAGTGTTACCAAGAAAAATCCAGAAAAAGCCTCTACATGGCACCACTCTACTCCACCCTCTTCACAAGGGAACAGAGTCCCATACTTTGGCCGGTACTAGAGGAGCTCACAGGGATGATCCCAAACTCAGTTTCGAACCAATCTATGCCTGGGTTTGTTTTGATTTGAAATGTTGTCAAGAGTAGTTCTCAAACCAGTCTTCCCGGGGTCAACCCAACCATATCCAAGATGGCAAAACTAATAAACTCATTTGGAAAATAAAAGTGAAGCCAGATGAGGCAATGGGGAGCTCCCCAATGAAAGGGAAAGAGACAGTAGAAGACTGGTTGTAAGCTGGAGGTAAAAATTGGATCTATAATGGTCACTTTCCTTCTCTTAGCAAGCATTCACTTTAGCTCAGCCACCTGCTTCTGCTTCCTTGGATTGTACAGCAATTAACACAACTTTGGCCCACAGAGGTGTCTTAAGTCAGAGGGGAAAAGTCTCCCCTAGTTCAAATTCTAAAACATACTATACCGAGCAAAACTCTTGAGACAGATACACAGCTAAAAGGAGAGAATTTAGAAAGACACTTTCAGTATCAAGACAAAACCAGAAAAACTCTGCTGGGAAATGGAACATCTAGTTACCATGAGTACAAAACTGGCAAATCAAAGCTACACTCCACAATGGTGGTGAGTGACAGGGATTTGAATTTGGATAATGAGGGTGTATTTGCATCTGAAACCTGTTAACTAGTAGAGGGGGGGATAAAAAGAATGTTTAACAAAACTGCTACCAATTTTTTTTTTAGTTTTTATAAGAAAAAAATGTGTTTGTATTGGTATACGTATATACAGATATATATAAATTTTTTAAAACATATGTATATCTCCATAAAGTGAAAAAAACTCATTTGTACATCTTCATCTGAACTATAGCTGTTTATATTACACAATCATCACCACAGTCATATAATCATATTATACTACAGAATCATAACTTCACTGCAATAGCATGTCACACGTGGAACAGGAACCAGGAAAGGCCTCACTGGGGCACCATAATTCAGAGGTACAGAGGTTCTACAAACAATACCCTTAAAACTCACGAGCAGCCTTCATGGACCCTTCAGCACTCTACCTTCACCCGCATTCCTGTTCATGCGGGTGAAGGTAGAGTGCTGAAGGGTCCATCAAGGCTGCCCAGTCCTACTGCCAGGGGTAGCAAGTCTCAGCCCATTCCTCTAACTGTCCGGGGGCTATAAACCCCTCAACTATGCCTGCTCCAATCCTGACCCCTTACTCCTATCGACCACGACGTCCACAACCACCAACACCGACACAAGATTCCTTTCAGCTTTGTGGAAGCTTACTGTCCTGGATTCCCCAGGGCCCTAATCCTCTTTTTGTCCACCAAGCAAGGGGGTGCAGCAATTTGCTGTCTCTCTCTGGGTTTCCTGCAACTCCCCACTCAACAATCCATACATACCACTGGCACACAAGTTCCTGAATGACAACTGACCCAATTTTACATGTTGATCTGCCCGTGTTTCGTTCTCTTAATCTACTGCACTGCAGGGAGAAGGAAGCATTTCAATGTTTCAATCTAAGCAAACAATACTTTCAAAAGGATTGCTGGGTGAAAAATTATGTTAAAATGATAATCCAAGTAATTGCTCCCATAGCTAGTATTAAAAACCAAACCAATTGAAAAAGTTTACTACTTCCCTGAAATCTTTGTTTAAATAATGGTTAAAAGACTATCTTTGGGAAAATAATACACCTTATGTTCTAAACTAAAGCAGATTAAAAAAAAGAAGAATAGAAACACAAATTTTGATTATAATCCCCAAACTTTGCCACCACCAAATGGTGTCAAACCTTGGGTGCCATTCATTAAATATGGACATCATGTTTAAATAAATACAAAATCCTTTCATGTTTTTAATCATTAGTAAAGTATAACATCCCACAGAGCAGGAGTACTGCAACCAGCAGTCCCCTGCCCTGTGGGTCCTCTGCCCCTCCTCATCAGACCCTTTTGGAAATAATTGCTAGTTTATGGAGATTTGTACTCCTTTAACAACTCTTCACATTTCTTTTTGAGTGTACATGTAACATCTAACACATCAACTGTTGTATGCTTGGAAGATCTGTTACCCAGAATGCATACTAAGTCCTGACAATGCACTGGACAGAAGGACAAAGCTAAACTGACTTGCATTTACATACAGATCTGACATGTGAGCATGTAAACAAGAAAGCAATGACACTCTAGTAAGGCACACATCTATGAGTGTGTTTCATTTTCACACTTAGCTACTCTACTATATTTGAAGAAGGAAAACGTCTAGCAACTGCATAGTCTGTATATGCCTTAAAAATTTATATTTCAAAACACTTTATGATAGGCCTAGGAATATGGAGGCCAGTACTACCCAGAAACATTGAATAATTTTAGAAAAAATAAAGACTGTTATTTAAGTTGGCTAAAACTTCAGGATATTTCATAACACTTAAAAGGAAATATTCATGGCAAATATGCACTGTCCTTTTCTAAACTCTGAGACTGACCACTATCTCATACATGTTAAACTAGAGACAGTGGGATTGGGGAATAAAACTGGCAATTAATCCAATCGCTTTAGTAAGAAACCTAGTGACAGAACAAAGATTATGTTTTATCACATTCTTAACTGTTTCCTTTCTGAAAAACAAATACAGGAAAATATCATTTCTATTTTATTTTATTTTATATATTTTTTAAATTTTTATTTATTTATGATAGTCACAGAGAGAGAGAGAGGCAGAGACATAGGCAGAGGGAGAAGCAGGCTCCATGCACCGGGAGCCCGACGTGGGATTCGATCCCGGGTCTCCAGGATCGCGCCCTGGGCCAAAGGCAGGGGCCAAACCACTGCGCCACCCAGGGATCCCTCATTTCTATTTTAAGCTTCTACTGATTATAGTGATATTATTACATTAAAAACAGCTTTTCAGGGATGCCTAGGTGGCTCAGTGGTTGAGCGCCTCCCTTCAGCCCAGGGCATGATCCTGGAGTCCCAGGATGGAGTCCCACATCGGGCTCCCTGCATGGAGCCTGCTTCTCCCTCTGCCTGTGTCTCTGCCTCTCTCTGTGTGTCTCTCATAAATAAATAAATAAAATCTTAAAAAAAAACCAAACAGCTTTTCACAGAGAAAAGTCACAGTAAAGATAATCACAGAATATATAGAATTTCAGAAGTATTAAATTGTGAAATAAAAATATGGTAATTTTTCAGTGGAAAAAAAAAAGTATCTGTATTTTTCCAAATAAGCTAATATGTTTGCTATTCTACGAATATGCAAATATACTTGTTACTTTAAAGAGTAACAAAATTAGATTTAGAAAATGTAAATGCCCAATAAGGAAATAGTTAAGGAGAAACAATTATAAGCTCTTAAGCAATAAGATCAGGTAATAAAATTTTAAACCAAACATAAAATATAAGGTACTCACTGATCACCAATATGTCAATATTAACCTAAGTTTATTAAAATTAGAATGACTTTAGTTAGAGATGAAAACATAGGTTGCCTCCTGGAAAGAGGAATGAGTACTTGAATTTTTAAAGCATACCCTATTGTTCCTTTTAAATTCTGAATCATGAAATGCATTAACTACTCAAAAACAAAAAAACTGGGGCACCTGGTTGGCTCAGTGGTTGAGCATCTACCTTTGGCTCAGGTCATGACCCCGGGTTCCTGGGATCGAGTCCCGCATTGGGCTACCCCACAGGGAGCCTGCTTCTCCCACTGTCTATGCCTCTACCTCTCTCTGTGTCTCTCATGAATAAATAAATAAAATCTTTAAAAACAAACAAAACAAGACAAAACAAAACAAGAAACAGACCTGGTCTTAGAAACAATGGTTTCTTTTATAGACTACATCCTCTCTCACATTCTACCCCATGATAAATTTGGTAATTTATATACATTAAATGCATTTTAAAAACTAGTCAGCCCAAAAAAAAAATAAAAAAATAAAAAAAATAAATAAATAAAAATAAATAAATAAATAAAAACTAGTCAGCCCTAGTTATCTATGGATCCAAGACTTTAAACAGGCTTATCTATGTAAATATGAACACCAAAAAAAGTCTAACCAAATATAGCTATGATCTGGAATAATAGACACAAAGACATATAAAATTTCAAATTAAACCACGATGATACACAGCTCTAAACTCAAATGGATTTGGTCTAATCTGACATCTTGACACTCACATTAGATAACACCACTGCATACAACACATTTGGTAAATTTTTTTTACCAAATCACCAAAATTAGCTCCTAAACTTCTAATTGTGAAATTTCCCTCTTCAATGTATTTATTCTTATAAAGAAAGGGAAGCATTAATATTGAAACTTTTGGAGGTTTTCATTTTTCAGTGCTAAGTTGTTTCTTTGTTCTAGAAATGAATTACAAATGACACAATAAAAGAGAACAGATCTCATTTTGAATGAAGGTTATCTATCTATCTATCTATATAACAGAAATGGAAAGAATATAAACACTTCTAGTTAATCTTGCGTCACATTATTTTTTTAATGAGAAAATAAACCACCTAAAGTGGACAGCAAAAATTAGGAGAGAAAGGATGTAATATTGAGATGTCACCAGGCCTCTGATGTGCCTGAGGCCAACGGGTTGCACCAGGATTAGACCTATTCAACCTCCTGCCCTCAAAATCCTACCCCAGGGGCAGAGTCCACAAAAAGGCAGGGGACCTGGCTCTGCTTGTACTCAGTCTCCTGTTTACTTTCTTCTTTGATCTGTTTTCTCCTGTAGTTTGGAACTGTTTCCCTCCAACCACAATCGGAACAATTCATTATAAAGTCTTCCCTTACAGATTGATGAAAATCTAACTTCAGTTTGAGGCCACACCAGGAACAGAAGTGCAAAATACATGCATTTAAAATAACCAAGCTAATAAAAGTCACAGAATTAGCTGTCACCAGGACTGACTCAAGAGGAATAGGAACAGATAGTGACTGTCTCACACGCCATCAACCACACATTTTTAGATATTTTATAAAGCAATGGGAAATGCTATGGTTCCTTTCTAAAACAGCATTTCCTACTGCTTTATAAAAGAAACGGTTCCTTTCTAAAATAGCCTATGACCATGATAACTTAAAAGGAATAAATTGCAATTTGCTCATTGCTGGCTCACTGATAGAAGCCAGGGTGGTAGGATATAAATAGATAAAAACTACACATACCCCTAACGAGGGTAAAGGTGGTTCAAAACCTCTGTGTACCTATCATGAGCCACTCTGACATAAATATATGGACTCTGAACTTGTACACATATGTACGTGTGTTCATGTAAGCATGCAAGCATCAAGTTGGGAGCTTGCTGATTCCTGGGATGGCAATTAGAAATACTATTTCCAACAACTCTTAAGAGATGTGCAACTCAGTTTGCTGAGGAAGACACAGCATACGGGCTGGTTAGCTACCAGTCTTGGCCCTAGGGTTTGTAAATATTCCAACTAACAAGTGGACCTCTCATTGCACCAATGGGTGTGTACACCCATGGGCTGAAGGGAGGTAGCATGGAAGAGTAAAAAGATTCTAGGCTTGTTGATTTATACTGTCATTAACTTTGTAATCCTGGATAGATCATAACCTTCCCTCCCATTCCTTGGTTTCCTAGTATGACAACAGGGATCCTAATGATCGCCCCCCCTAGACCTTACACAGCTCTTGTGCACTAATGAGAGAGCACTGTGCATACTGAAAGTAAGATATCAGGAGAAGGGATGGATTCTTCAGGAAGTATGTTCACACAGGGCTAAGAACATCTGCAACGTAAGATTACACTAGCCTTTTGCTGAGCAATAAATACGTTCTGAGAGGGCTGCCTGGGTTGAGTGTCTGCCTTTGGCTCAGGGCGTGATCTCTAGGTTCTGGGATCGAGTCCCACACCAGGCTTCCTGTGAGGAGCTCCCTTCTCCCTCTGCCTATGTCTTGCCTCTCTCTGTCTCTCATGAATAAATAATTTTTAAAAAATATGTTCTGAGTTAAAACACTTCTCTCATTCAAAAGTATGCACTATCTGAAAGAGATGATGTGATCAGGCAGGTATGTGCTCTGGTTAGAGTTTAAACATAAAAATAGGTACTTACAAATGCGACATCTTAAAAATGCATATAGGTCAGTCTATCAGTCTACTTAAACTAATAGACTTTCTGCTTTTTGACTTAGACAGACATAAATTTTTTTCACATTTAAGTTCATAGATATGTCTATGAAACACTACATAATCTTTTCTTTGAAAAAACAACCACAGAGGGGGCAGGTCAACATGGTGGTATAGGAAAACCCAGAACACACCAAATCTACAGCTACCTATAGAACAATTCTCTCTGAAAAAGACATGAAACTAGCTCAACATCTCCTACACAACGACTGATAAAAAGACCACACTGAGACATGTCAAACAGACAGAGAGGCTCACATCCAGGAGATTCAAAGGGCTGAAGTAAACTGTGACTCCTCTTTAGAAGGGCTCATGCATACACACTCACTCACCCTATGACTCAGCACAAAAGCAGCAGGTTAGAGGGCACCTAGACCACATATAAAGGAGATTCATTGGTGAGGCATAAGGCGTCTGCTGGAAGAAAAGTGCTCTGCTGGAACCCTCTCTGGGGACAAGGGTGCTGACAGGTGCAATTCTGCACTCCTCTTGCCTTGCTCGTGGGGCACTAGTGGGCATCATTTTTACATTCTTCTTGCTAGCACCACGAGCCCCAAACCTGTACTCTCCTGCAGCCTTGCTCTGCTAATCCCAGTGGGCAGGCTTACCCCAGCCCTGCCTTCTCCTGTGACTCTGGCCCTGCTAAACCTGGCAAGTGAGTTTGCCCTGGCCCAGCACTTCCATGCAGCCCTGCCAAAGCAAGTGGATGCATGCAGTCCACACAGGGGATGCCCCTTGAGCATCTGACTCTGGTGGTCAGGGGGCTGGCATTTCTGGGGCCCACAGGACTGAAACAATTGGAGACATGGTTCTTGACAGGTTACTACCCCCAGGGTACACAGCAACAGACAGAAACACACCCCTCAATCTTTCTGTGAGCACTTTTTCAAGACTGGGAGAGACAGCTGTTTTGACTAATATAGAAAAACAGAGAGTCAGGCTTAGGAAACAGAGGAATATGTTCCAAACCAAAGAACAAGACAAAATCTGAGGAAAAAAAAAAATCTCAGTGAAATGGAGAGAAGTCATTTAGCTGATAAAAATTCAAAGTAATGTCATAAAGATGCTCATCAATCTTGGGAGAAGAACAAATTAATAATATAATGTAGGAAAATACAAACAAGGACTGAAAAATACAGTAACTGAACTGAAAAGTAGACTAGATGGATCAAAAGCAGATCAGATGAAACAGAAGAAAGGATCAGTAACCTGGACGACAAGGCAGTAGAACTCACCCAAACAGAGCAACAAGAAAGAAAAAAGAATCTTAAAAAGTGAAGAAGCAACTCATAGAACAACATCAAGCAGAGCAAGATTCAAATGTAGGGGTCCCAGAGTGAGAAGAGAGAGAGAAAGGGACAGAAAACTTATTTGAAGAAATAATGGTTGAACACTTTCCTAACCAGGGAAGGGAAACAGACATCCAGATTTAGGGAGCCCAGAAAGTTCCAAAAGAGATGAACCCAAACAGATTTAAACCAAAACACATTATAATTAAAATTTCAAGAGTTAAAGGGAGAATCTTAAAAGCAGCAAGAGAAAAAGAACTTGTTATATACAAGGGAACCCCATGAGACTATGAGCAGATTTTTCAACAGAAAATTTGCAGGCCAAAAGTGCTGAAAACAAAAACCTTCCAACCAAGAATACTCTACCTAGAAAGATTATCATTCAAAACTGAAGGAGAGAGGGATGCCTGGGTGGCTCAGGGGTTGAGCATCTGCCTTTGGCTTACGGCATGATCCTGGAGCCCTGGTAATGAGTCCCACATTGGGCTCCCTGCATGGAGCCTGCTTCTCCCTCTGCCTATGTCTTTGCTTCTCTCTATGTGTGTCTCTCATGATTAAATAAATAAAATCTTTAAAAAAAAAAAAAGAACTGAAGGAGAGAGAAAATTTCCAGACAAGCAAAAGCTAAAGTGCATCACTGCTAAACTGGCCTAAAAAGAAATGTTGAAGGGACTTCTTTAAACTGAAAGAAAGGGTCCTGATTAGTAACAAAGTAACATCTGAAAGTAAAAATCTCACTAATAAAGGTAAATATATAGCAAAGTTAGACCAACCACTTATAAAGCTAGCATGAAGGTTAAAAAATAAAAGCAGTAAAAATCAAACAAGAAACTATAACAATTAAGGGATACACAAAATAAAAAGATGTAAAATATGACATCAGAAACATAAAATTGGAGGGATAATAAAAATGTAGAATTTTAGAATGTATTCAAACATAGCTTGCTATCAACATAAAATAGACTAGCATACATATAAGCCAACATATATAAGCCTCACCATAATCATAACGCAAAACCCTATAGTAGATACACAAAAGATAATGAAAATGAAATCTAAATGTAACACTAATGAAAATCATCAAACTATAAGAGAGAGCAAGAGAAGAAATAGAATCACTACAAAACACCCAGAAAACAATTAACAAAATGGCAATAAGTACATACTTACCTGTAATTACTTTAAAACATTTTTTAAAGATTTATTTATTTGAAATGGGGGGAGGGATATAGAGAGGGGAAAGCAGACTCCCCACTGAGCACAGAGCCCAACATGAGGCTCGATCTCACAACTCTGAGATCATGACCTGAACTGAAACCAAGAGTTGGACACTTACTGACAGCCACCCACGTACCCCACCTACCTGTAATTACTTTAAACACAAATGGACTAAATTCTTCAATCAAAAGACACAGAGAAGCTAAATGGATTAAAAAAAAAAAAAAAAAAAAAAACAAGACCCATCTATATGATACTTAAAGAGATTCATCTCAAATGTAAGAACGCACACATAGACTACAAGTAAAGGGCTAGAAAAAGATGTTTCATGCAAATGAAAATCAAAAGAAAGCTGGGATGGCTATACTTATATTAGACAAAATAGACTTTAAAACACTGTAATAAAAGCAAAGATAGGCATTACACAATGATAAAAGAATCATTCCAGCATGATTATGTAACGTTTATAAACATTTGTGCACTCAACATAGGAGTACCTAAACATATATAGGAAATATTAACAGGCGTAAAGGGAAAAATTGACAGCTATACAGTAAGAGTGGGGGATTTTAATACTTACGTCAATGGACAGATCATCCAGACAGAAAATCAATATGGAAAAGGCAGCCTTAAAGAATACATTAGACTAGATGGACTTAATAAGCACATACAGAACAATCCACCAAAAAGCAGAATATACATTCTTCACAAGTGCACACAGAACATTCTCCAGGATAGATCACGTTACACTACAAAACAAGCCTCAATATAGTTAAGAAAACTAAATCATATCAACCATCTTTTCAGATCACAATAGTATGAAACTAGAAGTCAATCACAAAAAAATTTAAAAAGGAAATATCACAAATATGTGGAGATCTAACAACATGCTACTGAACAACCAATGAGTCAACAAAGAAATCAAAGAAAAAATTTAAAAATCTCGAGACAAATGAAAATACAACACAATCTATGAGATGCAAGAAAAGCAGATATAAGAAGGCAGTTCGTAATGATACAGACCTACCTCAAAAAACAAGGATAATCTCAAATAAACAATCTAACTTAATACCTAAAGAACTAGGAAAAAAAGGAACTAGAAAAAGAGGAACAAATGAAGCTCAAAGTCAGTACAAGGAAAAAATAATAAGAATCAAGGCAGAAATAAATAAAACTAAAAAGAAAACAGAAAAGATCATGAAACTAAGAGCTGATTCTTTGAAAAAATAAACAAAACTGATAAACCCTTAGCTACACTAAGAATAAAAGAGGGCTCAAAAAAATAAAATCAGCAATGAAAGGGGGGGAAGTTATAAACCATACCAAAGAAATACAAAGAATCATAAGACACAACTACGAAAAATTATATGCCAACAAACTGGGCAACCCAGAAAAAATGGATAAATTCCTAGAAACATACAACATTCAGTCTCTCAAGACTGAATAATGGAAAAATAGGAAATCTGAATAGACTGATTACTGAGAAGGAAACTCAATGAGTAATCAAAAACCTCCCAACAAACAGAGGTCCAGAACCAGACGGCTTCATTGGTGAATTCTATGAAACATTTAAAGAAGAGTTAATATCTATCTTTCTCAAACTCTCCCAAAAATTGAAGAGGAGGGAATGCTTCCAAACTCATTTTACGAAGCCAGCATTACCCTGATACCAAACACTAAACAAGAGCACCACAAAAAAGAAAATGACAGACCTAAATCCCTGAGGAACACAGACGCAAAAACCCTTAAAAAATATCAGTAAACTGGGTGACAGGCATTGAGGGGGGCACTTGATGGGATGAGCACTGGGTGTTATGCTATATGTTGGCAAATCGAAGCTCCAATAAAATATACAAAAAAAAGGAAATTTAAGAACTAAATATATATATATATTTATATATATAAATATACACACGCCAAATTAAAAAATACATTAAGAAAATCATACACCACGATCAAGTGGGATTTATTCCATGGATATAAGGATGGCTTAACACCTGCAAATCAGTGTGATACACCACATCAACAAAATGAAACCTAAAAATCACATGATCATCTTAATAGATACAGAAAAAGCATATGGCAAAATTCAGCATCCATTTATGACAACCTTCATAACTAAGATCACACTCAAAAAAAAAAAAAAGTCACACTCAATGGTGAAAAACTGAAAGCATTTCCTCTAAGATCAGGAACAAGAGAAGGATGCTTTCTTTCACCACTTTTATTCAACATAGAATTCAAAATTTTAGCCAGAGAAATTTGGCAAGGAAAAGAAACAAAAGGCACCCAAATTGGAAAGAAGAGAATAAAATTCATTATTTGCAAAGGACATGAGTTTATATATCAAATCTGAAAGACCACACAAAAACTGATTAAACAAATAAAATAAAGTTTCAGGATACAAAATCAATATACAAAAGCCTGTTATATTTTTATACACTCACAATGAACTATCAGAAAGAGAAATTAAGAAAACAATTCCACTTACAATTGCATCAAAATGATTAAAATACCTAGGAATAAATTTAACCAAGGAGGTAAAAGACCTGTACATGAAAAACTACATTGATAAAAGAAATGGAAGAAGGAAGGATATTCTGTGCTCATGGACTGGAAGAATTAATATTGCTAAAACGTCTGTATTACCCAAAGCAATCTATAGATTCTAGTGCAATCTCTACCAAAATCCCATGGTATTTTCATAGAAATAGAGCAAACAACCCTAAAATTTATATGAAACCACAAATGATCTTGAGTAGTCAAAGCAACTCTGACAATGAAGAACAAAGCTGGAGACATCACACTCCCTGATTTCAAACTATATTCAAAAATGATAGTAATCAAAGCAGTGTGGTTTGGGCATAAGAACACATAAATCTGTGGAACAAAAAGAGTCTAGAAATAAACTCATGCATATATGTTCAATTACTTTAGAAGAAAAGAAGAATTATACAATGGGGAAAGGAGAGTCTCCTCAATAAACGGTGTTGGGAAAATGCACAGCCACATACAAAAGAATGAAACTGCACCACTATCTTACTCCAAACGTAAAAATTAACTAAAAATGTGTTAAATACTTGAATATAAGAGCAGAAACTATAAAACTCCTAGAAGAAATCATAAGTGGCAAGCTCCTTGAAATTGCTCTTGGCAATACTTTTTGGATCTGACTCCAAAGTCAAAGGCAACAAAAGCAAAAAAAAAAAAAAAAAAAGAAAGAAAGAAAACAAAAGAAAAAGAAAAAAAAGGTGTGGGGGGGGGGGACTACATCAAACTGAAGAGCATTAATACAAACGATTTTAAAAACATATTATGAACAGCTATACGCCAATAAATTAGGCAATCTAGAAGAAATGGACGCATTCCTGGAAAGCCACAAACTACCAAAACTGGAACAGGAAGAAATAGAAAACCTGAACAGGCCAATAACCAGGGAGGAAATTGAAGCAGTCATCAAAAACCTCCCAAGACACAAGAGTCCAGGGCCAGATGGCTTCCCAGGGGAATTTTATCAAACGTTTAAAGAAGAAACCATACCTATTCTCCTAAAGCTGTTTGGAAAGATAGAAAGAGATGGAGTACTTCCAAATTCGTTCTATGAGGCCAGCATCACCTTAATTCCAAAACCAGACAAAGACCCCACCAAAAAGGAGAATTACAGACCAATATCCCTGATGAACATGGATGCAAAAATTCTCAACAAGATACTGGCCAATAGGATCCAACAGTACATTAAAAAAATTATTCACCATGACCAAGTAGGATTTATCCCTGGGACACAAGGCTGGTTCAACACCCGTAAAACAATCAATGTGATTCATCATATCAGCAAGAGAAAAACCAAGAACCATATGATCCTCTCATTGGATGCAGAGAAAGCATTTGACAAAATACAGCATCCATTCCTGATCAAAACTCTTCAGAGTGTAGGGATAGAGGGAACATTCCTCGACATCTTAAAAGCCATCTATGAAAAGCCCACAGCAAATATCATTCTCAATGGGGAAGCACTGGGAGCCTTTCCCCTAAGATCAGGAACAAGACAGGGATGTCCACTCTCACCACTGCTGTTCAACATAGTACTGGAAGTCCTAGCCTCAGCAATCAGACAACAAAAAGACATTAAAGGCATTCAAATTGGCAAAGAAGAAGTCAAACTCTCCCTCTTCGCCGATGACATGATACTCTACATAGAAAACCCAAAAGTCTCCACCCCAAGATTGCTAGAACTCATACAGCAATTCGGTAGCGTGGCAGGATACAAAATCAATGCCCAGAAGTCAGTGGCATTTCTATACACTAACAATGAGACTGAAGAAAGAGAAATTAAGGAGTCAATCCCATTTACAATTGCACCCAAAAGCATAAGATACCTAGGAATAAACCTAACCAAAGATGTAAAGGATCTATACCCTCAAAACTATAGAACACTTCTGAAAGAAATTGAGGAAGACACAAAGAGATGGAAAAATATTCCATGCTCATGGATTGGCAGAATTAATATTGTGAAAATGTCAATGTTACCCAGGGCAATATACACGTTTAATGCAATCCCTATCAAAATACCATGGACTTTCTTCAGAGAGTTAGAACAAATTATTTTAAGATTTGTGTGGAATCAGAAAAGACCCCGAATAGCCAGGGGAATTTTAAAAAAGAAAACCATATCTGGGGGCATCACAATGCCAGATTTCAGGTTGTACTACAAAGCTGTGGTCATCAAGACAGTGTGGTACTGGCACAAAAACAGACACATAGATCAGTGGAACAGAATAGAGAATCCAGAAGTGGACCCTGAACTTTATGGGCAACTAATATTCGATAAAGGAGGAAAGACTATCCATTGGAAGAAAGACAGTCTCTTCAATAAATGGTGCTGGGAAAATTGGACATCCACATGCAGAAGAATGAAACTAGACCACTCTCTTGCACCATACACAAAGATAAACTCAAAATGGATGAAAGATCTAAATGTGAGACAAGATTCCATCAAAATCCTAGAGAAGAACACAGGCAACACCCTTTTTGAACTCGGCCATAGTAACTTCTTGCAAGATACATCCACGAAGGCAAAAGAAACAAAAGCAAAAATGAACTATTGGGACTTCATCAAGATAAGAAGCTTTTGCACAGCAAAGGATACAGTCAACAAAACTAAAAGACAACCTACAGAATGGGAGAAGATATTTGCAAATGACATATCAGATAAAGGGCTAGTTTCCAAGATCTATAAAGAACTTATCAAACTCAACACCAAAGAAACAAACAATCCAATCATGAAATGGGCAAAAGATATGAACAGAAATCTCACAGAGGAAGACATAGACATGGCCAACATGCACATGAGAAAATGCTCTGCATCACTTGCCATCAGGGAAATACAAATCAAAACCACAATGAGATACCACCTCACACCAGTGAGAATGGGGAAAATTAACAAGACAGGAAACAACCAATGTTGGAGAGGATGCGGAGAAAAGGGAACCCTCATACACTGTTGGTGGGAATGTGAACTGGTGCAGCCACTCTGGAAAACTGTGTGGAGGTTCCTCAAACAGTTAAAAATAGACCTGCCCTACGACCCAGCAATTGCACTGTTGGGGATTTACCCCAAAGAGACAAATGCAATGAAACGCCGGGACACCTGCACCCCGATGTTTATAGCAGCAATGGCCACGATAGCCAAACTGTGGAAGGAGCCTCAGTGTCCAACGAAAGATGAATGGATAAAGAAGATGTGGTTTATGTATACAATGGAATATTACTCAGCTATTAGAAATGACAAATACCCACCATTTGCTTCAACGTGGATGGAACTGGAGGGTATTATGCTGAGTGAAGTAAGCCAGTCGGAGAAGGACAAACATTATATGTTCTCATTCATTTGGGGAATATAAATAATAGTAAAAGGGAATATAAGGGAAGGGGGAAGAAATGTGTGGGAAATATCAGAAAGGGAGACAGAACGTAAAGACTGCTAACTCTGGGAAATGAACTAGGGGTGGTAGAAGGGGAGGAGGGCGGGGGGTGGGAGTGAATGGGTGACGGGCGCTGGGGGTTATTCTGTATGTTAGTAAATTGAACACCAATAAAAAATAAATTAAAAAAAAAAGAAAAAAAAAAGAAAAGAAAAGAGCATTTACACAGCAAAGGAAACCATCAACAAAATGAAACCTACTTGAATGGGAGAAGAAACTTGCAAATCATATAGCTGATAAGGGGTTAATATCCAAACTACATAAAGAACTCTAACAACTCAACAGCAGCAACAACAATAATCCAATTAAAAAATGGGTAGAGCATCTGAATAGCATTTTTCCAGAAAAGATATACAGGTGGCCAATATGCACATGAAAAGATGCTCAACATTATTAATCACCAGAGAAATGTAAATTAAAGCCACAATGAGCTATCATCTCACACCTGTCAGAATGACTACTATCAAAAAGATAAGAAATAATAAGTGTTGGTGAGGACATACAGAATAGGGAAAACTTGTACACTGCTGATGGGAATGTAACTGGTATAGCCACTACAGAAAACAATATGGAGCTTCCTCAAAAACCTAAAAATAGAGCTACTATATGATATGATACTATATGATATGATACTATATGATACAGCAATATTACTTCTGGGTATTCATCCAAAGAAAAAGAAAACACTAATTTGAAAAGATATTAGCATCCCTATGTTTATTGCAGCATTATTCACAATAGTAAAAGCATAGAAACAACCAAGGTGTCCATCAATGGATGAATAGATAAAGTTTAGGTGTATGTATGCAATGGAATACTTCTCAGCCAGAAAAAGCAACACAGATGGACTTTGAGGGTATTATGCTAAGTGAAATAAAGCAGTGAAAGACAAAAAATGTAGGATTTCATCTATCTGTGAAATCTAAAACAAAATAAATTAACAAAACTCACAGGTGCAGAGAACAGATTGGTGGTTAGCAAAAGGGAGGAAGATTAGAGGAGCAGGTAAAATAGGAGATGGGGGGTTAAGACAAAGAAACTTCCAGTCATAAAATAAGTAAGTCATAAAGATGTAAAATATACAGCATGGTAACTATAGTCAACAACATAATGCATACTATGTAACTTTTTATGGTGGGGGGGACTATACTTATTGTGGTAAACACTTCCCAGCTTATACAAATACTGAATTGTGTTGTACACCTCAAACTAATGCTATATGGCAATTATAACTCAATAAAAAAAACACACAGACACGTTAAGATAATAGGTGAGTCATAGACTGGGAAAAATATTCATAATACATATTTCTGACAAGGGATTACATCCATCATGGATAAAGAATTCCTACAAGTCAATAATAAAATACATAAATAACATAATGAAAATAGGCAGAAAACTTAAACAGATACTTTAGAAAAAAAGATATACAAATAGCCAATAAACACATGAAAGGATGATTAATGTCTTTAAGCATCAAGGAAATGCAAATTAAAACCACAGTAAGATATCCTTTCACACGAACTTGAATGACTAAAATAACAAAGACCAAGACCATCAAATGTGTGTCAGGGTGTGGAGTAAGAAAGACAAACACTGCTAATGAGACTGTCAGATGGTCCATCCACTTCAAAGAACGTATCTGGAGTGCCTGGGCGGCTCGGTTAAGCATCAGACTCTTGGTTTCAGTTGTGGTCATGATCTCAGGGTCTTAGGATCCAGCTCCACCTGGCTCCCAATCAGCACAGTATCTGCTTAGATTTTTCCTCTCCTCTCCCTCTGCCCCTACTCCCCTCAAGTATGCATGTGCGTATGCACGCACTCTCTCTCTAGTAAATAAATAAATCTTTAAAAGCATTACATTGAACATATCTGTAGTTTATTTTACTTAGATATTCACCCATCAAAAAGGTTGACAGATTTGTACAGGAATTTTTTTTTTTTCATAATCCCAACATTTTAGCAGGTGTTTTTTTTTTTGTTTGTTTTTTGTTTTTTTTTTTAAGAAATGGAAAAGCTGATGCTAAAATTTATAAGGAAGAGCAAAGTGACAATAGTCAAAATAATTTTGAAAAGCAAGAACAGGGTAGCCCCGGGGGTGCAGTGATTTATGCCACCTGCAGCCCAGGGCCTGATCTTGGAGACCCCGGATCGAGTCCCACGTCAGGCTCCCTGCATGGTGCCTGCTTCTCCCTCTGCCTGTGTCTCTGCCTCTCTCTCAATCTCTCTCTCTCTCTCTCTCTCTCTTTCCTGTGTATTCTCATGAATAAATAAAATCTTTTAAAAAATCCCACTTTAAAAAATTTTTTTAATTTAAAAAAAAATAAAAAAGAACAGCAAGAACAAAGTTGGAGGACTTATACCATTTGATTTCAAGATATACTACAAAGCTATAGCAATCAAGACTGTGGAATTGGCAGAAAGACAAGTAGATCAGTGGGACAGAACAGAAAAAAGATTCATGTTCAACTGATTTTTAATAAAAGTTTTTCAAGAAGTGATAATGAAACTATTGCGCACTAGCCCATACCTTGCATTATATATAAAAGTTAACTTGAAATTGACTATATAGCCTTGGGTTTTTTTGAGAGAGAGAGCACATGTGTGCAAGTGGGTGGGAGGAAGCATTGGGGGACAGAAAGAGAGGAAGGGAGAGAATCAGAATCCCAAGCAGGCTCCATACTCAGTCCCATATGGAGCTCCATCTCATGATCCTGAGATCATGACCTAAGCAGAAATCGGGAATCAGACACTCAACTGACTAAGCGATTCTGGTGCTCTTATAGTAGCCTTATTTATAACAGACACAAACTGGAAACCCAAATGCCCATCAACAGAAGAACAAATAAGCAAACTGTGGTCAATTCATGCAGTGGAATAATAGTAAAAATAAAAACAAAAAACCGGGGCACCCGGATGGCTCAGTTGTTGAGCATCTGTGTTTGGCTCAGGGTCCTGGGATCGAATCCTGCATCAGGCTCCCCACAGGGAGCCTGCTTCTCCCTCTGTCTATGTCTCTGCCTCTCTCTGTGTCTCTCATGAATAAATAAATAAAATCTTTAAAAAAACAATAACAAAAAATAAACTACTGATAAACACAAAATGACAAGGATGACTCTTAAAAACTCTTTTAAGCAAAAGAGGCCAGCCATGAAACGATGCATTTTGTATGATTTCATTTATATAAAATCCAAGAAGAAACAGGATTAATATCAGAATAGTGGTTACCTAGAGGAACAGAAAAGTGATTGATTGGAAAGAGGTATGAATGAATTTTCTGGGGTGAAATGTTCCATATCTTACACCTTGAGTGGTGATTTCATGGGTTATACAACTGTTAAAAATAATTGAGCTGACATCTAAAATATGCTAATTTTTTGGTATGTTAATTATACCTAAATAAGTGATCATATATATGTATATACATTCAAATATATGCTAAATTTTTATTTTATATATATAATAAAGATTCTTAAAAAAGGATGAAAAGCCTCTACAAAGTTGAACGGGCTCATTTAGATTTATTTTGACATGTGAAGAAGGCCTGGATTTGAATCTCCAAGAGAACATGATCAAATAAAAGGAGTTGATCTTAAAATCAAAATACTTGGGGCTCACATGAAACCAGAATATATTAGCTGTGTGATTTGGGGTGAGAGCTAACCTTTCTGAGCTTCTGTTCCTTATGTACCTATTTCACAAGAAGCGACAAGGTGCATTTTAAAGTATTTTGAAAATTCTAAGTTGACATTAAAGTATTATTCTTGCTCACAACAGATATCATAATTAAGCACTGAATTATATTTATGTCTGATATGGACATGTAATATGCATGTGTACACAGATATGTATGTATTTATACATATACATAAACTTCCTAATAGAAAAATAATAACATATGGCCTGATAAGAATAGCTTATCTATAAGAACAATGGGAAAAAATTATTTGAAACCAACTGTTATATATATGCTACACATACAACATCCATAATATATATTCATGAATAACTGTATATACAAATACACTCTTGCCTCAACACTACCTAAAGAAGGGTCAAGCAACTGTTATACCTAAAGGTTGATTTATAGATACTACAACAAAATTTATACTAGCACATCTATATTATCATAAATTCTGAACTACTAAGTCTTTTCTGAGAAGGCTTTGCTACACAGAAAGTTGGTTAATGTTCACACTGAAGACTTAAAGTTTGAAAATGCACATTGTTTATACTTCTAGAAGTATATACTTCTATATCCCCAAAGGTTAAATTCTATTTCTACAGTGAGATATTCTGCTGCCTTTAAAAAGTGAGAGCAGCTTGCATCTCTAATCAGGAAATCAGTCAAAAAATTTTCCATCTGATTTAAAAAAGAATGTGTGCGTATGTGTGTACAGACACATGTACATGAGCATGTATACATGTGTATAAGAACATTAGAAGGAAATATAACAGGACACCTGAGTAGCTCGGTCGGTTAAGTGTCTGCCTTCAGTTCAGGTCATGATCTCGGGGTCCTGGAATTGAGTCCCATGTAGGGCTCCCTTCTCAGCAAGGAGCCTGCTTCTTTCCTTCCAGCTACATCTCTCTACTCCCCTCCTCAATTGTGCTCTCTACTCCCTCTCTAATAAATAAAATCTTTAAAAAAAAAAAAAAAGGACATACACCAAAATGTTGACAATGAAAAATAAAACTGTCATTTGGTAATCTCTATGCTCAAGGCAGAAGGCCCTAAAATATTAAGATTAATAATTTGTGTGAAAGATTGAAGACCTAAATATAAGAGCTAAAACTATAAAACTCTTAGAAGAAAACAGAGGTATTAATCTACATGATCTTGGATTTGGCAATAATTTCTTAGATATGACACCAAAGCACAAGCAACAAAATATGATTAAATTGGACTTCATTAAAATCTAAATCCAATTCTTCAAAGGACACAAAGTGAAAAACATTAGAAATCACATGTCTGATAAGGGACTCTAAATAAAACTCTTAAAACCATAACAAAAATAAGATCTAAGGATTGGATATTTTTGTTTCTTGGTCAATTCATTATCTAGTCAATGAACACCATTTTTTCCCTAAAGGACAGCATTTTCTTTTTTTTTTTTTTTTAGGACAGCATTTTCATAGCAGAACTTCTCTCCTATACATAGGGAACTCAGAGCTCAGGTCCTAGATGATCCTTCTGCTGAGGTAAAATCTATACCAATACTGACTACTCAGTTTAAGCCATTTCTTCTGAATTAATCTGCATTACGTTAACACATTTTGCAACAGGTTAACACAAGGTACATCTTTCAAATTGAGTGATTTTTGGAAAAACAGCACTGTTCTCAGCTGGTGATATAGACCGCATTTAGCCAAACATCCACAGGGCCCCTGAACATCATATCACCACCACTACCCAGGATGGTGAGGGTTCTCATGATCAGGCTCACAGTCAGCCACTCTTCCTAGTGTCTATCTGGTGGTAGCTGCTTACCAGGTTTCATTCGGTAAAGAGAGCATTCCTATATTTCACAATGCCCAATATTCTTTAAACAGAGACTTATTCATTTTGTTTAAGGCTTTATTATCTGTTGCAATACACAGACATTGGGAGAAGTGGTAGATTATGCTTTATTTTTATTTTTTTTTAAGATTTATTTACTTATGATAGAGAGAGAGAGAGAGAGGCAGTGACACAGGCAGAGGAATAAGCAGGCTCCATGCCGGGAGCCCGACGCAGGACTTGATCCCAGGATTCCAGGATCGTGCCCTGGGCCAAAGGCAGGCGCTAAACCGCTGAGCCACCCAGGGATCCCCCAGATTATGCTTTAACAATCATTTACACTATAGTGTGACTGAATTCATCAGTACAAACTCAATAATTACACATTTTCTTTCCTCCCTGAATGGAGAGATTTAGGAAAAAAGAAGGAAGCATAAAATGTTTGAGGTGAAGAACTGCAGACTACCTCATCATTCTGCCTCGAGCCCAACTTGTCTTTTTTTCATGCTGTTGATTTCCAACTAGACAATCCATCACAGTTCTCAGAAATGAGTCATGATTAAAGAAGAGATTTAGAATGTCAGCATGACCCTCCAGGCACCCTAGACTTCAACAGAAATTCCCAAAGTTCAAACCTAGAAACAGGGTCCACAGTAGGAAAAACAAAGGAACCAAATATCTGATTACGGTTTAACCACTTAGGTCACATGTCAGACATGGGAACAGGTCAGTTTCATGGGCAAAAACCTCTGGGTATAACAAAGGGAAACAGAAATAATGAGCTACATGGAACAGAAAGAGCATGACTTAGGAGATTTCTGGCAAACGTGTGCATGAGCAGTGGCAAAACTGAACTGAGAAACTTCTTAACGAAACTAAAACTAAAACCACTGAGAAAAAATACTTAGGATTCGCAAACATTCGCTCATTTGAAGAGAAGCAATTACAGCTTCTCATTGTGGTAAAGGAAGAGGAGAAACTACATTTTTCGTGATCTGATTAAACAAAGGTCTTATTTTTATGTTCATTATTTGTCCTTCATAAAAAAAGAAAGTCAGCCAAAGAGGTGAGTTTTCTTCCTGAAAATGCACTTGGATGGACATGTGTGCAAACATACACACAAATGCACATATATACATACATACACACTTGCACACGCATGCACACACACACACACACACACACAGCCCAAGTCACCTTTTCAATAGGAACTTTGCACAAAGGTTGCACAAAGGTGAGGACCCAGGTATGTACCAGGCTGACAAATCTCATCAAAAAGAATCCAGTGCAGCCGCTCTCTCTCTGACCCTTGGGGCATCTTTGCTGAATTAAAAGCTGCAAAGGTCATTGACCTCATCACCTCAAGTTCCACAAGCAACTGAGGAGGGTTTAGCCAGGACTGTCAGCCAGTTCAACTGGAAATTATTAAGGGTTTCAGGGACAAAATGGACTAAATAAGTCTTAAACAATTATGTAGTAACAAATTTGAAATGAACACCACAAATAAAATTAGTTGAGCTACAAACTTAGATTTGAGAATTGGTCCAAATCCAATGTCATGCTCACACTTTAAAGAGAGAAACCTTTGTGCTCTAAGTAAATATAATCTGAATCTCTGCATTCAGAATTTGATAGCCTTAACATAATTATGGATATTTGCTATAACCTCTGGTCCCTAAAGAAGGAAAATTATAATCATACCACAATGGTTTACTCAGTCCTATACCTAAAATCTAAGAGCCCGATTAATCAGTCATCTCACACTTAAAGTTCCAGACAATGTAAATGTATGGGAACTTTATCCACTACTCTTATTTTCTGTGATATTTAAGAATCAGAATTAGAACTTTAAAAAGTGTGGAAGGTAATGTCAGGAGCTTCTAAGAGTCAGAGCTGATAAAAATACTACCTCATTTCTTCACTCAAAACCAATTAGATCGTGCAATGATATTAAAAAGCATTCTTTACAATCACTGAGAAAATCTTAGAAATCCTTGAGTTCAGAAAGAATGTCACTCAGATATTATATCTAATGTGCAAAAAAGATTAAAGGAACATACTTGCCATGAGAAATGCCCAGTATTAATACTTACACAACCTCCAGCAAGGATTTCTGCTAAAAGTGGAATGGAGCCATCTCTTCTGGTAAATTTGTCCCGGACAAAATCATTAACCTAATCAGAAAGACAACATCAGTTAACCAGAATCCTCAACCACTTCCTTTACTGGTATGTTTTTGGTTTTCCAAGTCATCAAAATATCAATCTCATGATAAAATTAAAAATTATCAAATGCTTATATGTTTGTTGAAAGCTTTACAAACATCGTGATAGTGTGCCAGTCTCAGCAGCATCATCATTAATTTTTGGCTTAATGATAATCTAAACAAAATGACATAAATTCAATGAAAAAGAAACTTACAGTCAGTTTAATGGCCTTTTCTGGAGCAACCCCTATCAGTTGTGGTATCAGACCTAGGTTAACAGAGAGAAGCATTAGCAATATGAACATACTAGATGTGAATACACAAACCTGAAAAGTAAAGATTTCTTTTTTTTTTTTTTTTGTAAAGATTTCCCCTGCATTATTTGCCTAGCAAACATTTTAGAGTTTTCATTAAAATATGGAAAAATGGAAAAATACATGTACTCTGTACATGTATGTAATAATTATTTATGTCAAACATAATATGCTTTCTTGAGACTATAGATTCTCTCTTAAGCATGCTTCCTTTTGGGGCAGCCCGGGTGGCTCAGTGGTTTAGTGCCGCCTTCAGTCCAGGGCCTGATCCTGGAGACTGGGGATCGAGTCCCACATCAGGCTACCTGCATGGGGCCTGCTTCTCCCTCTGCCTGTGTCTCTGCCTGTGTCTCTGCCTCTCTCTCTCTCGTGAATAGATAAATAAAATCTTTAAAAAAAAAAAAAAAAAAAAAAAAAGCATGCTTCCTTTAAAGCCTAGTTATCTAACATCTCCCAAGAAGTACCTGAGAAAGGAATGGAGCCCATGATCTTCTCTACTCCCAAACACTGCCAATAACAATGTAATCAAATTCCCTCCCTTTACAACCAACAACATACAAAGGTACAAAAACATTTTAGAGAAGCCCATGTTGTATGTTTGGAAAACCTTTGCAAGGCATGCTGTTGAACAGACCCAGATTTTGCCACAAATGATGCTATTACCTATGCAATAGCATATGGTGGCTTGGTTATTACAGAATATCAACTTCCATAATTTTCTCTTCAGAGAAAACCAGAATTCAGTACTCATTTATCTTAAAGGAAGCCAAAACTGCAAAGAAAAATGCAGTTTTAAGTATCAGTTAATGGATATCTTCGACAAGCAAAAACATATGCCTCCCGCATTCTTATTTACTAATATATGTCAAACTTAAGACTTTTCAAAAGAATCTTCTTAAAACAAAGGAAATCATTATTCTCAGAAAGTTAAATTTCCCAGGCTGGCTGCAAACTGGAAAAGAAAAAATATACAAACAATTCAACATCTGTAGATATTCATAAGGCTCAGCTTTCTAAAGCACACAGATTATCCAAATTGCTGGCGTACATTTTTTGCATACATTTTTTAAAGATGCTAACAATAAACATTCTATACCCTTTAAATCACTCAGCCATGGGGGAGTTATATATGTGTTTGCACACTCACTGCTGATCTTAAGCCTACTTTGAGGATACTGCTGAGTGATTTTCTATGAGTTGAGAGCCAGAAGTAATCATACATACAGGCTACTGTCAGTCAAACGGAATTATCAATGACAAACACAAATCTGCACACACCTTTAACGGGCAGCAGACTGATTTAAAAGAATAAATCAGCAGATGGCAGTCTTAACTTTCTAACCTTCGTGATTATGAGGACCTATTACTTTTAATCTAACTTCCATACAACCATGTCAGCATGTATATTTGTTTTACAACTTGCCTCAATAAGGCTCATGGAATTTTAATAAAGTACTGATTTATGTCATTTTATCACTATTGCCTGCAAAGAAATTTAAGCTAATCTGTCAACAATTTTGTCAATCATCTGACAGAATAATGGACCAGTTCTAAGCAATATATGACAATCTCAATAATCATAGTGTTCACATACAGGACTCCTACAATCTTCTCCCTAATACAAGAGTCTCTCATTTAAAGAACTGATTTTATCAGCTCATATCCTGAATAAAGCTAACAATCCCTCCACCTCTCCCCACCTCCAAACTTGCCATATCAGACCCATTTAACTAATATGATATCTCTCCAAAATGAAATTTTCAGTAAGCATCCATCCATTGAGAAGGCTAAAGTGTGCAGTATATATCTAGGTTACTTTCTTTTTTTTTTTCTAGGTTACTTTCTAATAGAGAACATTCTCTAACAAGTATACCAAGGAGGAAGAAAGGTTATTATTTAACAAGGAAAGACTGAAGATGACAAAGGAAAAACAACAACAACCTTAGTACCACTCAACCCTCCTTAAATTCTTCGTTAAATAAAATCTAGATATGCAGGATTTAATACAGCTTAAAATAAGCATTTCCATGCACAGATCTGCATCCTGGACAACACACACTTTTTTCCACTAGAATTTAGAGACTAGAGTTTTGAATATTTGAGTAAAATTAATTACATTCATTCTTAAGAGCAGGCTATTTGAGCCTAGTTTGATTTCAGAACCACTCTTACTCTATATAATGCCAAAAATGAACATCCTCATGACCCGTTCCTCTAAATATATCACAGATACATTTTTCACTTGAGTATCTGCAAATAATGCTAACCAGATGTATTTTTTTCCTCCTGTCTATGAGCAGACACTTTGCACAGGTCCAATCTTTCTTTCCAAGGAAGAGGTTCTAAGCCAAACAGTTCAACAGAGCTCAGAGTGAGCTAGGGATTAATGAGATTTTGTGTGCAAACAAATAAGTATGGTAAATTACATAAACGATCTGGACTTGAGCTTGTAGAGAATATTTTCAAAGAATTCCAAGTGGCGCCCAAAGGGATTAAAAAATTAATCTCCCTCCCAAAGGAAACCCTAAATTCTAATGTGAAAACATATACATGAAAGTCATTCCCTCTCCAAAGAGAACAAGTTCCTACAAAGCCGATGGGGGTGGGGAGAATTCTACAAGGGGTTGTTGCCTCTGATGCTGACAGCACTGTGCTCAGCCTCAACTTGGTGGCAACATTCCCTGCAAAAGAAAATCTCTCTGCTTTTACTCAGTGCCTCTGAGCTAAGGGGAGGAAAGGAGAGAGAATGAGATTTGGAGCCAAAGATTTTCTTTTATTCACTTTTTTTTTTTTTTTAACTTCAGATGACTCACTGGAAAAAAAGACTTATGAATGGTCTTCTTGGAAGAGACAAACACATCTGATACCTCTTTCAATTAAAACAAGTACATAGAGGGTAAACTTACCTTCCAGTAACAGCCTGACTTCAATTTCACAGAGAAGAGGTTCATCTCTCTTCCCTAACTCTTTGAGAAAACCATCTATTTCTTAGCTGCCATCTTTTATTTAACCTGCACACCAGTGCCTAAGTTTGTAAGAGCAGAGTGACCACAAGCCCATGTTGGAACAAATGCAGGATTTGGATTCCATGAAATATAAATATCAGGAAGAAGAAATTAAGGCTTTGTCTGTAGACTAATATTGCTAGTTACCAGCAAGAATGTAAAAAGGGAAACAAAACAACAAGAAAATAAAAAGAGAAAAACAGCTCTAGGTCTGACTGGACAGGCTACAAACTAATTTTCATAATGACGGAGTTAAGATCTGCTGCTGGAGAGATAAAATCACTAACTTCAGCAGCTGAGATATGCTTACTCACCTCGGTAGAGTCCAAAGAAGCCCTCATAACGTAAGACTTTCTTAAAACAGTCAAAGCTGTTTTTGTACATCAGCTCCCCAACAACAGAGCCAGTGCCACGCTGGTTTTGCATGCGGGTCTTCACCAGATCTATAGGATACACTGCAGTGGCTCCCACGGCTACAAATAAAACAGTTTTTAGGCTTAAAGGAGAGCGCAATTAAATGGAGGATCTTTAAGGACAACAAATCTCATCTCAAAGGACTAGAAAATAAAACACAAAAAAGAGACCATGTGTTATTTTTTTCCTTTTCTCGTACATGCTAAAGGATGACAGGCTAGCAATTGAGATCCATAAATACAGCTGCTTCAGAGAACAACTGCAGTGGATTTTCAAGTCATCACCAACATCAGATAATCAAGACTTGATTTTCTGTAACAACATGAAACTGTTTTATGTAATATATTTCTTTATATTTTCCATTTGATGCCTAAATGCTATACCTTGTACCCCTTTAAAATAACCACATATGTACACACGAGTAGCTTTAATTTTAAAACTTACTTTACTAAAGCATTTTGGTAAATTAATCTTAGCTATGAGCATAATATTGGAACTACATCTCAACATGACCCTATCCCTTTGTATAGAATTTGGTCTTTAAAAGAAAGAAAAGGCCAGGTTTTAGAGTTTCTCAGAGATTGAAAAATTTATAAAATGAATTAGTGTTATATTTTTCCACTGCTGAAAACCAAAACATGTTCTGCAACTTCTAAAACTGAAATCAAAAAGAAAAAAATAATAGTTTCATTGGTTCAGGCTTGTTTTGAAAAATCATAAGCATTTTAATCACACCTCCTAGATTCTACTCAACAAAGCAACTTCAGATTCTACACATTTTCTACAGAGAGATTTAAGCAAAAAAAAAAAAAAAAAAAAAAAAAAAAGTCTCTCAAATTTTGCCCAGGAGCCTGGAGGGGAGGTTCCTTTTAGCAAATAGCAGCTATAAGTCTAGATATCCTCAAGCAGTAAAAAGAGAGAGGAAAAAAACATAAGTAGAAATGCAAAGGTGAATCACCTTAGGAGGTTATTTTATTTCATAAAGGTTCTGGGATTTGTAGCCCAAATCTGGATTTCCTACCTGCCCTTGCCCCCAACACCATTAACACAGTATTATTCCATTTCTTCATATGGTTCTAACCAGGATAATTAAAGTGAGTGCAGCACACATCCAGACTTTCACTTTATTACAAAGGTTTTGTCCTGAAGACAGACTGTAGCCAGAGGGGCCATGGTTGTGCTACAAGTCCTATGATCACAGGTAAAAATAAAGAACACTTTGGAAAGCTCTGCAGTCAAGTCCTACAGCAACAATAAACTGCACCTTTGCTGATCTGTCTCAGTCTGGTGAGATATTACATTAACACAAGCTTGGAACAGCACAAAGCCATGTCACTCACCTCCAGCAACTGAGCCCAGAGTGAATCTATAAGCAGACTCGGCAATCTGGAGCCAGATAGGCCTGCCTAAACCGTGAGATTGCTGTGGAGAGGAAAACATGTAAAAAAAAAAAAAAAGGAAAAGGAAAAGGAAAAGTATAAGGCAAATTTAAAAAGCTACAATTCAGCTATTTTAAGATTTTAAAATAGATACCTTGATTAGCATTTAAAAACCACATCCAGCCAAATAGACACAGTTGCTTTTTTCTCTCCCATTTTTTTTACAAGCCTATTAATACCTGATTTGTCTGCTCCTATTGGGGAATACACTATCATTCCAGAGAAGTGACTCTTTTAGGCAAATAAATATTTAAGGTATAAAATCTTTTTCCCCTTTCTTTACTTTAGCCAACTTAAAAATTTTAAATATTTGTAAAATGTACAAAAACTACCTCAAGGGGCACCTGGGTGGCTCAATCGGTTAAGTGTCCAACTCTTGATTTCAGCTCAGGTCATGATCTCAGGGTCCTGAGACTGAGCCCCCTGTGGGGCTCCATGGTCAGTGAAAGTCTGCTTGAGATTCTCCCTCTCTTTCTGCCCCTCTTCACCCTGCTTGCTCACTCACTGCACTCTCTCTCTAAAATAAAGTCTTCAAAAAAAAAAAAAAACCCCACAACATGATTCCTAAGTCAGAGAGTACTGATCATAATCTACCTTCTCTAACAACAGAAAGTCATCACATTCCTAGGTCCATCAGTTACTGCATCAAGATCTAATGCAGCTGTTTGTGCTATCTTCCCATGCCTCACAGACATTACTTCTTTCATCAACAGCCTCTCATCTATTAGGGCTAGAGAAATCACATAACTAAGATTGTTAGAATTATATGTAAAGCAAAGCCAAGTGCTTCTCTTTGGGGCTAAAATGAAAATCTTTAATAACTATTTCAACTGTTCAGAGCCTTGGCCCCTTATTTCTGGCTTTGCAGGCTCACCACTGCAGTTATCACTAATTAACTACAGTATTTCTGACCTATGTTACTAAGCATTTCCTCTCCCAGACCCATCTATTCTCCAGTTATACCTATGCAAAGAAAACACCTGAGGGGCTTAAAAAAAAAAAAATAAAACTAGGGATCCCTGGGTGGCGCAGCAGTTTGGCGCCTGCCTTTGGCCCAGGGCGCGATCCTGGAGACCCGGGACCGAATCCCACGTCGGGCTCCCGGTGCATGGAGCCTGCTTCTCCCTCTGCCTGTGTCTCTGCCTCTCTCTCTCTCTCTGTGACTATCATGAATAAATAAATAAAATCTTTAAAAAATAAATAAATAAATAAATAAATAAATCTCTGGCCTGGAGCTTGTCTATTTTTTAAAGGCTTCAAATCATTGTGCTGTGCAGTTAGGTTGAAAACTACCCATATTTATAGCTCTGACATAGAATCTGTGATGACAATGATGCAAAGGGAAAAAACCCTATTGTGACTCAGAGTGCTATTTCATAGGTATCCCACAGCACAGAGGATCTAAAATAATTGATCTATACTTGTCTTCCAGTCTTGTTCTGTAATATTTGCTTTATGAAGACAGCAGTTATACTCTATAAACAATTTGAGATGAAAGAATAAAATATTTGGTTTATCATCCAAGCAAACCTGAAAAATATTAACTTGGAATAAGCTTTTAAAAATAAACACAGAATAAAAAGCTTAGATATGCTCATTAGAATAATTTAATGGAGAGGGAATCCATGCCTAAAATCTAAAAGAAGGTAAAAAGCCAATCCACTCTGACTTGCTTTCATCTGTACAATTTCTTCAAAGCTGAATTAACCAAGCTAAATATGGCAAACCCAGATATTTACAAATAATTTGAGAAGCAGCCTACAGAAAAGTTTTATCTGCTTGTTTTGTAAATTCTGTACCACAATAAGCATGTTTACAGTTTTTAACCAAAGCATCTGATACCTAAATATTTAACGTTTGATTTTTATCTCTATAGGCAGAGATCTTTTAAAAGTTCATTATGCTTGCCAGTACTGTGGTTCAATAAATTCTAGAGTAAAAAGGAAAATAAACAATGTTTGATGAAGAGTCAAAATGAAACACTTGGAAAACCCTTGGCAAAAAAAAAAAAAAAAAAAAAAAAATTGGTAGAATATCATTATTTCAAATAATATCAGTACATATTTTATAAATCTCAACTATCAAAATATACTAAATTTACTATAATCTAATTAGGTGAAAGTATACATCTATTACATATAAAACTGAATTTAGTTTGTGGAAGAAACCATTAAAAGGTGGAAAATTACAGAGTAGTACATTATCATGATCTTGCAGGAAATACATTTTTCCTATTAAATTAGCTCAAGCAACTACACAGCCATCCATTATGTTTAATTTACATGCTGTAACAAAAGTAAGCAATTATTAGAAACTGATATTTTTATTTGAAATCTAATAATAGAACAGGATATTTTTTTTTTAGAACAGGATATTTTAACAAAATCCTGAGTATAAGCCTAATTTGATTCATTCATAGAATAGCAAAAAATGGGCCATTCAAAAAGATAATTACTTTTTGTTCTCTTTATCACTATAATAATAATAATTTTAGACTGCTTAGAGATTTACTATCTCCTAAAGGATGAAAGTACTTTACCAAGCACTCAAGACCTGTGCCCTAATGCAGCACTCAGGGACCCAGTGTTTTTTAATCTTCTGTAAATAAACTCCATTGTGAGACCATCAGGAGGATAGAAGTCTCCATCATTCTTTTAAGTGAACAGCTCCAACAACTGTTTAGGATCGAACACTCCTGCCAGGAAGATTTTAAGCACCTAATCTCAGTATATGATTTCATTTATAAAGTCATATACATGTTCCATTGTACTACAGAAATCTAAGTGACACATGCTTATTAAATTACATATAGTATGCCTTTTAAACATATACAAAAGTAGAAATTATAAAAGAATAGATGAAGTAAAGTGATTTTTTTTAAGTTTTATTTTCATTTATTAATCCAAAAATCTTTTTGGTTATCACTTCAATGCATTACATTGACTATGCTTCAGTGAGTTTTTTAAAAATTGTTTGAAAAAAGGGAAGCTAACCAGTTAATTCTGATACTCTGTTTCAAAGATAACAGTTGAAAACACAATGTGTATCTTCAAGGCAAAGATGTTTTTAACATCACATATTTTGAAGAAATTTAAGTAATAGCACTTTAGCTTAAATTTAAAAAACTTTAAAATCAATGTGGCTATTATGCTACCTTTTCAACACAGGCAAATATGGGTTTTTTAAAAAGTTTTTATTTAAATTCCAGTTAGTTAACACACAGTATATTAGTTTCAGTAGTACAATATAGTGATTCAATACTTCCATACATCACCCGGTCCCCAACGCAAGTGTCCTCCTTAAAATCTATCACTTATTTCACCCATCCCCACACCCACCTCACCCCTGGTAACCATTAGTTTGTTCTATCCAGTTCAGAGTCTGTTTCTTGGATAGCAAATACATTTTTAATATGCACATAAAACTTTTTTCCAAAATGGAGTTTCTCAATCACAAAACTGTGAAAATAAGCCTCATTCTCATAGATTATTATTTTCAACCATATTCCTTACAAAAAATGCTGAATTAAATTCATAAAATATATATATATAAATAAATTCATAAAATAAAAGGGCTATGATCCCCGATTAGAATCAAGTAACCACTAATTTTGATATGGAAAGTCTCTCCTATGTTCAACGACATACATTTTCTTTACCGTCCTTTCATTCCTACAAAATCCTATGAAAACTGGAAGATTATAGTGCACTTTAATTCTTAGCTAAGAACATCTCTACTAATACAAAACACCTAAATGCCTTTTGGTCTCTGCCCTTATTAAACAGAATTTTTTTTAAGTACAATATATTTTAAAATAATAGTAATAAAGTACAATATATGGTCAGTAAGAAGGTTTTTTTAAACTTAGCCCTGTAACTTATGGTTCACTTGTATTCAGGTATGTAAATTAATTTAATTAATGCTATGGATTTCACTTCATGAATATTCATAAGTAGAATGCTACTGTAGCTGTCATCCCTGTTAATGACTGTGTACTGAATTTTTAGCATTTAGGCTGAAAGAAAAATACTCAGCACTAAGAAGAAGATCGCCTACCGTGAGCAAATGGGCCAAAGGAAAAGGCACTCTTTCCCTTAAGGTTATGATTATGATCATGAAAGTGATATTTAACAAGATTAATTAAGTGTTTTTCAAAGCAAAATAAGAGTTGAGGATCTCGACTGATTTTTAATCTGCTCCCTAAGTATATGTGAATGATAGGAAATGACTTGAGACCTCATTTGGATAATAGAAAGTTCTTGCGCTTTTGTTATTGAATGTACCTCATTCTATAAATGAGAATTAGGTAAGGCGAGATCATGCCCGTGAACAAGTCAAACTACCTGCCCAAACCAAGCTACTTCAGGTTTTTATGCCAACCCAAAAAAGAGAACTGCCCCCTTCAAAATAGCACACTATTAATGGAGAGAAGAAAAGGAAGGAAAACCCAATCATTTTTATACTGAACATACAAGGGGAGAAGAAAAAGGCTAGATTTTAATATCTACTGAAATGTATTATTGGAATGGCAAAATAAGCATAGAGAAAATAAAACAAAATTCTTTGCCTGCAAATCACACCTAGATTTGAATTCAATATTCTTCGCCTTACAAAACAAGATTTAAGGGTCTATAGGTTTTTTGTTTTGTCTTTTAGATACCACATGTAAGAGAATCAAATGGTATTTGTCTTTTAACTTGGTTTTTTTTTTTTTTTTTTTTTTACTAACTTATTTCACTTAGCATAATACTCTCTAGGTCCATCCATGGTGACACAAATGGCAAGATCTCACTCTTTTTTTATGGCTGAATAATATTCGTGTGTGTGTGTGTGTGTGTGTGTGCGTGTGAGCATGTGTGTATACATACCACATCTTTCTTATCCATTCATCTACTGATGGACACTTGGGTTACTTCCATATCTTGGCTGTTGTATATAGTGGTTGCCAGAGGAAAGGTGGGGGGATGGGCAAAAATAGATAAAGGGGATTAAGCAGTACAAACTTCCGGTTATAAAAATAAATACATCACAGAGATGAAAAGTACAGCATAGGAAATATAGTCAGTAATATTTTAAGCTATGTTAGTAAACATATTAACACTGAAAAAATCTCCTTTTGAAATATATATTTTATTTCAAAGCAAATTTTTATAACTGTACACTACAAAATGCAAAATTAAATTCACTGTGCTCTTTAAATATTTCAATGCCTCGATGATTTAATAATTTTATTATATTTTATAAATCAATGAGTTGGAATAAATCTATTTTTTAAAGGATCTGAGAACATACAGGGGAAATATACTTTGATGACAGCAGGTAAGAATTTTTTTGCTTTTTTTTTAAGGAAGCTAAACTGTAATGGGTTATAGATATATTTTAATCTACAGGGAGCTTTATTCCATTCCAGGAAAAGAAAGTATTAACATAAAATGTAGATATAAAAGCAATATTTTCTATCTTCAATCTACTTATCTGACTAAAAAGTACTTGTTTATTATGTAAAGTAGAACTGGAAATTCTAATTAGCTTCAGAGGCAGAATCATTCCATGGAGCTCAAGTAGAAGAAAATTTCCTACCAAAATTTCCCAGAGTGAACCACACTCACATGCCTAATCTTTCACTAGCACATGTAGCTATTCATCTGTAGCAGCAATGAAGAAAAAAAAAGAGTTGGGGTCTTTCTGTGGCATGCCTATTTAGTTTTCCTCTCTCCTTATTTCTGGTCTTTTTCCTGTCTGCCCAAACCCTTTCAATGTCTCCTAGGGCACCATAGTCCCCTAAGGAATCATGTGGGACATAGACCTCATCTAGTAGAGCAGGGAAATAACAGGAGGACAGGCAGTAGCCCTCCTAACCCTCCTCCACACACAAAGCCATGTGACCATCACTACAAATGAAGCTTCCTCCAAGTCTTACAGAAGTTAAGAGTTTCAATTTAAAACAAGACTTAAAAAAAACCCAAAACCAGTTCCATTCTATAATTTTTTTTTCCATTCTACTCTTCCACAAAGTATCATGGGGTTTATTTTCCCATTAAAATAGTATTTTTGAAATCAGAAATGAGACTGTATTAACTTTGTGGGACTCAGAAGCTACTGTTTAAATCACTCTTTAAGAAAAAATGATAATATTTTATTAAAAATGCAATAATAGTCAAAGTTTTCTTTCTGGTTCATTAATTACATAGTGTTCCTGTGTTATAATCTATAAAACACAATCTCAGTGAAAGATTTACTTCTTTAGAAGAATGTTTTGTATTTTAAAAACCCTATAAATATCAGCCTAATGATTCAAAAGGAACTTAACACTAATATTTAAATGTCACTATACAAATGAAAGGCAAAGACTGCTAGTTCTAGGGAGAAGGAAGTCAAGCCCATGTATGTTTGCTCTCTTATTTTCCTTATCTTAATAGCTAAAATTTAAAAAACAAAAAACATAAATTTAGTCCCCCATAAAAATACTTCATGAGGGCAGGGGTAACAGTTCTATAAAGGTAATCTGTGAGCTAAGTAGAGCTTCTTTCTGGAAAGTAGTCTTTAATTTTCATAGCATTCAGAAGCTCTAAGCTGTCATGTACATAGGATTCCAGCATTTCTGAAGGTGGTTCTACCTCCTACCTGTCTCTGGAGCTCTGCCAAGTTGTAAGGTAAGGCCCCCTCAGCCAACGGTGCTATTCTCTCAATATCTGCCAAAGTCAAGCGCCTTCAGGCAAAAATAGGAGAAAGGAAAATTGTTAGACACCAACACTCTCATACCAAGATCATATTTCTTCAGAAAAAAAAAAAAAGGATCGGAGAAAAGAACTGTGCTTTAAAAGTACTTTTTCCCTATTCACACAGATCATGAAGATAAATAAAGGCCCAAGTTCCCACAACAGAAAGCAAAGACCTCAGAAAAAATATGTAGAGTGCACAAAGTTAATAATACTCTATGATAGATAATAAAAATAAAAAACTAATTTTTACCGGAAGTATCGACTTTGACAGTTAATACATACTAACCATATCACTTTAGTGTACATATTTAATGCACAGGCACAAAGTACTTTGAGAAGGATAAACACACAAAAGTGATCAATATTGGTGGTCTTTAAAGAAAGGCACAAAAGGTAGAAGAGAGTTTTTACAGCACCCTCTTTTTAAACTCCAAGTTTCAAAACATGCATTACTGTTTTCAAAAAAATTATTTAAAAATCAATACATTCCATGAACAAGGTAGATCACTTCAGACCCAGTTTTGAGAAGCACTTTTTTGAAACTGTTTTTTTCATGAAGGAAGGCTCAGAATCTTTACTAAAAATATGAATTCTACATGGATGAGACATGGCCTGATACTTCATGTCAGTCACGAAAGATAGGCTGGTACGTTTAGTGTCACCTCCAGCCCAACAATTCATTATGTAGCATGAAGGCAATAAATCACCCAGGTGTGGGGGGTTTGGGGGGCTCAGTTGGTTAAGTGTCTACCTTCAGCTCAAGTCATGATCCTGGGGTCCTGGGATTGAGCCCTGCATCGGACTTCCTGCTCAGTGAGGAGTCTGCTTCTTCCTCTCCCTCTGTCCTTCCCCCTCTGCTTGTGCATGCTCTCTCTCTCGCAAGCTAATAAATAAAATCTTTAAAAATTTTTTTTAAAAATCACCCATGTATACTCAGCTTCTACTAGTCCTCAGGTCCAGGTATTCCTATACTTAACTACTAAAGGCATCTAAAAAATCTTACCACTTAATAAAGCATAAGTCCTCATTACACAAACCCTGCCAGAGATAAAGGTTTTTCTTTTCGATTTGCAAAAGAACTTTGCAAATTAAAAACTCTCAATATGCTTTGTTTTTTTAATGTATAAAATGGAGGCATAAAACTCTGAGCTTGTCCATGATGCTAACTATGATAATAATGTCACAGGCGTATTTCACGAAAATGATACCCTCCAACACAAAATGACATTTACCATTCAGTAAAATGACCATTTACAATGAACCAAAAAGATAAGGCTCCTGAACATGTAGTTCAGTTTATTTGATAAATTTAGGCAAATTTTCACAAGTATCTTACATTTAATCCAGTACAGTTGAAATCCATTTTTCCCATCCTTCTCTTTCTTCTTACTCCCTGACTCACTATTTTCTTCCTTCCTCCATTTCCCTCTCTCAGGCCCCTTAAGCCCTTGCTCTTTCCTTTTACCTTCCCTTTCTCCATCTCTTCCCTCTCCTCCTCTTGCTCTCTCTCCCTTTCCCTCTATCCATCTCCCCAACCTAAAAGTCTGTTTTCCTCTGTCTCTCCCTCCTTCCTTGTTACTCATATTGCCTATCTCTCTTGGAATTTGCAGACTGAATTAACTACTGTTAAAATGAACAGAAAGCATACCCCTGCTTCACGTGTTAAACTAACTGTCCTAAAATAAATATCATAAAGAATTATTAGAATAGTTACCCTGTAGCATTATATAAGTCGGCAAGTTGGTAGAGGATATCAATTTCTAGTGGAGTGACCTGTCCATAGCGTATGGCACTCTGGGCAAATTCCTCTAAAAGAAAAAGAAAGTATTTAAAAATCTTAGCAGATTCTTCATATGCTTCTACTTTAACCAACCATAATCTGAAAGCTAAAGACATCTTAGTATTATTTTAAAAATCTAAAACTGAATTTAAATACTTAATTTCAACTATGAAATTCTGAAAGTTGGCAAAAGATAAAATGTTAACATCACAAACAGCAAAAACAGATACTTTAATTTCAAAGATAAAACAGTCTCTTCAGAATCCTCTCTCTTATCTTGTATATTTGCTTTGATCTCCACCGTTACAAGATAAAAAAGAACTAGTTATTCTCCAATCACCTAAAACACCCTGTTACAATATAGCAAAAAGAGTAAGTGTGCCCATCTTTCTGTGGCAACTCTTTCTTAGAACATACAAGCTGCTGCCACACTGCCACTGACCAGTTTGACAGATTGGGCCAAGGTTCTTTTCAAAACCGTCAAAGCCACTTTTCCATTCCTGACCCCAGCATCCCATTAATTCCACCTGGATTTTTGGAGACCATTATGGCTCAAGTGAAGCATGCACATATAACAACATATTTTCTAGATCCGGCTTCAGAGCAGTAAACTTAGATCAACTTCATGCCCTAGACAAAGAAAAGTGAAGGGAAGCCCTGGTGGCTCAGCAGTTTAGCGCAGCCTACAGCCCAGGGTGTGATCCTGGAGACCCAGGATCGAGTCCCATGTCAGGCTCCCTGCATGGAGCCTGCTTCTCTCTCTGCCTCTCTCTCTCTCTCTCTCTCTCTCTCTCTGTGTGTGTGTGTATCTCTCATGAATAAATAAATAAAATATTTAAAAAAAAAAAAAAGAAAAGTGAAAATGTAGATCGAAATCAATATGTATTTTTAAACTCTTACCCTTTGTGACTTCAACATCTTTCCTTGTGCCAGCTAGAGTGCTATATATCTTACGGACAAGCTCCATGTTATTCAGTAAGGAGTTAAATGCATTGAAGTAGGAGAAGCTAACCTGATGTGAGATACTTCCTCCAGCTGCCTAGGAAATGACAACACGAGAAGTTTAAAAAGCAAATGAAAACAAAAAGAAAAAAACATGTTTAAAGACACACTACACTTTTCTCAAAAGAAGATCCAAAGGAGTCTTCATTATTAAAGTGATTAACAACCAGTCCATAAATATAGAGAAAGTATCGTACTGAAACACTCAGTGCATTTCACGCCCTCAGGGAGGTCTATGTAATTTAGGTTTTAAGGAAGAAAGCAACATCTGGAAGTTGGACTTCATGGTTCATCTACCTATAAGGTCAGAAACAACAAATACAATTATCACAGATCAAAAACAATGGTTATTTAAACAGGATTTTCAAGATCCTCAACTATGGAACTCTTGCTAGTCCAGGATAATTCAAACATCAGTGTACAACATAAGGAGTATTTTTTAAACTCGTTTTTATTCTTATATACATACACAAAAAACTTTACATTATAAGACTATTTCACTGTAGCAACTCTCCTTATCTTTTTTTTTTTTTTTTTAAGGCCACTGTTATAATTAAGATATTTAACTTCTGTGCTGGGCTCTGAATCTGCATCGTCAAAGATACAACTATCAAAAACTCCAAAAAATGTAGAGAAATCTAGGGAGGATTCATTCACCATAAAGTACATCTTTAGTGGAATAGGGCAGAAGAGGCTTTCTCATGCCTGGGGAGTAATGAGGGGCAATGTGGCCTTCATTACCCTGGTAGGGTGAGGAGATAAGTTCTCCCTCTTCCACCAGCTGGATATAAATTCAAAAGAGAATTTTTTTCATAGTTTTTAAAAGCCTAAATTCTAAGCCAGGAGTCAGAGGAACCCATATGATTGAAAACATTCTCTATTAAAAACTCAAAGAAATACTTATGGAAATACCAGCATGACCTTAATCATAAAGGTCCACTAAGAATAGTGTAGGTAATGATGGGCAAATGCACCCATCCCTCACACACATGCCTTAACCCAAATATAGATGAATGTATATTAGCCTGAATTTGGATGCCAGTGACCCAAAAGCAGAACTCAAATTATTTAATACATTCCTTCAGGGACTGAAATGCCATTTGGTAAACTGAAGCTATAAGTCTACGTAAGCCAATTGGAAAAGATTAAATGGGTTCCCTCACTCCAAGGCACTGAGTGAGTCCTTTTCTCCAGGATTTTCTTTCAGTCCCTCCCCACTTTTCTTTCCTTCCTTCTCTCATTTTTTGGCTGGGGTATGAGGTAAGGGTTCAGGGAGTGGGAGATGGGTGTCAAGGAGGTGAAATGTGTAGGACAAAGTGACATGCTCCATGTTCAAATTCACTGAAGAAAAAGAACAGAAGTTGATCTTTCTACCCCAGTCTAAATCAGGGATAATGATCTTCAGCTGAAACAACAAAAGCACTCATTGGCTTCCCTCCATTGAAAACAAGCAGCAATCAAAAACTTATACATAAGTACAATGCATGAACAAGAAAACTGGTAAGTGAGGAAAGTTTCACCACTCTTTGTGAGGAAGTGAATGACATCAGTTTGCTATTGGTCCAGATGATTACTTTGTAGAGATTAGCAGTTTGACAGAACAAAAAAAAAAAAAAAAAAAAAAAAAAAACCGTCTGGTCCATGCAGACTGAATGCACAGGTGAAGGGGCAGAGAGAGGAGGGAGCCACAGAGGCTGATGCCCACATATTTCCTCCATACCTTCTGCCACGGCCATGGTTATTAAAACAGTGTAGAGGCCAGTGATGATTCCTCTAGCAAACAGCACCCTGCAGGCAACAAAGGAAGGAGCCATCTTTATAGCAAGGCTTTGGGAGCCTAGTGGGATGGAAAGAGGCCAAGGTGAAGGCAGTAATGTCTGGGCAAGGTCCTGCCCACTGGGAAAAGGTAATTATACACCCTTGTCTATAAACCCTGTTTTCTTTAGTTGGACTCTGTAAATGGAAATAAATAATTTGAAAATATAGGACAGCAAGACGGTGGCTCTGAAAAAGCTATGATAAGGGGAAAGACTATTCACCATCACCCCCACTTCCCTTACACAAACCTGTTTACCTTCTACATCCAAACATAAAGTTAGAATAGTTGAGAGTCAGATGGGTCCAAGGAGGCAAGCCAGGACCCAACAGTTCAAAATTTTTAAGGAAACAGAAAATGAGATACTTGCTTTCTACTTACTGAAACTAAGTTCTCCTCCACAAAGGGAGTAAGCATGTGAGATCGAATGGTAACCATGATGTCACTGAAATCCAGACCGGAAATCACACCACTTTTGCTTTTGTCTTTCAGTGCAAAGGCTTGTCTTGCATGTTCCAATTGTAGCTCCTGGAGAGAGAAGTTAGAAACAGGACATTAGATTGGTCAAAGCACATTGCAACTGCATTTTTTGAAAAGGACAGATATTCTTCCCATAAGTGCACTTACTATAGAAATGAACACTGCACAGCTCTGAATTTACAATTAAAACTTTTTGATTTCTCTTAAAAGGAACATGTTTTCCTTAAAATGTACTACACAGTATTCATCAGGAAGAACAAAGCACAGCATGGAAATAAGGAAAAAGGGAGGAGAAAAAAAAAAACCCTTTATTTACTTGAAAAGTTTCCAGCACTGAAAACAGTTCTTAATTTTTAAAATGTATTCTCTTCTGCTTGAAGGCATTTTTATCCAAGAGTAATTTCTGAATTAAAAGTTTAGATTCAGGATGCCTGGGCAGCTCAACGGTTGAGCGTCTGCCTTGGGCGCAGGTCACAATTCTGGTGTCCTGGGATTGAGTCCCGCATTGGGCTCCCTGTAGGGAAACTGCTTCTCCCTCTGCCTGTGTCTCCACCTCTCTCTCTGTGTCTCTCATGAATAAATAAAATCTTAAAAAAAAAAAAAAAAAAAAAGGCAAGCTATGTTCAATATGCTCTAGATGTCAGCTGTAATATTTAATGTTATTTAAAACTTAATTCTTATTTTCTTTTAAGGGATAGCTTTTCTACATGTGGGTGCTCAAATGAAATCTGAGGAATGCATTCTTTGACCACAACAAAATTCACACGCAAGAAAGTGCCCGCCTCCTCCTCTAAAAGAAGCAATACATTTGCTCATAATCTCTTTCTCAAACAAAGCAAGTTTTTAAAATATTTTTTCTTAGCAGGTTGGCAGGCTAGAGACAAGTATATCAAATCTAAATCTACTACTAAATCTTTCAATAGTTGTAACTTTTAAAAAATCAAACTATAACACTGAGGAAAACATCTAAACTCTTTAACATCTATCATCAAAAATTTAACTATTTGGATTTTCTTGAAAAGAGCAACAGGAGTGGAAAAACTGAAACTCAACTGGTAAATATGAAAGACAAAGAGTACAAATAAACACCCAGCATGATATAACAAAGTTTTCTCTTCCCCTTCTTTTTTAAAATTTCAACTCTATCAAGATAAAATTAACAAAATCATAAAGTGTGCAACATGGGACACACTGGGAAAGATTAAGTAACACATCCATCACCTCACATAGTAGTTATTACCTTTTTGTATGAGAACACTCAAGTTCCACTCTTAGTAAATTTCAATCATACGGGGGTGCCGGGGGGTATATAGTCAAACATCCAACTTTTTTTTTTTTAAGATTTTATTTATTTATTCACGAGACACACAGAGAGAAAGGCAGAGACAGAGACAGAGGGAGAAGCAGGCTCCCCATGGGGAACCCAATGTGGGACTCAATCCCAGGACCCCAGGATCATGACCTGAGCCAAAGGCAGATGCCCAACCACTGAGTCACCCAGATGCCCCAAGCGTCCAACTCTTGATTTAGGCTCAGGTTGTGATCTCTGGGTGCTGAGATTGAGCCCTGCATCTGGCTCTGCTCTGAGCAAAGAGTCTAAGACTCTCTTCTCCCTCTGCCCCATGCTTTCTCTAAAATAAACAAAATCTTTAAAATTTTTTTCAATTATAAAATACAGCATTATTAACCATAGTCACCATGATACACAGTACATCCTCAGACCTTACTTGTTATAATTGAAAGTTTGTACCCTTTTTCCAGCTTCTCCTGCTTTCTCTCACTACCACTCCACCCCCAATCCAGCCTCTGGTAACCACAATCCTACCTTGTGTTTCTTTTTTTTTTTTTTTTAATTATTTATTTATTAATGACAGACAGACAGAGGCAGAGAGACACAGGCAGAGGGAGAAGCAGACTCCATGCAGGGAGCCCGACGTGGGACTCGATCCTGGGTCTCCAGGATCACACCCCAAGCTGAAGGTGGCGCTAAACCGCTGGGCCACCGGAGCTGCCCTTACCTTGTGTTTCTATGTGTCCAACTTTTTTTTTTAAAGATTCTACATAGAAGTGATACTTTGTAATATGGCTTTCTCTGATTTATTTCACTTAGTATAATACCTTCCAAATTCATCTAAGTTACCACACATGACAGGACTTCCTTTTTTTAGAATGAATAATAATCGTGTGTGTGTGTGTGCGCACACCCATACACATTTCCTTTATCCACTCATCTGCTAATGAACACTAAGGTTTCTATACCTTGGCTATTGTGATAGTGCTACAATAAACATGAGAGTACAACTATCTCTTTGAAATAGTGATTTTTGTTTCCTTTGGATACATACCCAGAAGTGGGATTGCTGGATCATAAGGTGGTTCTATTTTTAATTTCTTCATGAACCTCCATACTGTTTTCCATAGTGGCTGTACCAGTTTACATTCCCACCAACAATGTACAAGGGTTCCCTTTTCTCCACATCCTTGCCAGCATGTGTTGTCTCTGGTCTTTTTGATGGCATCCTAACAAATATGAAGTAACATCTTGTGGTTTTAATTTGCATTTCCCTGGTGATTAGTGAGGTTGAGCAACTTCTCATATACCTCCTAGCTATTTGTATGCCTTCTTTGGGAAAATGTCTATTCAGGTCCCTTGCCCATTTTTAATTATTGTTCGAAGGATTTCTTTGTACATTTTGGAAAAAATCATTCAAGTCCCTTGCCCATTTTTATTTTTATGTATGTATGTGCGTTATGTATGTATGTATGTACATTTTATGTATGTATGTACGTTACTGAGTTGTAAAAGTTCCTCCTATATTTTGGCTATTAATCCCTTATTAGATATGTGGTTTGCAAATGGCTGGCCTTTTCATTTTGTTGATGGATTTCTTTACCATGAAGTTTTTCACATTGGTGTGGTCCTACTTATTTATTTTTGCTTTTCTGCCTTTGCTTTTGGTGTCAAGTTCAAAAAATCATTGCCAAGACTGAAGTCAAGAAGCTTACCCACTTTCTCCTAAGAGTTTAAAGTTTCAGGTCCTACGCTCAAGTTTTTAATCATTTTGAGTTGCTTTCATGTATGACATAAGATCTGAGTTCATTCTTTTGCACGTGGATCCAGCTTTCCCAACACTTTTTATTGAAAATACTACCCTTCCTCCATTGTATATTCTTAACTCTTTTGTCAGAAATTAACCATATATGCATAGGTTTATTTCTGGGCTATTTTGTTCCATTGATCTATATGTTTGTTTTTGACAACACTGCTGTTTTGAGTACTATACTTCATAATATAGTTTGAACTCAGAAAGTGTGTTGTCTCCAGCTTCGTTCTTCTCAAAATTGCTTTGACTATTTGGGGTCTTTTGTGGTTCCATACAAATCTTAGGACTGTTTTCTATTTCTGTGAAAAGTGCCATTGGAATTTTGATAGTGACTGTGTTGAATCCATAGGTCGCTTTGGGTAATATGGACATTTTAACAATATTAATTCTTCAAATAAGTGGACTCAATTATTTTTCCATTTGTGTCTTCATCTTTTTTCATCAATGTCTTACAGTTTTTAGTGACCAGATTTTCTACTTTCTTGGTTAAATTTATTCATAGGTATTTGATTCTTTTTTTTTTTAAAGATTTTATTTATTTATTCATAGACAGAGAGAGAGGCAGAGATACAGGCAGAGGGAGAAGCAGGCATCATACAGAGAGCAACGTGGGACTCGATCCAGGGTCTCCAGGATCACGCCCTGGGCTGTAGGCGGCGCTAAACCGCTAAGCCACCGGGGCTGCCCTTGATTCTTTTTGATGTTCTACAAATAGGACTGTTTTCTTAATTTCTCTTTCCAACAGTTCATTGTCAATGTACATAAATGCAATTGTCTTTGTATATTGATTTTGTACTCTGAAACTTTCCTGAAGTCATTTATTAGTTCTAATAGTTTTTGGTGTGTGTGTGGAGCAGGAGGAGAATGTATAGTCTTTTAGGGTTTTCTATATATAATATCATGTCATCTGCAAAAAGGGACAATTTTATTTCTTCCCTCCTAATCTGGATGTCTTTTATTTCTTTTTCTTGACTAATTGCTCTGGCTAAAACTTGGCAGTACTTTTTTGAATAAAAGTGGTAAGAGTTGGGGATCCCTGGGTGGCGCAGTGGTTTAGCGCCTGCCTTTGGCCCAGGGCGCGATCCTGGAGACCCGGGATCGAATCCCACGTCAGGCTCCCGGTGCATGGAGCCTGCTTCTCCCTCTGCCTGTGTCTCTGCCTCTCTCTCTCTCTCTCTCTCTGTGACTATCATAAATAAATAAAAAAAAAAAAAAAAAAAAAAAAAAAGTGGTAAGAGTTGGCACCCCTGTCTTTTCCTGATCGTAGAGCAAAAACATTCAGCTTTTCACTGTTGAGCATAATGTGAGCTATGGGCTTGTCATAATTTGCCTTTATGATGTTGAAGTATGTTCCATCTATACCTAATTTTCTAAACATTTTTATCATGAAAGGATACTGAATTTTGTAAAATGTAATTGTAAATGTAATGTAAATGCTTTTACATTTACAATCTAGTGAGATCATGATTTTTATTCTCCATCTTGTTAATGTAGTGTATCACATTTAATGATGTGCATATGATGAATCATCCTTGCATTCCAGCAAATAAATACCACAGTTCATGATGTAAGCTCCTTTTAATGTACTATTAAATTCAGTTTACTAATATTTTGTTGAGGCTCTTTGTGTATATCTTCATCAGGAATACTGACCTGTAATTTTCTTTTCTTGAAGTGTCCTCATCAGGATTAACACTGGTCTTGTAAAGTGCATTTGGAAGAAGTATACCCTCCTCTTCTATTTTTTGGAAGTTTGAGAAACATTGGTATTAACTCTTCTTTAGATGTTTGGTAGTATTACCAGGGAAGCCATCAGGTCCTATACTTTTCTTTGTGGGGAAGTTTTTAACTACTGATTTAATCTCTTTACTAATAATTGGTCTGTTTATATTTTTTAAAATTTCTTCATGATTCAGAATTGGTAGGGTGTATGTTTTTAGAAATTTATCTATTTCTGTTAGGTTATCTCATTTGTTGGCATATAAATGTTCACAGTGGTTTCTTATGATCCTTAGTATTTCTGTTATCAATTGTAATGTCTATTTCTAAGTCCTTTTTCCCCAGTCTAGCTAAACATTTGTCAATTTTGTTTAGCTTAAAAAAAAATACAGCTCTTAGTTTCATTGATCTTTTCTACTGTCTCCCTTGTCATTATATGTCATTTATTTCTGCTTTGACTTTTGTTATTTTCTTTTTTCTGCTGACTTTGGCTTTGGTTTATTCTTCTCCTTCTAGTTCCTTGAGATGTAAAGGAAGGTTGAGCTCTTTATTTTTTCTTAATGTGTGAGTTAATTACTATAAACTTCCCTCTTAGAATTGCTTTTGCTGCATCACATACATTTTGGTATGTTGTGCTTTCATTTTCATTTGTCTCAAGATTTTTTTTACTTTTCTTTTGATTTATTCTAAGATCCATTAACTATTCAGGTGTATGTTGTATAATCTCCACATATTTGTGAATTCTGTCCTCTTCCACTTTCTTCATTCTCCCTACTCACTCCATCTTCCTATCACCTCTGTACTAACCATATCACCTTTCAAATGAAGCAGGAATGTTAGGTCTTCATTTCAACCTTATAATGTGATTGAAAGAATTCCCTACAGAAAGGATATTCCTAAGCAGCATCAGAAACAGACACGACACAGGTCCACTCTCTATCTTATATATGTTTTCCTTCACTCCTTTTTCATGGTTTTTGTCATTTCTTTGTCTTCTTCATATATAGGTCACAGCCTCTCAGAAATATCCAGTGGCAACCATGGACATAATAAAGTCTTATTAATGACACTCAGTACTGAGAAAATGTGGACCTTTATATTAAAGCAGAATTCTCATTGCAAGAATAATGCTAGAAGAATAGATTTTATTTTATTTTTTTTTTAGGTTAACAATTAGAGAACTCCTATGTATCTTTTAAAGATACACAGTGAAAATCATAGATGAAACTATAGAATGTACGGGATTGGCTTCCAAATGATCCAGGAAGGAGCATAGTGGAATACAGACAAAAATAGAATATAGACAAAAATAAGAGTGGCCAACAGTTACTAACTGGTAAGATGGTTGATGGGTACACGGAAGTTCATTAAACTCTTCTATTTTTAAATATATTTGAAGTCTTTCAAAATAAAAAGTTTAAAAATTAACATAAAGGATTCAAATGAGAAGCAAAAAACAAAGGGAAAAAAGGAAGCTTCATATCTAAAGTTCTAAGGTTTATGTAATATAGTTAATATATCAGGGTAGAATTAGATATTGTAAAATATATTCAGTAAATGCAAGGGAATCAAAGACAAGAGCAAACCATCTTTGGAGAAATCTTAAAAAATACAAGTTGGAAGAACATTTCCTTTTTCTTATTTTTTTTCTTTCAAGATTTTATTTATTTTTTATTTTATTTATTTATTCATGAGAGACACATAGAGAGAGGCAGAGACACAGGCAGAGGGAGAAGCAGGCTCCCGGCAGGAGGCCCTATGTGGGATGCAAATTACAATCTGAGCCAAAGGCAGACACTCAACCACTGAGCCACCCAGGAGTCCCTCAAGATTTTATTTAAACTCAAGTTTGTTCACATATAGTGTAGTATTAGTTTCAGGGGTCATTTTCTTTTTTAAATAAATATCTCTCAAATAAATAATATTTTCAACTTTTCCAGTTTGAGCACTTTACAATGTCAGTCAGGTAAGCAGCACTAACTGTGCAAGTGTTTGAACAAGCACTCGGGGGGCACCTAGGTGGGTTAAGAGGCTGCCTTCAGCCCCAGGTCATGATCCTGGGATCAAGTCCCCTGTTGGGCTCTCTGCTCAGCAGGGGAGTCTGCTTCTCACTCTGCCCCACCCCCAACTCATGCTCATTCACTCTGTTTCAAATAAATAAAATCTTTAAAAAAAAAAAAAGCACTAGGTTCTACAAATACCTAGACCGATAAAGTTTTCAAACTGTGATCATGCTCATGAAGAGAAACAATACCCTAGACTTATAAAAAATAAAATAGGGATCCCTGGGTGGCGCAGCGGTTTGGTGCCTGCCTTTGGCCCAGGACGCAATCCTGGAGACCCGGGATCGATTCCCACGTCGGGCTCCCGGTGCATGGAGCCTGCTTCTCCCTCTGCCTCTCTCTCTCTCTCTCTCTCTCTGTGACTATCATAAATAAACAAAAATTTTAAAAAAATAAATAAGGGATCCCTGGGTGGCGCAGCGGTTTGGCGCCTGCCTTTGGCCCAGGGCGCGATCCTGGAGATCCGGGATCGAATCCCACATCAGGCTCCCGGTGCATGGAGCCTGCTTCTCCCTCTGCCTGTGTCTCTGCCTCTCTCTCTCTCACTGTGTGCCTATCATGAATAAATAAAAATTTAAAAAATAAAAAAAATAAAAAAATAAAAAATAAAAAATAAAAAATAAATAAATAAATAAATAATAAAATACATAGATACTCTAAAAAGATACCTATCTGAAAAAATACTCAAATAAAAGAGGTTCTGCTTTCAGATTTCAAGGTGGATAGGTGAACTGAAGGAAAAGGTAAAAAAAGAAAGTTATGCTAAAGCTAAAATTCATTTCATCTAATTATGAAATAAAAACAACTAAGCTTCAGAAACTGGCATTGAGGGCAGCCCCAGTGGCGCAGCGGTTTAGCGCCGCCTGCAGCCTGGGGCGTGACCCTGGAGACCTGGGATCGAGTCCCACGTCGGGCTCCCTGCATGGAGCCTGCTTCTCCCTCTGCCTGTGTCTCTGCCTCTCTCTCTGTGTCTCTATGAATAAATAAATAAAATCTTTAAAAAAAAAAAAAAAAGAAACTGGCATTGAATGAGAATGACCTAGTACATGTAACTGCTGTCTTCTAAAACTCCACTCTTCACTAAAATCACAGTAAAGAAACTAAAAGCAAAACATTCAACAACAAAGAGAACAGAAAAGGAGATAGCAATTACATTTTAAGCTTAGAGAGCAGAAAGGCAAGTGACAACTGACTTAGCCAACTCAAGAAAACTGGACATGGAAAAAGCCAAAAAACAATCCAATGTACATGACAGAACTCCCAAACCACTCAGGAATTGGCTACACTAGTACCTTGGAACTGAAAGTGAAGGTAAAACTACAAATAGGAGGCTTAGATGGAAATCTGTTTAAAATTCAGTTAGTAACCTGCATTGCTTCACCATAGCCAGATTATGCCCTTTCCCAGTCCACCAGAAGGCTAGAAGTCACTGACTAGAGAATGTAATAGACGATTCTCTGGACTAGAGGAGACTAGGCATAGTTAAAAGAAGGTAATTCTTTTTTTTTTCTTTAAAGATTTTATTTATTCATAAGAGACACACAGAGAGAGAGATACAGAGAGGCAGAGACACAGGTGAGGGAGAAGCAGGCTCTATGCAGGGAGCCCAATGTGGGACTCGATCCTGGGCCTCCTGGATCATGCCCTGGGCGTAAGGCTGTGCTAAACTGCTGAGCCACCCGGGCTGCCCTGAAAGGAGGTAATTCAGTGGAAGTCCATCTCTACAATGAATGTTGAGACCTCCAACCCTCTTGTCTTATTCAGCAACCAGAATGTCAAAAGCCAGATCTAATAATTCCAGGTGGGAGGCCAGATGATTATCCTCTTGTTCCCCAATGCAAAAGGAAAGATCTGAACATACAGACATTAGAGAGTACCCAGTATGACAGTCCAGTCAGCAAACTTTACAATAAGGTCTAGAGTTAAGAAGTAGTATCATGAACTTGAAGCTCCCAATAAGCCTCACTTTTAAATATGAGCAGACAAGCAATGATGATCAGATATGTGTAAAGCCAATAACATGAAAAACAGAAACCCAAACATAGAAAAAGAAATAAACTTGGAGGGAGTCCTGGGTGGCTCAGCGGTTTAGCACCTGCCTTCAGCCCAGGGCGTGATCCTGGAGACCTGGGATCGAGTCCCACGTCGGGCTCCCTGCATGGGGTCTGCTTCTCCCTCTGCCTGTGTCTCTGCCTCTCTCTCTCTCTCTGTGTCTCTCATGAGTAAATAAATAAAATAAAAATTAAAAAAAAAGAAATAAACTTGGAGAAAACAGACATTGGCAGGGAGCAACAAACACTTGTCTTTATTTATTTATTTTTTTTAACACTCGTCTTTAAAATCTTTGGAGAAGTGAAAGAAAACAGCACATCCATGAAAAAAGAATACGCTTTTTTTTTAAAGATTTTATTTATTTATTTATTTATTTATTTATTTATTTATTTATTTATTTATTTATTTATTTATGAGAAACACAGAGACAGGCAGAGGGAGAAGCAGCCTCCCTGCAGAGTTGGATGCGGAACTCGATCCCAGAACCCAGGGATCACTACCTGAGCCAAAGGCAGATGTTCAACCATTAAGCCACCCAGGTACTCAGAATATACTATTTTTGAAAAGGAATATTCAGAAAACTAAAAAGAACTGAAAATCTGAAATGTAACACAATTAAAAACTTAATAAAAGGTTCAGAAGGAGGATGCCTGGGTGGCTCAGCAGTTAAGCGTCTGCCTTTGCCTCTGGAATTCCGGGTTCAAGTCCCACATCGGGCTCCTGCATGGAAGCCTGCTTCTCCCTCTGCCTATGTCTCTGCCTCTCTCTGTGTCTCTCATGAATAAATAAACTCTTTAAAAAAAAAAAAAAAAGGTTCAGAAGGAAAGCAGGAGAGAGAATAAAAACTAAATCATACATTTAATATACTAGCTCTAGAAAGAAAGAAAAAAAAGAGTAATTAATTTTTAAGAATTGAGGAACGGGGGATCCCTGGGTGGCGCAGCGGTTTAGCGCCTGCCTTTGGTCCAGGGCACGATCCTGGAGACCCGGGATCGAATCCCACATCGGGCTCCCAGTGCATGGAGCCTGCTTCTCCCTCTGCCTGTGTCTTTGCCTCTCTCTCTCTCTCTCTCTCTCTGTGACTATCATAAATAAAATAAAAAATTAAAAAAAAAGATTAAAAAAAAAAGATTAAAAAAAAAAAGAATTGAGGAACGGGGATGCCTGGGTGGCTCAGTGGTTGAGCGTCTGTCTTCGGCTCAGGGCATGATCCTGGGGGTCCCGGGATTGAGTCCCACGTTGGGCTCCCTGCATGGGGCCTGCTTCTCCCTCTGCCTATGTCTCTGCCTCTCTCTCTCTCTGTGTATCTCTCATGAATAAACAAACAAAATATTAAAAAAAAAATCTGAGGAACAAAAATTTTCAAATTCAAAGAGCCCACTGAAGGGACACGTGGGCACCTGCCTTCAGCTCAGGGCATGATCCTGGGGTCCTGGATCAAGTCCCACATTGGGCTCCTTTTAGGGAGCCTGCATCTCCCTCTGCCCCTGTTCTCTGCCTCCCTCTCTGTGTCTCTCATGAATAAACAAAATCTTAAAAAAAAAAAAAAAAAAAAAAAAAAAGAGCCCACTAAAGGCCCAGCACCAAGGAATATCATGAAATTTCAAAACATAAAGGAAAAAAAAATCTGAAAAGCCCACTGGTGTGAAAAAAATGTTTCAAAACAGAATCAAGATTGAGAATGGTGGGATTGCTGGGTGCTCAGCGGTATGGCACCTGCCTTCAGCCCAGGGCATAATCCTGTAGTCCCAGGATCAACTCCCATATCAGGTTCCCTGCATGGAGCCTGCTTCTCCCTCTGCCTGTGTCTCTGCCTCTCTCTCTCTCTCTCTCTCTCTCTCATGAATAAATAAATAAAATCTTAATTAAAAAAAAAAGATTGAGAATGGTACTGGAGTTTTCAGTGGCAAAACAGAAAGCAAGAAAACAAACGAGAAATGTTCTCAAAATTAGGAGGAAAAGGGATCCCTGGGTGGCGCAGCGGTTTGGTGCCTGCCTTTGGACCAGGGCGCGATCCTGGAGACCCGGGATCGAATCCCACGTCGGGCTCCCAGTGCATGGAGCCTGCTTCTCCCTCTGCCTACGTCTCTGCCTCTCTCTCTCTCTCTCTCTGTATGACTATCATAAATAAATAAAAAAAAAATTTTTTAAATTAGGAGGAAAATAATTTCTACCAGAATTCTATACCCAGGCATACTAAGTGTAAACATAGCAGAGGTTTTCAGATATGAAAAGTCTCACAAAAAACTTTACTTTCTTCAAGAAGCCCCTGCAGGAAGCATTCCACCAAAAAGAGGAAGTAAACTATAATAAAGGAAGAGATGGAATCCAGAAAACAGGAGATTCAACATAAAAGAAACACAAACAGATTCCCCACAATGAAGGTAAAGGGAGATAATAAACTGACACCTGTGAAAAAAGTACAAAATCCAGCCTCCAATCATGAAGCAGATCAGGAAGTTCTAAGGAAATGCTGCAGAGGCTACAGAAAACAGTATGGAAATTCCTCAAAAAGTTAAACATAAAATTACCGTATGACATAGCAATTTCACAGCTAGGGATAGACTCAAAAAGATTTGAAAACAAGTATTCAAACAAATACATGTACACTAATGTGTGTGCAAGGGCCAAGAAGTAAGGTGAGAATAACCCAAGTATCCATCAAATAATGAATGAACAAAAAATAGTATAGCCATACAATGGAATATTATGCAGCCATAAAAAGAAATAAGATACTTATACATGCTACAATACGGATAATCCTTGAAAACATTATGCTAAGTGAAACAAAGCCAGACATAAAAAGTCATATTGTATAAATTCCATTAACAGTAGTCTTCACTTATCCATGGGGGGTATGTTTCAAGATCCCTAAATGGATGCCTGAAACCACACACAGAACCAAACCCTTTATATATGTTTTTTTTCCCATACATACACACTTAAGACAAAGTTTAATTCCTAAATTGTACACAGTAAGAGATTAACACTAATCACGAAAATAATAAAATAGAATTATAACAATATATTGCAATACAAGTTATGTGAATGTAGTCTCCTCTCTTGCCTTCTTAAAATATCTTGCTGTACTGTACTCATCCTTCTTCTGATGATGATGTAGATGATAAAATGCCTAAGTGATATGATGAAGTTAGGTGAATGGTGTGAGCATTGTGACATAGCATTAGGATCCTTCTGATGATACATCAGAAGAAGGATCATCTGCTTCTGAACCACGGTTGACCAGAGGTACACTGAAACCGCAAAAGGCAAAACTATAAATAATGGCGGAGCTACTGTAATATGAACTATGCAGAATAGGCAAATCCACAGAGGCGAAAGTAGTTTGGTGGTTGCCAGGAGCTGAGGAGAAACAGGAATGGGGAGTGACTGTTTAATGAATGCAGAGGGGTTTTCTTGGTAATAAAAAGGTTTGGGCATTATATAGTCTCATTCACTCGGGGAATATAAAAAATAGTGAAAGAGATTAAAGGGGAAAGGAGAGAAAATGAGTGGGAAATATCAGTGAGGGAGACAGAACATGAGAGACTCCTAACTGTGGGAAATGAACAAGGGGTAGTGGAAAGGGAGGTGGGCAGGGGGCCGGGGTGACTGAGTGATGGGCAGTCTGGGTGAAGGGGGCACTTGACGGGATGAGCACTGGGCGATATGCTATATGTTGGCAAATCGAACTCCAATAAAAAAAATATACAGAAAAAAAAAAGGTTTGGGAATAAGACAAAGGTGGTAGTTGCACAACACTGAACTGTACTAAATGCCACTAAATTATGCACTTCTAGGTAGTTAATTTTATGTTAAGTGAATTTTACCTTGATTTAAAAAAAAAACTCCTAGAGAGCTCCAAGAAGATGAAATTGACAGAATACCTAATATGTTGTAAACATATTAAAATGAGATGTTAATAACTGAGGCAAAATTTAAGAATGAATTAGCATTAATACATAGAAAACTAAACAAATAAGAAAAACTAGAAATCGTAAGAAAAGTAATCATTTTAGTCATGCACAGTATTTATAAAATTATAGTAATTAAAATGTTTATTGATCTAAGCAGAATCATAACATAATTATATGGGGGATGGAGAAAGAAAATATCTAAATTTGTGGAAGAAAGAGAGAGAGGTGAAAGAACCAGCTCCTAATCTTCCACAGTTCAAATTCAGTGAAAAAGACCTAAAAGTGAAAACTTTTAATGTAGAGTACAGAACCAAAGACAACCCCATAATGGCAAGGTAATCTCGAGAAAGAAGAATAAAGCTGGAGGTTCCACAATTCCAGATTTCAAGATGAACTACAAAGCTGTAGTAATCAAAACAGTATGGTACTGGCACGAAAATACACATAGATCAATGGAATGGAATAGAGAGCCCAGAAATAAACCTTCAATTATATGATCAATTAATCTCCAACAAAACAAGAAAGAAAATAATGAGGAAAAGACAGTCTTTTCTATAAATGGGTGTTGGGAAAACTGGACAAAACTATGCAAAAGAATGACAATGGACCAGTTTCTTAGAGCACACACAAAAATAAACTCAAAATGGATTAAAGACCTAAATGTAAGACCTGAAACTATGAAATTCCTAGAAGAAAACATAGGCAGTAATCTCACTGACATTGGCCTTAGCAACATTTATCTAAATATGTCTCCTGAGGCAAGGGAAACAAAAGCAAAAATAAACTATTAGGACTACGCCAAAATAAAAAGCTTCTCCACAGCAAAGGAAACCACCAACAAAAGAAAAAGACAATGTACTTAATGAGAGAAGATATTTGCAAATCATACATCCAATAAAGGGTTAATATCCAAAATATATTTTAAAAACTTATACAACACCAAAAAAAATAATAATATGATTGAAAAACAGACAGAGGAAATGAATAGATATTTTTTCAAAGACATCCAGATGGCCAACACAGTCAGTTAAGCATCCAACTCTTGGTTTCAGCTCAGGTTGTGATCTCAGAGTAAAGGGATCCAGGTCTGCCTCTGGCTCTGCTCAGCATGGAGTCTGGTTAAGACTCTCACCTTTTCCTCTGCCCCTCCCCACCATGCTCTAAAATAAATAAATAAATCTTTAAAGAAAAAAAAAAAAAAAACCACAATGAGCTATCCCCTCACATCTGTTAGAATAGCCAGTATTAGAAACCCAAGAAATCACAAGTATTGTTGAGGATGTAGAGAAAAGGGAACCCTCATGCACTGTTGGTAGAAATGTAAATTGGTGCAGCCATTGTAGAAAACAGTATGGAAATTCTTTGAAACAATTAAAGACAGAAATACCACACAATCCAGTAATTCCACTACTAGGTATTTATTCAAAGAAAGTGAAAACACTAATTTGGAGAATACTCCAATTAAAAAAGGAGATTTAAAAAAAATAGAAGAGCCAACACATGTTTATTATTTAAAGCTATGGAAGTAGTCATTGAAAGAACAGTTATGAGAGTTTTAAAAGCTGCATCTGGGAGTGGGAAATGGAAAATGTGGGTGTAATGCTACAGAGAATTGCTATTTTTGGGTAAGAAACTTAAAACTAAAAAGGAAGGAAGTAGAGGAGAAATGGCATGTATTTAAACGAGTTATGAAAACTAAGCTCACCTGGAGAAACTGTGTGAATTCTGTGTAGTTAAGATGCTTCTTCCGATTATGCCCAAAATGCAGTCGGATAAATTCACAGTCCCAGTTAAAAGGGATATGATGATGAATAATAGTCTGTCCAAAAATTTCTTTGACATTTTCTTAAAAGGGAAAACAAAAATAAATAAATTATATCTGGAATAAGTAGTTTAGTCCACTGCAATGTTCCTACAGAAAGAAATTAAGAGAAATTTTAAGTCAATATTATCTGCTTCTATTAAGATTAGCTGCAAAATTTTTTGTGTCCAGAAACCCATGCACAGGAACACAATTGATACAAAATATAATTTTACACTTAAGATTGTGTACCATTACATATAAGGCCATGAGATTCTTAATTTCTCTTGATTTAATTTTAATTAGGAAGTGATTTATATCTTGCACTATAAATGGCTGCTACTTTGCATTCCAGAATAAAATCAATAGTGTTTTCCCGATTCCTCAAGGAGTCGAATTAAGCCCTTTATCAGAAGCATGAATACCTAAATTACAGTATAATGCAATATTTGTCATACTAAGTATGGTTTGATTGAGGCTTGATTATTACATTCACACTAGCCTGAATGTCTATTGAAGATAGGTATAAGAAATACTACCAAAAGCATATCATTAGCTCAGCAGCAAGCACCTTATTAAAAGCTTCTGATATTGTCAAAAATATGGTCTTGACACAAAGCTTCAAAATCTCCATAAAAAGCATGATTATTAGTCTCAACTATTAAAATATTTTAAGATAAGTGAAATTAGTGATTCATTTTTAAATAAAGAAGGACTAAACACAGTACACTAACTTTTAGATAGGAACAAGTAAGGCTATGTAATATACAACCAAAACCCTCTGACAGCTTGTCTTCATGCACTACAATGTCAGTCACTTTCTTACACACTTCTACACTTACTATAAAAGTCAATTCACAAATGACTGGTACTTTAACAAGCATAGACTGAATAGCCTAATTTAGAAGCTCATGCCAAAAAAAAAAAAAAAAAATCATTAACAAAGTTAAGAAAGCAGGAAGCCTGTTTTACTGATGTCATAAAAACAAAATTATTTTCAAGTTTATGCCAATTATATTAGTGGAAGTGTTTTACTGTCCATAGCTATCAATTTTACTAATTAATAGAAGTTTAATGTTTTATAATCTCCAACTATGTTATTTCTCTAATTTCTGCAATTCATTAAATAAGATATCGATCTCATATTGTAATGGTTTAATGGATTCCCTTTAGTTTTATATACCTTTTCCTCTTGATAAAAGATTGTTACTGGGATAAGGTGGAAAAAGAGTGTAAGAATCCCAAACTGGAAATCCTACCAGTCTGGACTCAATGTAACAGTTCTGAATAGGTCACAGCTATCAGTAAGCTGGAAGAAGGCATTGGATGTCACTGGGGAGATGGGATTCTCATCTTTCAAATAGAATGTAGCACTTATTTCTTGCCTAATTAGCAACACTGTGTCAGAGTTTTCAAACCATGTTAAAATTATTTTCATCTTCCATAAACACTATTAAATATATGGGGTTTTGTTTCTCAGAACAAAAAGAATTCCTGGGATTCTTCCTGGCTTTTAACCACCCTTAAATCTATATGGAATTTCAACAGTTGTAAAATATGTTAAAGTTTATGAGATAATTAAAATAATAAGGATTACAAAATATATTTAGAGCTAAATATACTATGAAATCAACAAAGATTTTTAATGATCTCCTTTAACTAGCTGTTCTATTCCCAAGCTAATTACTTTGATTTCCTATTTTTAAGGTCTAAGAGTCTAAAACTAAGGAAATATGAAGAAATTAATGGAAAACAGAATAGAATAACTTAAGTTACTATATATTTAAATATTAAGATTATGAAAGGGAATATGTTATTTTATGATAACCTTCATTTTAAAGGTCACAAATCCTGAAACTCAACTCTTTGGTAAGAAATGCACATACTGCTACCTAGATAAATTTTATATAACGGTGGAATAAAACTGAATTTCCTCTATATGACCAGAAAATATTAGATTATTAGTGTGAAACTAATCAAATACAAAGATTCAAAAGCTTTCAAACTACAAAAATTTACTTAATTATGAAACTGTTTTCTATTATCACAAAATGGATACTTATGAACTGAAATCACAATGTCTAATCTACATTTTTAAAAGTCCCATAATAAAAACTTTAACTAAAATCCTATTTTGTAAACTTTCTAACAACCTCTAAATAAGATTTTGGAGTATCTTTGAAATAATTAAAATGATAGCTTAAATTACTCATAATAATCTCCCCAAATATTGAAGTGTCAGTTTCCATGACTATTTGTTTCAACATTTCCTACTTCTCACAAAGTGGTCATTGACAGCTTTGTGTATGGTTTTATTATGACCATTAATATGTGCTGTGTTTTGTTAACCACCCCCCAGACACTTTAATTATTTTAACTATGTCACAGGCTACAACTATAGTTACTAGGAAAAACAAAATTTCAAACCTACTTTGGCACCTCTTGATGTGTTCCACTTCCCTTATTATTTTCACTACCAATTGCCTAAGGCTAATTCAGGAAGCTTACAAAAATAATTAGTACAACTATTGTTTTAAAGTCCAATTCATAATTACCACTTTACCAGGATGTGTTATCAAAAAAAAAAAAATTATACAAAAGCTCCAGAACTGGAGAGCTTCTACTTGTGTGAGGCAATAGCTCAAACAGATGATGTTCTTACCTTACCCAGTTTTATCAAGTTCTGCATGACATGAAAGGGAACCCCAATCATCTCAAATATTCCCAATGCATCTAACTGAAACTGCATAGTGTTTTCCCCCAGAGAGAATCCCGTCTTTCCAGTGGCAAACAAGGGTCTTTAGCTCTAAACAGCACTCCTTGGAGTACTATTTCAGTGGCCATAGTTCTGGCCTGGATGAAAGGGCTATGACAGTCACATCTTATTGGCAGCAAGATCGTGATCTCAGGTTTTATACTAGACTAGTATTGCTATGGGATATAGGAATCCATTCGTTTTCTGACATATAGAAAACAATAGACCACTTTTTCACTTCCTGCAGAGCATGGGCTTATGAAAGAGATGGTTTAGAATTCCTCTGACGAGGGAATTGGGGCCAGATACAAAAGTAGCCTGTCATTATGTTCTCTTTGTTCAAAGGAAAGGAGAACGATTTGTCAGGAGGGCAGGTAATGGTGACAACTGGGATTAAGTAAAAATGTTCACAGACATATAACATTAGTCAGTTTAGCTGTATCAGTCACTTATGATGATAGGACTAGATGAAATACACATTGAAGCATATATATTATGTAAATATGTCTTAATAGAGGTTTTAACTTCCCCAGCAGCCCACACTGTGTCTCCCCATCTCATCCACCCTCATCCCTCCCCTGGTCCTTATGGGAGCTTCCTACTGGTCTTGTTCACCTTTCTGCAGTACAAAATTACCTCTGACCGGGGCTGGCACTCTTCTCCAAGACTGCCGCCATGCCTGTTCCATGAATGAGCCTGGAAGGAGCTGCTGTACCAACGGTGTGGCCAGAGAACTCCTCCTGTAGGTATACAAGCCATCAGCCCTGTGACACAGCCCACCTACCATCAGCCCAACGACATCCTGATTCCAAGGATTCCAGCCCAGCAGGAGCCACTGCTTCCAACTTAATAGGCTTGAGATCAAACATTTTTATTGTCAGGGGGAAAAAAAAGTCCTCGATAGCTGAGTTTCACCTGCACAGTTCTTAAAGTGAAGTCAGAGAGGCTTTTAGAAGGACTCCCACCAAACAATGAATTCCTTGTGTATAACTGAACAAAAACAATGGCGAGACTTGTGGAAGTAAAGAGTTTTTCAGTGAAGGAAAACTTGGGGAGAAAGAAGAGGAACAACTAAGAGACCAAAAGAGAAAACAAAGGAAAACAAACAACAACAACAAAAAGTTCAACAACAGGAACTTAGCAGAGGAAGTCTCAACCAACATAGCATGTAGACTCAGTCCCAGACTGCTAGGTTCTACTTCCAACTGGATCATTAGTTTCCTAGGTGACTTCCTCAGTTTTCCCAAGCAAGAAAGTATTTCTATTAACCCTTTACCTACCTCCAGAAGGGACTACCATACCTGCTGCCAAATACATGTGAAGGTCCATTTCTCAGAAAAAAAATGAGTTTACATTTAAAGAGCATCTATTACTATAGAAACTAGATGCTTCAAGAGTCTATCACCAAATGGCATAAAAACTAATAATACCATATCCTTTTTTTTTTTTTACTTCAAACCTACCCTACTCTAGCAGCCTTGAGTATTAATATCACTTTCTCTGCAGTATCTGAAAGGAATATCAAAAATTTTCCCGATTTAATTTGAACACCCAGGTAAAGCTCCAATTCTTACAAGATTAAACTAGGTTTTGGTTACCATTAGATTTTCATATTATTCCATGTCTACAGCTTTGTTTCCAGTGAGAAAGTGTACATTTTTCATATCTAGACTTCTATCTCCTGAATCTTTTAATAACAGCCATGGTAAACCCAATCTGTTCTTCCCTTCCTGGAAAAAGAGTCTATTTTAGAGGCACAAATGGAACACATATTCATTTGTTGTATCTAATGATGACCAAACACAGTATAAAATCAAAAGGAATCCCTGCTTTTTGAGGGTGCTACAGTGAGGAGATGAAGATATGCCCCTGAAAAAAGATCACTTTGGAAAGTTCCCATTCCTACACGAGCAGTTTGGAACACAATGTTGATGAGATTTCAGTAGAAAACTTATACTGTATAACATATCTTATATTCATGTATTAGTAGATAGAGGAGTTTGGGTTTCATTTTTTTTTTAGAAGGATTATATCTTTGTTAAAGCAATAGGCTTTGATATTTTTAAAATGTGGGACAAATGCATGGCAGCTATTGACAACACAATGTAGTATAACTGGTTATCTAGGTTACCTCAACCTAATTCTATTGAGCAGAATATCCAGTATACTAGTGGCTAGCAGGGAGACCAAGGCAAGTTTATAATGTATCTAGCACACACCAGTCATGCAGCGGCCTCTACAAGGCTCATGCCACCAGGCAGTAAAAGATACACAAGCCATTAATTATCTACAGCATGCATTAGAAGTTTTATATTAAAAGAACATCAAAGAGGAAACAACTAGTGGTTTTATTCACTCTTTTAAAAACTCCAGAACGCTCTGAGTTTGCATATTCTGAAATGTATTACTGAGGTCTCAAGTTTTCATCCTCTCCCCCAAAGTAGAGGCATCTCTAACAATTAAAAACAAAAAACAAAAAACTTGTCCAGCACTCAAGTAAATGTTGTTCAATATTTCTATTTATATAAATACTTGCAAAAATGCACACAATTTAAGAATCTAATCTGATATATATTAAAAAGCATATCTAAAAAAACAAAAGCATAAATGAGAACAATATATACAAATACACAGATAACATCATCATCATAGTCCATGAGATACTGATGGCATAACAGTTTTCCCCACTCCATTACACCTGGCATCCAATATTCCCTCCCACCTTTCTCTCCTGATGTGCTCAAGAGAAAACTTTAAATAAGTTCCAAACTAGAAAACATAAAGCCATTTAGTGAAAAGGATTTAGAGTTAGAATGGATCTAAAATTTCCTTTTACCTATTTATCTATAAACACATAAGCATAATTCATTTTATGAAGTGGATACAAACATGAAAACTGACCTTTATCACAGATCCAAATCCTATAAAAATAAACTCCAAGTTAATCATTTCCTTATGTTGAAATTTTATAGTCTTGAAAATAGCCTGTAATGAGTAGGCCTTAGAAAACTTGTTAAATGGCATTTGTATCAGTTTGAATGCTTTTCCTCTTACGAATCTAAAATTATTAAACTTTCTCTCCTTCATTATGATTTTTATTTAAGAAAATTTATCCAAAATGGATCCTCAAAAGTAGGGAGCAAGGCAGGAAGAGAAAACAGTCAATGTTCCCAGGAAATATGTGAACATCATCAAGACAAACATCCAGCTGGCCAGGGACTCCAGGACCAATGTAGAAAGGGCGTTCAGCTTTACATCATTCCATAAAAATCTTCCTATCTCTTGATTATGAAGCAAAAGAATGAAAGCAGGATTTTGGAGGGTTCTTATGTTCTTCAGTTCATATCAGGTGTTACAACAACTGAAGCTAATTTATTTGGCTTTTGATCTTAATTATAGTTTCTTAAAATTCTAACTCTTACATCATAGTCTGGGGAAAAAACAAAAGATCTGTAAAATGCTAAAGTTGGGATCTAGTAACTATAAGCTTTCATTTGCATGAAATACATGTGTTTATAAACCACTCAGCTACTTTCTATACTCATTTAATCTACTAATCAACACTGGCATGAGTCTCTGCTTTATTCTATTGGATGAACTGACTTTAGTGACTTTTTAAAATAAAATTGGGAAAAGCAATCAAATGGAGGAGACACAAAGAACCAAGGTAGGAGGGACAAAAAGAAACCATAATTTGTTTTGGGAAATACAATTCTTAAACAATGGACACATGATCCAAGCACAGGTATGCTAACTCTAATGGAGATACACTTGTATCAAAGTATTACCGAGCACTGCTGCACAACATTTGGAAGTGAGACATGTGAGACTGTGTGATACCTACTGAAAATAGAAAATCAGTATTAGTGGCCCAGGGTTAATGCTGAATGATGAGAAGATAAAGGTTTCATACTTTAAACTACAGAATCTTGGTGCTTCTGGGGAAAGTCCGCCTTCTTTAGGAGGCAGAAGGGCCAGAGCTTGCACCGAAGCAGGAAGCATGCCAAGACAGATGCAGAAGCTTAAGGGGTTCTGTTTGTGTTGGTATTTATTTTGGAAAAATCTTCTTATATGGAAAATAACTGGGTCAACTGGCAAAAGGGAACAGTCAATGCCAAACTAGAATACCTAATACTTTCTCATTATTCTTTCCATGCCAGTGATGCTTCTTCCTTTGGGTTTAACTGAAGGATGTTTTTTCTGTAACAAATTCTACAGTGAAGAAATATTTAGCACTATAGTCATGGAAAGCCTAATGTTCAAGAGTTTTTCTACCACATATTGATGCCAATTCATACCACAAAAGGGCTCAAGTTTGACTTTACAAGATGAAAAAGTTCTGGAAATCTGTTTCACAACAATGTGAATATACTCAACACTATTGAACTATACATTGAAAAATGGTTGAGATTGAATAATGGTTAAGATTTTATGTGTCTTACTACAATAAAAAAAAAGTAAAAAAAAAAAAAAAAGGGGGGGGCAATGTGGGTTCAAGGTCCTTGAAAATACTGCATTGCTCTTATTGAAACTCCTGTTGCCAGAAAAATTAGCAGACACTTTAAACACAAATTGCTGCAAATATGCATCTTTAAAAACTAACACATGGCTACAAATAGAAATTTTAGTTTATATGCTTGTCAAACAATGGCACTGTGCTAAATTATGTGCCTAACAAAGGATTTATATCAATTTCTACATTTAACACAGATACCAATTTCAACATTCTAGGCTTGTTTCCTAAAACCAAAAATCTATAATGGGGGTTTAGAGAATGCTAACTATTCTTAACTCCCTCCTTCAGTTCCATTCTTGGTGTTAAAATGACCTAGCAATTTTCCAAACTGCTATTGAAAAGCTCTGCACTCTCTACCCAAAAATTCCTTAAAGAATGACATGATTATTCCATGTTGTTCACAGTCTGTTTCATAAAGAATTTTGCCCAGGCTAGCCCAGAACAAGAAAACTTTACACCACCTATTTTAGGAATGTGGAAGTGTCAATGACTCAATGAGCAACGGCATTCCTAGATTCTTTACTTTTTTGCAATAGTCTAATACTTTTAGTAAAATACACCGTTTTAATTTTATCTGTGTAAATTCTTTTAGGATATCAATACTTCACTTATTGACTAGCTCCTAAATAAGCGGCAATCTATGCAGTTACTAGATTTAGCAATTAAAGACTGGACCAGCCTTACTGACTTCACTTATCCCTTATAATCTTTTTTTTTCCTTACCAAATGTCACCTCTCCATTTCCACTCTTGTCAAACAACTGGAAAGCCACTATGAACATAGAATCTGGAGCACATAAAACAGATTCAAATGCCAAAAACTCTTGATAGGAGATCAATCTGGAATAAAATAGAAGATTTTATGGGCTGGTAAAGAACGGGAAAACATCAGGCATTTAACCTACCTTTACTATATGATCTATAGTTCAAGGTAACCAAACAATTGAAAAAGGGACGTTTCTCTTTAGAGAGGTAGTCCAGATAATAAAGAAGGAAGGAAGAATTAGAATGCTACCCTTTTGTGAATCCCTAATAAATTAAAGGACCTGGATAGTCATCAATCACTCCTAAAATCACAAAAATGGAAAGAACTAGACCAAAAAGAATTAAACCTGAAGCTGATAAAGTCTCTAGATCATAATTTCTCAACCATGGCACTCAACAGTACATTTTAACCTCGATAATTCTTTGTTGTAGGGGCCTCCTAGCGAGTGTATCATGTTTAGCAGCATCCCTGGCCTCTACCCACCATGTTGAGACACACTGCTTTCCGTGTAATCGATTTACAGAAAATACAAAGGACAAAGGAACATGTTAAACATCACCACAGAAACACAATCAGCATAAATGCAGACTGTAGGAAGCTACAGGGTGAATACTAAGTACTTGCAAAAAAAAACCCAATAACAAACTTTGAAAGAAAATATGGAGGAGAACCTCATTAAGGACTTAAAAGATGGGCAGCCCTGATGGCCCAGTGGTTTGGTGCTGCCTTCAGCCCGGGGTATGATCCTGGAGACCCAGGTTTGAGTCCCACGTCAGGCTCCCTGCATGGAGCCTGCTTCTCCCTCTGCCTGTGTCTCTGCCTCGCTCTCTGTGTGTCTGTCATGAATAAATAAATAAAATCTTAAAAAAAAAAAAAAGACTTAAAAGATATTTGTTGGCAAATCGAACTTCAATAAAACCAAATGAAAAATATTTTTAAAAGACTTAAAAGATATAGTAATTAATTATAAGATTTGGATTCTGATTCAAGCAAAGTAAAAAAAAAAACTTTTAATATATAAGAAAATTGGCAAATGGTAATAACAATATAACACAAATACTTGATGATATTAAGAAATTGATGTTAATGTTTTTGAGGAGGTTTGTTTTGTTTTGGTAACTTTTCTTATCTTTTTGAGATACACATAGATATTTACAACAAAATACATCATCTGGAATTTGCTTCAAAATAATCCAGGGGATGAAAGAATGGGAGGAGGTATAAATAAAACAAACTTAATAATTACTTTTATAATTACTAAAAACTGGTGATTAGGATATTGAATTCACTACCCTAGTCTCTGTTTTATATGATTGAAATGTCAGTAATACATTTTTTAGAGGCACCTGGGTGACTCAGTCAGTTAAGCATCCAACTCTTGATCTCAGTTCAGGTCCAAATCTCAGGGTCATGAGTTTAAACCCTGTGTTGGGCTCCACATTGGGTGCAAAGTCTATTTAAAAAAAATTTTTTTAAAGAAGATACATTTTTTAAAGGAAAATTCAGAACAAAAGAGGGGAAATGAAAGCATATTGAGTCCTAGAATACTCAGGGTTATGAAATTAGCCAGTGGCCAAAATTACACAATTTTCTTCAATGATCTTTTTTGGGACGAGGGGGAGAGAGCATGAGCAGGTGTGAGGGAGTGCAGAGAATATCAAGCGGGCTCCACACCCAGCGTGGAGCCCAACTTAGGGCTCAATCTCATGACCCTGAGATCATGACTTGAGCCAAAATAAGGAGCCAGACACTTAACTAAGCCACCCAGGCACCCCACCTTCAATGATCTTATAGAGTTGGCATATGCTAGTCGTCTTCCAAAGCAAGCTACAAAGATCCCATACCCTGTTGCTGCTATTGGTAAGTGACTAGTATTCAATTAACAGCACTATAAAAATCTGTTTTTTATAAATATATATACTGATTTATTTATTTACTTATTTATATTAGTAATGGTGTCACCTTTTATTCTCAAATGGCCTGGTTTGGGCAACACATTTACAGTTATCCTATAGAAAGGAAGAGACCTATAATCTTTAATGTGGCTTCTAGCCCCTCAGGATCTGATCTCTCTATACACCTCCCCCTTGGTCTCTGCACTCCAACCCATTCATTCTTCATCCATGTTCCTTCCAATCAGGATCATCACTCAGCACTTCATTCTCCTTAGAATCATCCCATCATCTCCAAACTTTTGCCCATTTAATTGGTACCCATCTTTATATAGCTCAGCTCTAGTATCACTTCCTCTAAAGGACCATCTCAGAGTCCCCAGATGACTTTACATAATCCTTCACACCCCTACAGCAGCACACTATACATTTTTAGTGCCCCGTGCAAAATTGTTATTAGAGTAATTATGTAATTCACTGTTTTTTTTTTTAAGATTTTATTTATTTATTCATGAGAGACAGAGAGAGAGAGAGGCAGAGACACAGGCAGAGGGAGAAGCAGGATCCATGCAGGGAGCCCGATGTGGGACTCCATCCCAGGTGTCCAGGATCACGCCCTGGGCTGAAGGTGGCGCTAAACCGCTGAGCCACCCATGCTGCCCTAATTCACTGTTTCCTTGCAAAAAGATAGGCTTGTTACAGAACACAGGTTTGATTCAGCATCTGCCTTTGGCTCAGGGCATGATCCCAGATGTCTGGGATCGAGTCCCATATCAGGCTTCCTGCATAGAGCCTGTTTCTCTTTGTGACTATGTCTCTGCCTCTGTCTCTCTCATGAATAAATAAAATATTTTTTAATAATTAAAAAAAAATGGAACTTGTAAATATTCTTGAATAAGTTTAATTTGGAATACAAAGTTTTTTAGAGGGGATCCCTGGGTGGCTCAGCGGTTTAGTGCCTGCCTTCGGTCCAGAGCATGATCCTGGAGTCCCGGGATCAAGTCCCACATCAGGCTCCCTGCATGGAGCCTGCTTCTCCTTCTGCCTGTGTGTCTGCCTCCCTCTCTCTCTCTGTGTCTCTCATGAATGAATGAATAAAATCTTTAAACAAACAAACAAAACAAAAAGTTTTTTAGAAAGCCATACTTCTCAACACATTAGGAATGACATTTTACATTTCATGTTATGCTCCTATTCATCTAAGACATATTTAAAACTCAAAGTTTCATTTTCTGTTAAGTACTTTGAAATATGTTTAAGCTCCACAAGTTACATTATATTCAAAGCAATGTGTATTCTATGACTTTCCCTTTATTGTGGAAAAGGCCTTGTTGTGGTATTATTCAGGACACTAAAGACTATGCCTTCACTGTGTCCCTGCTGAAGAATCTTTGGTGAAATTAGGAGATTGATTACCTAATGAATCCTGGGAAGAACAATAATCAAACTATCTGGTCACATATCATAATACACTTTATGCATTGGTGTATTACTAAAAACTATAATACTCAAAAGTGTGGTTGTCATTAAACAAATTCTAAAGTACTAAAAACAAATGAAGTTATAACATATCAGGTATCCAAACACTCCTAAAAAGCAATGACTAGTAAGTGGTTTTAACAAGAATATATAACACAGGGCAGCCCTGGTGGCGCAGCAGTTTAGCACCGCCTACAGCCGGGGGTGTGATCCTGGAGACCTGGGATCGAGTCCCACGTCGGGCTTCCTGCATGGAGCCTGCTTTTCCCTCTGCCTGTGTCTCTGCCTCTCTCTCTCTCTCTCTGAATAAATAAATAAATAAATAAATAAATAAATAAATAAATAAATAAATAAATAAATAAAATATTTTTTAAAAAATAAAAGAATATATAACACAAAATAGGGCAGCCCGGGTGGCTCAGAGGTTTAGCACCACGTTCGGCCTAGAGTGTGACCCTGGAGACCAAGGATCTAGTCCCATGTCGGGTTCCCTGCATGGAACCTACTTTTCTCCCTCTGCCTGTGTCTGTGTCCCTCTCTCTCTCTCTGTGTCTCATGAATAAATAAATAAAATCTTAAAAAAAAAAGAATATATAAACACAAAATAATGATATAGGGGAGGACTTAGAGAAGGCCTTCATTTTCTACATTATATATTTCTGAAATGTTTGAAGTTTTTAGCATCATTTAGCATTATTTCTTTTGATTATAAAAGTAATTTAAAAAATAAAAAGTAACTACTAGGCTGATGATGGATTAAAAAACAAAACCCAAACATTCTGTTTTTTCCAAAAACAGTCCCAGGAATCTGACATCAAAAACACAGTCACCGGGGATCCCTGGGTGGCTCAGCGGTTTAGCACCTGCCTTTGGCCCAGGCCATGATCCTGGAGTCCCAGGATCAAGTCCCATGTCAGGCTCCTGGTGTGGACCCTGCTTCTCCCTCCTCCTGTGTCTCTGCCTCTCTCTCTCTCTCTCTCTATCATAAATAAAGAAATAAATCTTAAAAAAAAAAAAAAAACACACACACACAGTCACCCTGGGGCACCTGGCTGGCTCAGATGGTTAAGTGTCTGCCTTTGGCTCAGATGGTAGTCTCTGGGTCCTGGGATCAAGGCCCATGACGAGGTCCTGGCTCAGTGGGGAGTCTGCTTCTCCCTCTCCCTCTGCTCATACTCTCCCTCTCTCTATCTCAAATGAATAATTTTTTTTGATCTTTAAAAAAAATACAATCACCCTGAAATATAGAATATGTAGCTTTACAGCAACATTTCATACTTGGTAGCAAAATTTTCTGTATTTATGAGAAGAAAGAGGTAAAAGACTTTTTCCATAACTAGCAAAGATTATAAAAATCAGCTGGCAGACAGAATTTGGCCCACACATGTTTTTTCTGGCATGTGAAGTATATTTTTAGTTATGTTACCGACATTAGGAAATCATAAGTACTTCACCCAAATATCCAGTTTTCTGGTTTCTCTTGTTAAACTACAAGTGTGGGCAACAGGTTTCTGGTCCCAAGGAGCACCAGGTCCCTGGAGCCAAAGCACAGGCTGCCTCTTCACAGACACCAGGGCCCATCGGTTAATCTACACCCAACCTTGTGAAACCATGTAGGTTTCCAACTAAGCAGATCTTGTCTAAAATATAAAGTCTGTGGACTTTAAATATCTACATTTCTTGGAGTGCCTAGGTGGCTCAGTCAGTTAAGCCTCAGACTCTTGGTTTCAGTTCAGGTCATGATCTTGGAGTCACGAAGTTGAGCCCCAAGTCCAGCTCTGCACCCAGTCTGAGATTCTTTCCCCTTCCTTCTCCCTCCCCTTCTGCTCCCTTCCCCCTGGCTTGTGTGTTCTCTCCCACTAATAAATAAATAAAATGTTTTTTCAATAAATATCTACATTTCTCTATCAGTATATTCAAAAAGGGAAATCCAGAAGGACCTTAGAAAGTCCAAAAGTAATATGCTGAAAGACATGCACAAGTCAGTGAAAGATTCTCAACTCCGTCTTTCTACTCAGTGTATGTATTCTTGCCCGCTCCCCAAATTTAAAGTTACAGATGAAAAAATAGAAAGGGTACCTGGTATTTGAAGTAAACTATTATTATAAGAAAGTATTGGGGGAATGCTCAGCCAATCCTCAATACTCAGGTACTTTTGCTACATAGAGTGATTTATTTGAAGAAAGGTTAATTGAGAAATACAAAAGCAGGGGCACGAGGGTGCACTTGAGGTAAGCCCCTGACTCAGGTCATGCTCTCAGCTCAGGTCCTGATCTCAGGGTGGTGAGATCCAACCACCACTTTATTGGCCACCCACCAGGGCTCAGCACAGAAAATCTGCCTGAAACTCTTCCCTCTACCTCTGCCCTGCCCCACAGAGTGAGCGTACATGCACACACATTCTCTCTTGCGCACTCTCTAATAATCTCAAAAAAGAAAAAAAAAAAACACAAAATCATCAGCAACTTAAAAATACATAACTTCATATTATTCAGCCTTAAAAAGGAATGAAATTCTGATACATGCTGTAACGTGGATGAATCTTAAAAACAACAGACTAAGCGAAATAAATCAAACACAAAAGGAAAACTATTACACTATCAATGCATATAAAGTACCTAGCATAGTCAAACTTATTAGAACCAGAAAGTAGAATAGAGGTTATTAGGGGCTGAGTTTGGGGGCAAAACAGGGTCTCATTATTTAATGGGTACAGAGTTTCAGTATTAGAAGATGAAAAAAAAAAAAAAAAACGGTGGTAATGGATGGTGATGACAGCAGTACAATAATAGGAATATACTTAATGCCACCGAACTATATTCTTGAAAAATAGTTAAAATCTTAAATTTCGGGCAGTCCAGGTAGCTCAGCGGTTTAGCACCAACTTCAGCCGAGGGTATGATCCCAGAGACCCGGGATCGAGTCCCACATCGGGCTCCCTGCATGGAGCCTGCTTCTCCCTCTGCCTGTGTCTCTGCCTCTGTCTGTGTCTCTCATGAATAAATAAATAAAATCTTTTTTAAAAATCTTAAATTTCATTATATATATTTTAATATAACAAAAGTCATCTGAGGTTACCCAGATATATGCATTTATCAAAATTCTGCAAATGTATCTGGAAGTTTTGTATTTGTCATTATGTGTAAATTTTACATCTAAAAAAAACACTCAGGGGCAGCCTGGGTGGCTCAACGGTTTAGTGCCGCCTTCAGCCCAGGGCCTGATCCTGGAGACCTGCATGAAGCCTGCTTCTCCTCCCTGCATGAAGCCTGCTTCTCCCTCTGCCTGTGTGTCTGCCTCTCTCTCTCTCTCTCTCTCGATCTGTGTGTGTCTCTCATGAACAAATAAAATCTAAAGAAAAGACAGCTTCATCTATATACTAGAAAGCAGCCTTTAATGAACACTAAATCTGCCAACTCCTTGATCTTGGACTTCCTAGGCTCCAGAACTGTGAGAAATAAAGGTCTTAAAAAATAAAATAAAGTAAAATAAAATAAAATAAAAAACTCAAAACAAATACTGAAATCCAGTTAATAATATGCATGCTGAAATATTTATGCAATGTTGCAATTTATTCTGAAATGTGTGAAAAAATAAGATGGATTGATGGAAAAATAGAAGGATATATATATATATATGAAAAAGGAAGCATAGAAAAACGTTAATGGTAGAATATGATAGGTATGTAAGTGTATACTGTAAAATTCTTTCAATTTTCCTGAATGTTTGAATTTTCATTATAAAATCCTGGGAAGAAGTAGGGTGGGGAAAATGGACCACTTTGTCTCTCTGATATGCTCCTTATCTGTTTTTAAGCCACAGGCATTTTATACCACATGATAATGCAACAATATATTTCATAAAGCAAGAAATAGCCTGTTATCCATGAACATAAACCAAACATACTCCAGAATACTTTTAAAGGCTCTTTTCCCTGTATCCTGCAATGAATTCCCCTATTGTTAGAAGGGCTGATCAAGACTTAAGCAGAACAAATGCAAACCACAAGCCACTAACTGGAATGAAGAAACCATTGCTTAGTTCATACTTTAATAAATGGTTTTTCTTTTAATGAGGATGAGCGGCACCTCACTTTTTATCATACCTGCTGCTTGACTTTTTACAAAGAACATGTATTCATTCTATTACTCTGAAATAAAATATTTTATGAATCAGATGCTTTAAAATTTTTCTACTTTTAAATTTACTGAATGGAAACTAATGAAATTTCAAAATATCAATATGTTAATTTTGTAATTTTTAAAACAACCAAGATTTCTGCATAAAAGGTTTTTCTATAGGCATGAAGAATACTTTTTCTTTTGGGGTGCCTGGGTAGTGCAGTCAGTTAAGCATCCAACTCTTTATTTCAGCTTAGGTCATGATCTAAGGTGGTGAGATGGAGCCCTGGGTCTGGCTCCGCACTCAGTGGGGAGTCTGCTTGGGTTTCTCTCTCCTTCTGCTCCTCATTGCTCGCCCCCCCCACCACCGCTGTGCTCTCTCCCTGTCTCTAAAATAAATAAATAAATCTTTTAAAAACATTTTTTATATGTATGTAGAACATTAAAGGAAAACAGCTGTGAAAAACTAAAAAGAAAAATAATAGTCTTATACATTATAGGAGAATAGAACTTCCAGATGAAATTCTGACTAGAGCTAAATATAGAAACTACAATTCTAGAAGTTACAGTTTCAAACAAGCAACTGTCTAAACATTTTAGATGAGATCACACAATAATAGTTCCCAAAATCTGCATAAAACCATTTTGCTTTTCATTATATAACCACATCTTCAAAGTTTAAGCCACAATCTCACAAATAATACTTGGCTAATAGGTTTTACTTTTAGACAACCCATCATGCTATTTATACCATATAATATTGCTTCTACATGGTTTTGCAAGCAAACACCTGTATCAAAACATTCCTGCTTATTTTACTATCTACTGGAAGAAAGGAAATGGGGAAGAGGAATGGGGTATTTTACATGCTAAGGAAACATGAAGCAGGGGGTGAGGGAGTCCAGAGCACAAAAAGGTATGGTACTGACCACTCCACTCCTAAATCTGCTTTTTTCCACACTTATTAACTAAATCACTTAGACCTGCCTATACTAGTTCTATTCATTGAGATTTGGTCTTGAGTAATTATAAACAATATTATATGATGCTATTTCAAACTACCTGTACCTATAAGACTCTCATCAAAAAACTACCAGAGAACCAAGGAATACCTCTTGGGGAAAAAAAAAAAAAAGTAACAACTGCACTATTCTAATCTTTCATCACTGCTCTGGGTAAAGGAGTGGAAAACAGAAAATAGGGGAAAAAGAGAAGTTTTTAAAAGATGATTATAAGAAGGAAAATGGACTAAAAATTAAGAGTATTTTCTGTTATTGGGCAAATCAATCAACCTCTCTGGGTCCATTTTCCTTAAATGTTAAGTGAGCAAGGGTTGGCTACTCAGAATAATTTAATGATATCAAAGTTTTTGATTCTCTTGAATTACAAGTATTAAAGAAACATTAATAAGGATACTTAAACTTTTTTGAATTCACAGACCCCCCCCTTCTTAAATCTGGCAATTTTCTCCTCAGAAAAATGAAAATACAAATTCACTCATTTTGCATTATATTCCAGCAAGTTCAGGAACCCCTGAAGACAAGCCATTGAATAGGAGGTTAAGAATTGCTGTGTTTCGGGATGCCTGGGTGGCTCCGTTGGTTAAGCATCCAACTCTTGATTTTGGCTCTGGTCGTGATCTCAGGCTTATGAGATCAAGCCCCACATGGGGCTCTGTGCCAGGCATGGAGCCTGCTTAAGAGCCTCTCTCTCTCCCTTTCTTTTGCCCCTCCTCCCTCTAAAAAAATTTGCTGTATTTCTAGAAAATTCCATCTTCCTCTCCTTTTAGAAATAACCTATATGTTTCATAAATTCATTTATAATTTTTATGCTTTAACTCTTTGAATCAGATTTCCTATCCAATCCCAATCTGACTCATTCCAAAGAGATGAAAAAAGGAAGTTTAAGGAGTTTTTAAAAATCTGAAATAGAAAATATTTACCTTTTGGGGGGGAAGAGGAAAAAAAGATTTATTTTTTACAAAGAGAAACAGGTTTATTTGTAGGTGAACATTATCAAATTACTAGATAGTTCACTAGCCAAATCCATCTTTGATCTACTCTGGCAACTTAAACCCTTGATTCCATTTAACCACATTAACAATGCAACTGAGTTTGGGAGAATCACATGAAGCTTCAAAAAAAATACATGTACTGAGATGGACCAGATATGGGTACTCTGAAAGCAGGCCTCAGGCCAAATTAATGACAATAAATACTCTTATAGTTTCTAAAAGATCTAAGTGTATATGTTACCTTAAATAATTTTGAAGAATGAATTCTGATTTAAAAAAGAATTTTCATATATATTACTGTCTAATCACTATTGAAAATCCAATGACTAAATGGTCCATAGTACCTTATCAGCTGATTTGACTTTCTAATTTTTTTATTTTTTAAAGGAATCTCTACACCCAACGTGGGGCTCAAACTCATAACCTCTTCCAACTGAGCCAGCCAGGAGCCCCTGATCTGACTTTTTTAGAGACCCATCACAAAATGTTTCCAAGCTCTACAATATCTACCATTATAAATTATATAAAATCTTTATCTAAGATATAAAATACTCATAGTAGATTTTATGCATTATACTAGATTCTCTGGGAAAATACGAATGAATACAATACTAACCCTGGATTCAAAGAACTTAGATACCAACATTTCTACTTTAACTACCACGATTGTCTCCTAAATGGATTTCACTGCATGCAAGTCTTGCCCTACTCCAACCTACCATTTTTCTAAAATCTGATCATATCTGTGGTAATGGAAATAACTTTTAGCAGCTCCACATTGCCTAGTTTTTCACACAACTACCTCTACAAATAGGAGAAAGAACATGGGCCTTTGAAGGCCTAAGGATGTAGCTTGGAACTCAACAAAGCATGACAAAATTCTCTTTATAATTCACAAAAATAATCCATTTGCTCTATAATACACTCATATTTAATTTTAATATAAAAATGGTGTGTTTTTCCCCTCAGTAAACTGACACTCTAGTATGATGCACCTCGCTATTTCTGTGACTGAACACACCCATACACTGCCAGGCTAAAAATACCTCCAAGACTAAGTCACGAACCTACAGGATACAGTCAAAGCTTAGCACACAAGGTTCCCACCTCCACTCCAATCACAACTCCAACAGCAACAAAGCCACACCATAGCCCCAGGAAGGTACATGTAACACAACTTCCCCAATGTCACTCCCCAAACACACACACACACACACACACACACACACACACACAGAAGCATATAGGCACACACATGCACACTACCCTTGATGTTTCATACCATTGCTATTCCCTTTCCTGGAATTCTCCTACTTATCTCCTACCAGCAACTTCTTGTTCATCTTGCCAGATTTCACTCCATAATCACCTCTTCTATCATGCTGTCCTGACCACCCAAAACAGGGTTAACCATACTTTTGTGAGTGTCCTTTGTATCTTTCATATGGTTCTATTATAACACTTTATTCCCAAAGTATCATTTTGTTTACTCATCCTCTTTCTCATTAGGCCATGAGTTAAGGCCAGGAACCCCTTTTATTTGTGCTTGTATTACTAAGGCCCAACAGTGCCTGGCTAATGGCGGTTGTTTAATAAATGTTTGTCAAATAAATGAGTAGACAGATAAATGAATAAATGCCACTCTCTAAATTCTTCCCTGATTTATTCTTCTTCCTAGCACTTATAGCCTAACATGCTATAGTTTACTTTTAAATTTGTATACTGCTTTTGCACTTAGCAGTTTATTCACTGATGTAATGCTAGGCCTTAGAACATTGCCTAAAACATAGTAGGTACCCAATATTTGTTGTATGAGTGAAAAAAATACACTTAGTTATCTGAAAACCATTCTGTTCAAATTATTCAATATAACATATGGCTTTTTACACGTAGTTTTCTTTCCAAAAAGAAAGAAAGGGAGGTTAGTTATGCCAAATCCTTGATAATGGCAGCAAGTTACATTTTTTATAAACTTCTAAGAAAAGGTACGGTTAACTAATATTAAAATGCCAGATGGTCATAGGTAAACTTAGGGCTTACTATTTTTTAGTAAGATACTGCAGAATATTCACACTCAAAAAATGTATAAAGGTTCTTACCCATCCTTGGTTTGATCGGCTACTCCTGCCAAGAGCTGCACTATCTTCGGATTGCTGTTTGGATCATTGTACAGTCCAAGATAGCGCTGGACAAAGTCTTCTGGGGTCATGTAATGTTCTCCATCAACCTCAGTACTGGCATACTAAAAAATGAATAACATATACTTAAAAATTAAAATTATTCAACATCATCCTGTAGCCAAAAGTATTTTGTGAAAAGATAAATTAAAGACCAGTATCAAAATTCAAATAAAGATAATAAATGTAGGACTTTTCTCTGGATAGTGAAAAACACTCAGAACCTGACTGAAGAACATCAGCCAAGTGCTGATACGTGCGACAACGTGCACAAACCTTGAAGACATTGCAAGTTAAAGAAGCCAAACACAAAAGGCCACAGAAGGTATAACCTCTTTTATATGAAATGTCCACAGTGACAGAAAGCAGAAGCATAGTTGCTAAGAACTGAGAAGAGGGGAAAAATGGGAGTAACTGCTTTAACATAGGTGAGGTTTTTCTTGGGAGCAATGAAAATGTCCTGGCAATGGCCACACAACATTGTAACTATACTAAAGAACACAGCACTATAAACTTTCAAATGGTTAAAATGGTGAATTTTGTTACTTGACTTTTATCTTAATGAAACATATAATACATTAAGAGAAGAAATATGAGAAAGATGAAGAAAGGTGAAAGGGCAGCTGAGTTAACCAAGACCTGAGAATGAGAAGCTGACACCTGTAGACTCCCAGGAGCTTCCCACCTACAAGAGCACAGGGCGGGAGATGACACAACACATGAGACTGCCAAATCTCAGAAAGTGAAACAAATGAGAAAAAGCATGACAAACAAGACCTTCCACCATAGGTATTTGTTCTACATTCCAGTAGCTGGAAAAAAGAAACAAAAATATTCTGTTTTTATGTCAATGTTTACAAAGAAAATAATAATACCTGCCTATCAAATATAAGCCTCATTATTTTAAGGGTTTTATGTACTATGGCATGATCAAAGATGAACAACCAAAGCTCTCCTCTTTGGGTTGCAGCTGATTTAGTCAACTATCAAAGTAGTAACATCAGAAAATTTCCCAGAATTGAAGAATACAAGGGTTCACTAAGTGCTAACCATAATATACTAAAACAAACAAAACAAAAACCCACACCAGGACTTGGCCCATCAAAAAATGACAGAACGTCAGAAGAAAGAGAAAATCCTAAAAGTTTTTAGAGAGGAAAAAAATGGTCACCTACAAAGCATCAAGCCTTTCTCAACAGAAACACTGAAAGCTTGAAAACAATGGAGTAAGACCTTGAAAATTCTAAACTAAATTATTTCCAGCCTAGAATTCTAAACTGAGGCAACTTTCAATCAGTTGTAAGGGTAGATTAAAACTACTCTGAGGGGTATCTGGGTGGCTCACTTGATTGGGTCACCAACTCTTGGTTTCGATTCAGGTCATGGTCTCAAGGTCATGGGATTGAGTACCTTGGCTAGATGGGTGCTCAGCAGGGAGTCTGCTTGCAATTCTCTCTCTCCTCCTCTGCCCCTCCCCCTGCCTGTGCACACGCACCCTCTCTCTAAAATGGATAAATCTGGGGCACCTGGGTGGCTCAGGTCATGATCCAGGGTCCTGGGATCAAGTCCCACATTGGGCTCCCTGCTAAGGGAGCTTCTTCTCCCTGTACCCTTCCCACCTGGCTTGTGTTCTCTCTCTCTCTCTTTCTCAAATAAATAAAATCTCTAAAACAAAACAAAACTCAAATAATAAAATGGATAAATCTTTAAAAAATAATAAAAAAATAAAAGTACTTTGAGATACCCATGTTCTCAATACTTTTCCCCATCATGTACCTTCTCAGGAAGCTACAGGAGAATTTGCTCCATTAAAAAGAGGGCATGAGGGATCCCTGGGTGGCGCAGCGGTTTGGCGCCTGCCTTTGGCCCAGGGCGCGATCCTGGAGATCCGGGATCAAATCCCACGTCAGGCTCCCGGTACATGGAGCCTGCTTCTCCCTCTGCCTGTGTCTCTGCCTCTCTCTCTCTCTCTCTGTGACTATCATAAATAAAAAAAAAAAAAAAAAAAGAGGGCATGAGGGGCACCTGGGTGGCTCAGTGGTTGAGTGTCTGCCTTTGGCTCAGGTTGTGATCCTGGGGTCCTGGGATCGAGTCCCACATTGGGCTCCCAGTGGGGAGCCTGCTTCTCCCTCTGCCTATGCCTCAGCCTCTCTCTGTGTCTCTCATGAATAAAAAATAAAACCTTTAAAAAGGGGGGGGGGGGGGCATGAACCAAGTAAATGAAAAATTAGGTAATTTTTAGCTCTATGAGAAAGTAAATTATGAAATAATTTTTTTGTTGTACAAAAATAATACGTGACTTGACTCAAACAGTATTTATAGTCATAATAAATATCAGATATTAATTTAATAACAATTATAAACATACTGAGAGGAATGAAGGGAGAAGGACAAGGAAGTAGTATAAGGAAGTACTCAACTACTATCAAAGGAAGTTAATAATGTCTAGAAATAGCAGTACAGAAATATGAAAGAAAGTACCAAAATAAATAGCTAAGAGTTAGAAATGGTTGCTTCTGGGAAACAAGACAGGGATGGGAAGGATCAAAGCAAAGGACTATTGGTTTGTTTTTTGGTTAAGCATTTCAAATGGTCTCATTTGTGAATCTGACTAAACCAAGCAACCAGCTCTTTCAACAAAGAGGGAATTAAATAAAAAATGTTTCCTTTGCCATATTCTAAAACACACCACAGAGGCTATCACAGCCAATGCTATATTAGCCTGTGCAAGAAGTAGCCTAAGGTAAACCTATTTCTCCTAGCTTGGACTACCAAATGCACCTAACAAATATCACCCCCCAAAAAAGGTCATATTCTCTCTACATGCTATAAAAATCATTCCTGAAACGGTCCTAAGTTTTAGGTCCTGGCTCCACCAGTAGTAACTCACTGAGTCCTTCAACAATTCCGTTCTCCTCCCAGGCTTCTAGATATATTGCACATCTACAAAATGAAGACTAAATAATCTTTGACATTACAAAACAGTAAGTTTGTTAACATAGAAGAAGAAATAAACTATATGGTATTAATACTAATACCATGTGGATTCTACTAATTCCTGTCAACTACTTTTGTTTTTTGTTCTTCAGTGTTCTTTAAAATCTGACATGTTTTACCAAAATCAGAAAACTACAGAGTTAAGAACAGGCAGGAGGAGGGGGAAAGGCATAATGTCAGAAGACTACTGCAACTGGAAAGAGGAATCAACCCAAGGAAGTCTAAAAATAGAATTTGAAGACACTGACAAGTCAACAATTCACTAGACTATGAGAGCCAAGCAGTGGTATCGGAAATGTACTATGGGATCCAAAAAGGAGTGTTCATTCCACGGACAGGTGAAATGGGCTGCAGTAGGAAGGAGATAGTAACATTTAGAATAGGCCTTGAAGGTAAAATTCGATTTTAATTGCAAACAGACAAAAAGGATCTTTCAGTCTAAAAAAAAAAAAAAAATGTGAACACATATAGAAATTCAAAAATACATTTTTTTTCTTTTTTTTGGGGGGGTAGAGAAATGGCAATGAAGAGAGGATATATAAAGATGATAGTAGAAGGCGAAACTGAAAAGGCAGCTTGAGACAAGATGATGGAAGGTTTTGAATGCTAAATTGAATAGTCGGAACTCCATTCTGTGGGCCATGGGAGGCCACTAAAAGTTTCAAAGGAGGACAGAGATGTGATCTGACCTGTGCTCTCTCTTGTAGCAATATAAAAGATGGTTTGGAGAAGACAGAAACTGACTGGGGGGAGAGAGATCAAGTATCCCCTACTGAAGTTGGGAGTGCAAATGAAAAAAAAAAAAAAATGGGTATTTTCATGCCTTGCTAATTTTTTTTTAAAAATGAATTCAAAAGGTACAAAAGGGTATACACAGAAGAATTTCTAACCCCTCTGTCCCCAGTCACTCAATATTCCACTCCAGGGACGCCTGGGTGGCTCAGCGGTTGAGCGCCTGCCTTTGGCCCAGGGCGTGATCCTGGAGTCCTGGGGTCGAGTCCTACATCGGGCTCCCTGCATGGAGCCTGCTTCCCTCTCTGCCTATGCCTCTGCCTCTCTCTCTCTCTGGATCTCTCATGAATAAACAAATAAAATCTTAAAAAAAAAAAATACTCCACTCCAGAGGCAATTTCTTATATATGCTTCCAGATGTTTTATGCATAAATGATTAATATAGGGACACCTGGGTGGCTCAGTGGTTGAGCGTCTGCCTTCGGCTCAGGGCATGATCCTGGAGTCCTGGGATCGAGTCCCACATTGGGCTTCCCTGCATGGAGCCTGCTTCTCCTCTGCCTGTGTCTCTGTGTTTCTCATCAATAAATACATAAAATCTTTAAAAATAAATAAATGATTATATATAGGAGACACATGCATATACATGCTAATGTATATACACACAAATATGCAAGAATATTCTAACCCATTTCTTTTTTTTTTTTTTTTTAGATTTTATTTATTTATTCATGAGAGACACACAGAGAGAGAGAGAGAGAGAGGCAGAGACACAGGCAGAGGGAGAAGCAGGCTCCATGCAGGGAGCCTGACATGGAACTCGATCCCTGGCCTCCAGGATCAGGCCCTGGGCTGAAGGCAGTGTTAAACCGCTGAGCCACCCGGGAGCCCCCTAACCCATTTCTTTTTATACAAATGATAACTATTAATACTGTTCTGTACATCTTGCTTTTTTCAAATTCAGTCATTTTGGAAAATGATTCAGCAAGATACATACACACAACATGTCATATATAAAGAACTATAAGAATGCTCACATCCTTTGACAAGGAATCTTGGGTCTGACTCCTATAAAATTTTTTTAAAAAGGAGGAACCAAACACAAGATGCAAAATAAAAAAATAACTAGAGATAGGTTATGGAGATCTTTGTTCTCTTTACAACTATTTGAGTGCTGCTTGCTTTCCTTAATCAGATGTCAGTTCTCAAAAAAGAGAATATGAGAACCCCTCAGAGGTAGTATTAACAAAATGTGGCAACTGATTCTCCATTTCTTTTTGCCACAGGTGTCTAACATCTTATAGTAATATCTGAATTTGACTACCAGGCTACACATAGAAAACACACACAAAGTATACTGTACTTACAGAATCACCAGGAATTCACAACATTTTTTACTTTATTACGAAACAGAGCAGCCTTAGCACAAACCAAGGACACAGGAGCCAACAAGGAAAACAAATGCTTTTGTTGACAAGTCCTGGAACAGGCTTTGCCAGTATCTGGGGTTATAAATGATGCCAGAGAATCACTTACCCTGAGGTATTTTGCTAGTGTTTTCCCCAACTCTCTTACTCTATTTTAACTTGATTTGAACTGAAAGATAAAGTGTATAGCTCACAGGGGAAAAAAAAAAAAAAACAAGTCTTCTCATCCATAAGGAGTCGGTACTTGACTTTTACAGGAGACAGTTAACTAATTAACTCATTAAATTAGAGACAATTACTTGGCAATGTCAGTGAGTCTGTTTGCCTGAACAGACAGAAGAGGGAGTACAGAACTGAAACTAGAATCTACCCACAGTCAGTCAAGACACTAAAACATTTTAGGTATTATGTTAACAAAGAAAAGCAGGTACTTTAAAAATGCGTGATATATTTAAACCAAAAGTATATCTTAAAATACTTTTAAAATAAGAATGACTCGTTTATTTTAAACTTCATTACTTTCGATGCTTATTTTAATTGACTGGATAATAAATGTTTTAAACAAAGTAAACATGGCCTTGAGTAACACAGAGGGCTAGAAATGAGAAAAGGTTAAGTGGCCACCTTCTCTTTCTACTAACCAAATGACTTGTATATTTATACTAAAAACAATAAAAAGCTATTTAAAAGAAAGTTTTGAAAAAAAATGAAAGTTTTGGGTCTCCCATGCTAACAGTTATGCCTAAAATTTAATATATCAACCAACTGACTAGTTTTACAATATCATTTCCATATCATTCCTGTCATTTCAAAGAGTGAACCAAAATTACTTTAAATGAAATTAACCAAATATTACATCCAAACTCCAAATAACTTTAGAGTTAATCATTTGCCATTTCAAAGACGTCTCTTAAGCAGTTGTAAATCCTCTTGGGCAGGAAGTCAAGGACACATGAAAGACATTGACAAGAAGTAGCTGACAGTATCCAAACAAAAATAGGTGATTTATTTTCTTGATTAAACTTTTTCCAAATCCAACTCAAGCATTTGAATGTAAAAGTGCACATAGTTTTGACATTTCCAGAAAAATTTAAATTTATATTTAGTGGACATGTGCTTGAAAGTCTTGACATTCTGAAGCTTGAGAAATAAAATGGATCTTAATGAAAGATTAGAATCTTCATTTATTATTGCTGATAAAAGATAACAGTGTTTAAAAAAAAAAAAAAAAAAAAAAAGACAACAGTGTTAGGGCAGCCCGGGTGGCTCAGCGGTCTAGCGTGCCATCGGCCCAGGGTGTGATCCTGGAGAGCGGGGATCTAGTCACACGTCGGGCTCCCTGCATGGAGCCTGCTTCTCCCTCCACCTGTGTCTCTGCCTCTCTCTCTCTCTCTCTGTGTCTCTCATGAATAAATAATAAAAAAAAAAATCTTAAAAAAAAAATGACAGTGTTTCATTTATAGATATACGTACTTATACTATTGTACTTACACTGAACTACCTCTAGCTCCAAATGAGGTCATGTTGTCTAGAAATATTTTGCCTACCAAGTCAACATATCAAGGTCTCACTTGACTGGATAAATTAAACGCTAGTAACTCCTTTACAATTTACTATTTTTAACCTATATTAGAGGTTAACTGTAAAGCAGATTTTACGAAAAGTTTTCATGCAATCCCAAATTTCTATTGAGTAAGGAGTAAAGAAGGTTAACTTAAAATTCAATGACATGAATGAGTAAAAAATGCAAATAGTCTAAATGATACAAATTACCTGTTTAAATCATTTAAGTCCAAAGACAAATACATCCTCTGATATTTTATATGTCTAAAAGATTTTCCAGAGATTATAAAGTCTGATCTATTATAACTAGAAAGCTGGTTACTTTTTAAAAAGTATACAGTGTATCAGGATGCCTGGGTGAGTCAGTGGTTGAGCATCTGTCTTGTGATCCCAGAGTGCTGGGATCGAGTCCTACACTGGGCTCTCTGCATGGAGCCTGCTTTTCCCTCTGCCTATGTCTCTGCCATTCTCTGTCTCTCATGAATAAAGAGATAAAATATTAAAAAAAAAAAAAAGGAACTATACAGTGTATCAAGATTTTAAGTATGCACACCAAAACCAAGGTAATATATTTAGAAGCACTACTTTATTTTATTTTATTTATTCATGAGAGACAGAGAGAGAGAGAGGCAGAGACACAGGCAGAGGAAGAAGCAGACTCTATGCAGGGAGCCCGACGTGTGACCCGAACCCGGGTCGGGTCTCCAGGATCATGCCCTGGGCCAAAAGCGACACTAAACTGCTGAGCCACCCAGGCTGCCCAGAAGCACTACTTTTTAAACCAAAAACCTGCTAATATAAAATCTTCCAGGTCATTTTGCATTAAAAAAAAAAAAAACATTTATTAAATACCAATTGTATGCTGGACACTATGCCTGGTACTAGGGATGCAAAGATCACAAAAACATAGTTCCTACCCTCACATAGCTCAGAGATAGTGGCATGATGGACACCGAAACCAGGTCAGAAAAGAATTCTAGGGCAGCTGGGGTGGCTCAGCGGTTTAGCGCCGCCTTCAGCCCAGGGCCTGATCTTGGAGACCCGGGATCGAGTCCCACGTCGGGCTCCCTGTGTGGAGCCTGCTTCTCTGCCTCTCTCTCTCTCTGTTATCTCTCATGAATAAATGAATAAAATCTTAAAAAAAAAAAAAAAGAAAAGAAAAGAGTTCTAAATCCCCTGTGCTGTTAACTGGTTGCAATTTCTTGAATGAAACACAGCTTCTCTGAGCCTCTTCTCTAATAAGACGGTAAAGAAAGATAGCTGTCTTGATGCAAGGGAAAAAATGAGATCTTGAACACCAAAGTACTTACAAATTATAAAACTAATGCATATTGAGATACTGTAGTTCTTCTAAAATGCTTAGAAACATGGAAAAGCATAGGGTCCCAATTTCCCTCCTTGCTTAAATGTTCTACTTTTGCCCAAGCATGAAGGAGTTATTGTTCTAACTCTTCATCTTCCTCCAAACCAAGGTTTCCTTGGGGTTGGCTTCTACCCCCAAAGCCATATTTTGGTTTACCAAATCGGTCCTAACTGGCCTAGCCAGCTTCACCTCTGCTTATCTAACACGTGGCTGTAATATGAGTCAAAACACACTGTTGCTCCATGACTTTATTCCAACTGAGATGAACTGACATTTTCAGATCTTAACCATCCTTTTAATTTCAGTAACTCTCAAACGACAATGTCACAAAGTGGTAACTACAGATACCACATAAAGCATTTCCCATTGAGAAAAAATGAGTATGTGAACAATGGAAGAGCTAAGCATACAAAGCTAATCCTCTTGCTGTCCTTCACTTTTACTGCTCTTACTCCTAACAGAAGCCAAATTTAGTCAGGAATGTATGCCCTTTCACTACACGAGCACTCTGCATGAGGAGCAGACTGCAACAGGTCTGACATACAAATCCTGTTAACAACAGTACAATGTGGAATTCATCTCTCAAGTAATATTTTAATAAAATAACTATAACATATACTTTTTAAAAGATTTTTTTCTTTTTAAAAGATTTTAATTAGTGATGCAAAATTTTTCTGATATTTACTAAAATCAACTACACATGCATTAGGAAAATGCAATTTTATACATCTAATTATAACTAGCACTTTCAGTTGCATATTTCACGTCACTAGAAACAAACCTTCTACTGATTTTACAAAAAAAGTTCTCTAAAAGTCTGCCTACCTCAACTTGTTTCCATGAAATATTATGTGCTTATTTTTCTTTTTTGCTTTAATATATGTATTTTTATTGTCCATTGTATCAAGTCCTATGGTCAGCTACTAAACAAAGCAATTCCTACCAGGGCAGTGAGATACAAGACCGTTGTTAATCACTGACATCTCAAGTAAAGCTACCATAATAAGGTAGGTCTACCAAAATAATTTTCCTCTCAAAACAGTCAAAAATCTTAGAAATAAAATAATGACCCCAGAGAACTCGATAACTGAAACTAGAATGCTTCTCAGGGCAGATTAAGTTGAATAATTAATTTGCATTGTTCTTAAAATAAATACTTCAATCTCTTGGTCTAAGTAACCATGGGAACATACAAGGAGCATATATATTTATAAGCCTGGGCAAATCATGTCTTTGACAATCAAGGTGCAGCTCCTAGAGTGCAGAATTGCTGTAATGTTGGTAGGCCTTGATTAAATATCAAGATTTTTGCCACAGAGAAAAAGGACCTTTATGCTGGTAGGAAGTGGAAAATATTAAAAGATTTAAGAGAAAGATCTACCAAATGTAATGTACGAACATGGTTTAGATCCTGATTTTAATAAAGCAACTTAAAAAAAATGAAACAAACAGGAAAATTTCAATACTGAATGGAAAGCTACATTATTAAGGAATATTTTTACCTGTAATAATTGAATTGTGGTTTGATGGTTTTTTAGAGTCATCACCTTTAGAGATACTAGAGTATTTGTGTATGCCCGGATACAATGTCTGGGAATTGCTTCAAAATAATCCAATGCAAGCACAACACAGATAAAGCAAGATTAGCTTAATAGTTGGTGAAGCTGAGTTATGGATACATGGTAATTCATTATACTATTTTCTCTAACTTTATATAGGTTTAAAATTTTCCATAATTAAGAAAGGCTTTTTAAGAGACTACAGAAGGGGCACCTGGGTGGCTCAGTGGTTGAGCATCTGCCTTCAGCTCAGGGTGTGATTCCCCAGGTCTTAGGATCAAGTCCCACATCAGGCTCCCCACAGGGAGCCTCCTTCTCCCTCAGCCTAGGTCTCTCTGCCTCTCTCTGTGTCTCTCATGAATAAAGAAATAAAATATTTTAAAGAAATAAATAAAAATAAAAGACTACAGAAAAACAGTGAGATGATTCTATATGTACTAAGATACCTGTATCTCCAAACAATATTAACTAAAAAAGGCAAGTTGCATTGAAATACACAGAGCAGGTCTCTTCCATTTACTGTATAACCTTGAGTAGGATTAACTCTTCTAGGGTTCAGTTTCTTCATCTATAAAATGGGAATATTAATGGTTACCACCTTGTAGAATTGTTCTGAGGATTAACTATAATGATTTGTATAAAATACTTACATTAGTGTCTGAGACATAATAGTGATTCAATAAGTAGTACAGTTTCAGAAGCCCAACCGTGGCTCTGACACTGGTTTCAGTGAATGATGCTTCAGAAACTTCAGTAATGTTAAGTAAAAGAGAGCTGGAGAGATCAGGGAGATTTTTCTTTTTAAGTTGCACAGATAAAGAATGAATTACAAGTCTCTCTTTTAGGTCTGTGTCTTGGTATTTCAGAGTCTAGAACTGGACTAGAATTCCTTCTCTGGTTCAGACTGAGCAACTGAAGGTTCCAAAGACAACTCTGTAAATATCTTCCATAGTCTCTCAAACTTAGACCATAGCTATATCCTTTTTCATAACCTACAAACTTGAGAGAAGTTACCTCTTCTGATGATATTTCCAAATGTGGGGATTTGTAAAGATCTTCAGGGGTATGTCTCAAAAAATGTCATTAGCTGATTATATGCACATAATCATATGCACATATTAATATCTTAGTCACTTTATAGATCCAGCACAGTTACCTGGGAAAGTCAAGGGATTCAGATCTTATTCAGGAAAGAAAGGTCTTCATCTCATTTTAGAAGAAAAGGAAGGGAATACAGAACTAAGCTCCATGCGGATGCCTGGGTGGCTCAGCAGTTGAGCGTCTGTCTTTGGCTCAGGGTGTGATCCCGGGGTCCTGGGATTGAGTCCCTCATCAGAGTCTCTACAAGGAGCCTGCTTCTCCCTCTGCCTATGTTTTTACCTCTCTCTGTGTGTCCCTCATGAATAAATACATAAAAATCTTAACAACAAAAAAAGAACTAAACTCCATGTATTAGGCATCATCACACATTACCTCAGCTAATCTTTATAACATCCATATGTGCTAGGTGTAGTTATCCCTTCTTAGATAAGTCTGTTTGGAGGAAACAGACTCCAAAACTAATGCAAATACCTACAGTCATACTGCAAAAAGGAATCAAATAAGGACTCAAATCCAGGTCAGACTACAAAGCCCTTGTAGGCACCAGCTACATTCTGCTGTCTCCTGTATGAAAAGGAGTCACCTGAGGCCTCATTCAAGATATTCTAAGAACCCCATGGACAGGAGGAAATTAAATTAGAAGAATCACAAGCAGTCATACATAAGAAAGCACAGAAATGTATAAGAAAGTTTACATTTCAATATGATCTATTAAATATAATCTATTCAAAATGTAAATTGAATTATTCCACTTCTAAGGTGAAAGACCTTCAGTAGTTTCAACAATGCTCTTAAAAAAAAAAAAAAAAAAAAAAAAAAAAAAGAAAAGAAAAGAAATCCAAACTCTTTTCCATGGCCTACAAACAAGGATGTGCCTGATATGGTTCTCCTTTGGCTCATCTCTTACTGGCCATTCACTCCCTCATTTACTGACACTTCATTTTTTTTTTAATATTTATTTATTTACTTACTTATTTATTCAGAGAGAGAGAGAGAGAGGCAGAGACACAGGCAGAGGGAGAAGCAGGCTCCATGCAGGGAGCCCGACGTAGGACTCGATCCCAGGTCTCCAGGATCACACCCTGGGGCTGCAGGCAGTGCTAAACTGCTGCACCACTAGGGCTGCCCATTTACTGACACTTCAGGCACACTGGTCTCCTTTCTGTTTGCTGAACATACCAAGCCCTTATCCACATCTAGGCCTTTACACATCTGAGACCTCTGATCAGAATTCCCTCTACCCACCTTTTAGTCCCATCTCTTATCTCACCACCCTCTTGAAAAATGACAGCCAGGGGCACCCTGGGTGGCTCAGTGGCTTAGCACGGCCTTCAGTCCAGGGCGTGATCCTGGAGACCCAGGATCGAGTCCTGCATCAGGGTCCCTGCATGGAGCCTGCTTCTCCCTCTGCCTGTGTCTCTGCCTTTCTGTGTGTGTGTGTGTGTGTGTGTGTGTGTGTGTGTCATGAATAAAAAAATAAAACCTTTAAAAAAAATTTAAAAAGTCACATTAAAAAAAAATGACGACCATTTCCACCATTGTTTATTTCATTATTAGACTTGTCATCTTCTGCAGATTTTTTTTTTCCTCCCAAGTCTGTGGGCTTTGCTATTGTCTGTCTCACTACTACCTAGAATGTGAGATTTTACCTTCACTGAACTTCTCTATCTAAAATCTATAGATAGGGCACCTGGGTGGCACAGTCAGTTAAGTGTCTGCCTTTGGCTCAGGTCATAATCATGGGATTCTTGGATCCAGCAGCACCTCACACCTCGGGCTCCCTGCTCAGCAGGGAATCTGCTTCTCACTTTCCCCCTGCCTCCCCACCCCCCCAGCTCATGCTCTCTCCCTCTCTCTCAAATAATTTTTTAAAATCTTTAAAATCTATAAATGTAGAATCCAGCACAATACCTAGCCTGGCACGTAGTAGCCAATTAAAATTATATTGATGAGTAATAGAACACAACCCGGCATTTAATACACTAATTTTCTCATGTTTTCAATTATTTTTCAATCCTTCAGTTGACTCAAGAATAAAGTCTCACCATGATGTGAGTATGCCCTCAATGCCTAACCCTTCTTTTAAAATGAAAACTCTACATAGTTTATGGCAAATACCAATATACTAAAGATAAAGGCTATCATCTTCAATGTCTATATTCTTTTTTTTAAAACTTTATTTTTAATTTTACTTATTTATTCATGAGAGACAGAGAGAGAGAAGCAGAGACACAGGCAGAGGGAGAAGCAGGCTCCATGCAGGGAGCCCGACGTGGGACTCAATCTTGAAGCCCAGGATCACGCCCTGAGCCGAAGGCAGACGCTGAGTCGATGAGCCACCCAGGAGTTCCCAATGCCTATATTCTAAAGAACTAGTGAAAACCCTTAACCAGTATAGCTAAGAAAACTATAGATCCCTTTCTGTGTATCTCATACTGGGTTTATTCAACCCAATTTAGTCTGGGAAGTCCTCTTTTAACTTCAGGTTCTGAAAAGCTAAATTCTTACTTTTTATATTCACTTGATCTAAAACCTAATACATACACATTAAGACTTTGTTTTTATTTTCCCCTAATTCTTCTATAAGCATGTATATATGCAAACATACATACAATATATATGAAGTGGCTTTTAGAAAACTGTAATTATACTATATACACTTTTTTACATCTTTCTTATCTCACTTAAAGGTACATTGGAAATCTCTCTAAATCAACTGCAATAGGCCTAACTCATCCTTTTTAGTTCTGCATAATTTTCGACAGGATGTTTATTCCATAATTTTTCTACCACTCCCCTTTGATAATATTTCTCGTTTCCTTTTTCTTTTTCTCAAGGAACAACTGAATGCTGCAACTAACAACCTTGTGCATATATATTCTTATGAGAATTTTTATTTCTCTGCGATAAATACCTCAAAAGTAGGATTGTTTGCTCAAATGGTATCTTCTTTCTATTTTAAACTATTGCCAGGTTGCTTTTCAAAGAGTCTTTGTTTCCACAAATACCTTATGAGAGTAACTTTTTCCTTCACATTGGGCCTCAGTAGATGTTATCATTTATAGTACACATTCCATGCTTTTGAAAACATAGCCCTAATTCCTATTCCAAAAAGTAGAAGCGTCTCCTGCTAAACGCCCTGCTTAATTCCCTTCTCAGCCCCAGGTTATTGCCAAAAATAAACAAATACGTAAAAAAAAATACTTATTGAATAAAAGGATATTTCTATCAAAAATTAATATATTATCAAAAAAAAAAAAAAAACCCTAAGGAAGAATCACTCTTTGCTTTACATTAGCAGCATCTTCTTCCGCTTATTCTCTAAAATAACACAGGGGAAAATGCATTTCCATAATTTTTATATGATATATGATCTTCATTGTTACACTGGTAATAATGAGAAAAAGAACAGGATGAGGTGCCTGGGTGGCTCAGTTGTTAAGCTCAGATCATGATCTCAGGGTCTTATCAGCCTCATGTCAGACTCCATGATTAGTGCAATATCTGCTTCTTTCCCTCTCCTTCTACCCCTCCCCCCGTTTGTGCTCGCTCTCTCTCAAATAAAGTTTTCCAAAAAAAAAAAAAAAAGAGAGAGAAAAAGAACAGGATCAAAAAAGAGAAAAAACAGGATCAAAAGAACAGGATTCCATTGTAGTAAGTTTTTAGTTTAACATATATAATGATACAGTCTCAACATGTGTTGCTTTCACTGTATAATACATTGATAAATAAATAAGTCTACCAACTTAAAAAAAGACACCTTGACAAACTATTCACTTAAAACAATTTTTGATAAACTTACTTTGCCACAAAGCATAGACTAGATTAACTCCTCATTCTGAAGTTTTGTCAGGTTTATAACAAACAGCCTGTGACATGCCTGTTATCCTCACCTTACCCACCTCTTCATTACTTCTATTGTCTTCCTTTTGCTACAGTATATGATGTAGCGCAAAATGAGTCAATGATAGTGTGTGGGTGAGAGAGGTAAGAGATAAATCAAGAAATGACAGTTGTAAGGGTAGAAATAATAAGATCTTAGCTTGACAACTGATTGTAAAATTATAGCACAATCTAACATATAAGAATTCATTTATTGTGTTGGCTAACTGAATTAAAAATAAATAAAATCATTCAGAAAAGTAAAAAAAAAAAATCATTTGTTGTGCTCCAATTTTATGAACTTGTAGGAGACAAGAAAAAGCAGAATCCTAATAAATATTATTTTTTTAATAGAAAATATAGCTCATAGGGCAGCCCGGGTAGCTCAGCGGTTTAGCACCGCCTTCAGTCCAGGGCATGATCCTGGAGACCGGGGATGGAGTCCCACATCGGGCTCCCTGCGTGGAACCTGCTTCTCCCTCTGCCTGTGTCTCTGCCTCTCTCTCTGTGGATCTCATGAATAAATAAATAAAATCAGAAAAGAGAAAGAAAAGAAAGAAAATATAGCTCATCAAAATTTGAGAAGCAATGAACACACACACAAAAAAATCTATTTCCCTATATGCAAAATAATACTTTACTTTTATAAAGCCCTTCTCACAAACTTGCACATGTAATTCCATTAAATATAGACAGATCTGCACTTTCAAAGAAAAATATTTTGCTGTTGACAAAAATGAGTATTTGTAAATTAGTTAATCCCACAGATCCAAGTTTTACAAAAAAGTTTTTAATTGTATTCCAAAATTCAAAATTAAATCTTCCCTGTAGTCTTTAAACAGCTCAAAGGATCCTACCAAAACCAAATTATACTAATAGCAATAATCTGTACTTTAATCTTTGACTATATCCTTTTTTTTAAAAAAAAAAAAAGATTTTATTTATTCATTCATGAGAGACAGAGAGAGAGGGGCAGAGAGAGCAGCAGAGAAGCAAGCTCCCTGCAGGGAGCCCGATGCGGGACTCGATCCTGGGACTTGATCCTGGGACTCAATCCTGGGACTCCAGGATCACACCCTGAGCCAATGTCAGGCACTAAACCACTGAGCCACCCAGGGATCCCTATATCCTTTGTTTTGAAACTACTTTAAACTTCCATGGGATGATTCTCCCTAGTTCTCCTCCTCCTTCCCACTTCAATTGTGAATTATCACTTATAAATCAGTCTCTTATTCCTGGTCTTATTTCTTTTATATTTAATCCCCTCACCACAAGGATTTATCCACCACCTGTACAAATCTGTCTCTCTCCAAACCTGACAGATTTGACATATTGGGACATACTTTTTTAAAGTACCAAACTTAAACTGCTCCCTCCCCCCAAAATTCCCAAAAATAGATGTCTCCTCAATTAACATCTATCCAGATTCACTACTTTTTCCTTTACTTCTGTATTTAATATCAAATTCAACAGATTCACCCCTTACAAAGTCCCTGGTATTGTCCTTCCTTTCCATTTCCCCAGCCATCAGCCACTCCGGGTCATTATCTCCCACATGTATTACTTCAACAGCCTCTTAGCTGATGTCCCTACCTCCTTCCAACCTCTCCACACTTTACCCAACGTACACAAAGAGCTGTCAGAATGTACCACTTCAATTTCCTGGCTCAGAAACCCAGAGTGCCTCCCTACTGTTTCAAATCCAAACTCACTGACCAAATGTTCTAGGAAGTTACAATGTAAAGGCGCTTTTTTTCCCCATCACCTAAGTAACCAGATTTTTTTTCCTTTAACTTAACAAACACAGCTGCCATTAGCCCCTTATATACCTCTAGCTTTCAAAAAATTACCTACCCCCCCCCCCCCCCATTTTGAGACTCCACAAGTGATTTAGTATAAGGGTCAAGAGTACAGGTTCTGCAGTTTGATTGGAATCCAGCCTCCACCACTTAAGGACTAAATGACATTAACCAAGTCACTTAACTTCATGTATTTAACAGGGACTCTAACCCTACCTCCTAAGGTTGTTATGAAAATTAATGTAGTGCCCTTAAAACACTAGGCTGGTGCCCAGCGCAGAAAGATCAATAACTGTTAGCCATTGTCATTACTGTTACAACCACTTTGATCCAGGCAAGCCAATTTGATCGTTCTACCAGAGGCTATGCATTGGACTTTATTATTCTTGACTACCTCAACCACAACCTGTTAGAGACTGAATGGGTCTGAGAAAGGAGCTAGTCACAGGTCCACTACCATTCAAGTCTTGGCTCAATCCTCTCCTTTGATTATTCAACTGGTATCTACTGCTAAACTAAATACAACTGCACACATGGCACACAGGAAACAGTCCTTATTAAATATTTGTTGATAAAATATATTAAATGCTAAAGAAATATATAGTTAGTATGTATTTTTGCTTAGTATCTTTAAAATATTAATAAATCATATACTTCTAAAATCAAACTATTTCTGAACAATTTCCTATAGCTTCAAGTAACTAGAGTTTGAAGTACTCAAGACAGGAATAAGAAAAATCTGCTATGTTACTTGTAACTGTCCTCAAAATGATTCAAATAACCATACTGTATCTTTCTAGCTAATGAAGGTAAATATCTATGATCTCTTATCTATCAATAATTCTTGGGTCAATGCTTTATTAACTAGTGCTAAATACACTGTTATGAATTCCACAATCTTTCAATATAAAAAATAAGGGCGCCATAAAAATAATGTGTAAAAAGATAATGATAAGGGGGCACCTGGTTGGCCCAGTTGGTAGAGCATGCAATTCTTGATCTCAGGGTTTTAAGTTCGAGGCCCACATGTGTAGATATTACTTAAAAATAAAAATCTTAAAAAAAAAATGATAACAATAAGATTTAAAGGTTGTCAAAATGCTAGGCATAATTCCAGCTCTCTCCTTATATTTCTATCCTCTGTCCTCCAAAAAACCAAATCCATGCAGAATCATGGATTTTTTTCCATAGGATTTTTGTTGTTGTTAAACATTTGTATTTATTTATTTGACAGAGAGAGTGCACAAGCATAAGCAAGGGGAGCAGCAGAGGGAGATGGAGAAGCAGGCTCTCCACTGAGCAGGGAGCCCTGCATGGAGCTTGATCCCAGAACCTCATGACCTGAGTGGAAGGCAGACACTTAACTGGCTGAGCCACCCAGGCACCCCTCCATAGGATTTTAAGATTTATTCGAGAAATTTTAAGATTTATTCTGTGCACATATGTGCATGCACATATGTGCACAGAATGTATGGGCAGAGGAAGAGAGAGAGAGAGGGAGAGAAACTCAAGTACACTGCCCACAGGGTCTGGAGCCTGACATGGGGCTTGATCTTAGACCCTGCGATCAGACCTGAACGAAAACCAAGAGTCAGATGCTTAACTGACTGTGCCACCCAGGTGCCCCTCCATAGGACTCTTAAAGCTGAAAGGGGACAGCCTGGGTGGCTCAGAAGTTTAGCGCCGCCTTCAGCCCAGGGCCTGATTCTGGAAACCTGGAATCGAGTCCCAATTCAGACTCTGCATGGAGCCTGCTTCTCCCTCTGCCTATGTCTCTGCCTCTTTCTCTCTGTCATGAATAAATAAATAAAATCTTTTTAAAAAAATAAATAAATAATAAAGCTGAAAGGATCTTGGGACACCTGGGTGGCTCAACAGTTGAGCGTCTGCTTTGGCTTATGGCATGATCCTGGAGTCAGGGATCCAGTCCTGCATCGGGCTCTCTGCATGGAGCCTGCTTCTCCTCCCCTTCTTCCTATGTCTCTGCCTCTCTCTCTGTGTCTCTCATGAATAAATAAAATCTTTAAAAATAAATAAATAAATAAATAAATAAATAAATAAATAAAGCTGAAAGGATCTCAATTCCCATTTCCTGATGTTGAGTCCCACATGAGAAGATAAAGCCCAGAAAGTCCAAACAGGTAGCCTACAGGTAAAACAATCAGAGGCAAGACTGGGAACTGAACCCAGTGTTCTTGACACCTTCATTACATCATGCATCATTTCAAATGATTTCTTCCATGCCTACCTAATCTAGAAAAAAGTGACTATATCACACCAACTTCTCACAAAACCACTAAAAATAATCATATGGTATGGTTAACAGACATATTTTTCGCTATTTTCAAGAATACTTGTGAGGAATAAAAGTTTCAAGCCATTAATAGATCATTTCTATTACAACTACTTATGTTCTGGAAATGATGCTTCCTTTTATCAGATTTTATAAAATTTAAAATTCCACTTTTCACTAATTCTTTTTCATGAACTACAAATATGTATGGTCATCTATGCAGCCTCTTCCCCAACAATAGCTTAAGCAACCCAAGTCTCAGATAAAAATGTCATCTATTCCAGGCTGATCAGCATATGTTAGAATCTGTTCCTAATATAGAATCCTAGACTTTTGGAGTTGGAAGGAACCTTGGAGATCACCTCTCATTTTACAGAGGAAACAAATACCCAAGAGGGACCTGACCAAGGTCATAGTTTCTATATAAGAACCCAGGTCCAGAATAGAAAGTTTTCAAAAGATTTCAGAGAAAAACACTGTATTTAGTGGAACACCTTAGCTTGTCTCCCTTTTTATCTACTTCTTAAGTACAACTTCCTGCCTGAGAAACTTCTGAAATTTAAGAGAAGAAAGCAAAACAAAAAACTAAGCCAGCTTTGTAAGTCTACAGCCAAGTCTCTAATCTTAAAAACTTAGAAGGTGGATCCTTGCAAGAACCGCAGACAGTAGCATTTTGTAACAAAACCCCAAAAGCTGATGAATGTAAGTAGAGGGAGAAAAGACACATACAAATTAACAATAACTATAATATTCCTAGCTCTGTAACAAATTACATAAATAAATGCTTATAAGGAGGAAAACTATAAACTTGCAACTTTCAAGAAAGAAATTTAATCACCATACCTAGTAATCACACACGAGCAATACATTTTGAAATATAATTTTGATCATAGTGCTTATAGGAAGCTGGAAGTTCTTTTTAGTGCTCTTTATATGCTTTAAGTCATGTTTTAAAAAAAAACAATAATTTGAGGAAAATATTTTATCAAACCTTAATAAAAAGGAAAATCTGTATTCAAACCCTAATAATTATAAACTATATTGTCTATCCATGTTTTTAAGAATAAATGAAAAAAGCTAAGGCCTGAAAAGCACTAAGTTTACATCTATTTCGTCCCTATAAAAGAACATGCTACACAAGCCAATTTACCTGTAGGAATATGTTTCTTAACTCATGAGGATCACCTCGCTTGGTTGTTTGCACCTGTAAGGAAAAAAAAAAGCCAAGTTAATACTGTACCAGAGACCAAATAATCTCTTCAGATTAGAGTTTTCAAAGCTAACAATCAATGCTCTTATCTTTTATAAGGGCATTTAGTTTAAAACAAACCCAAAGTGCTAATACTGATAACACCTGTCAAATCGGAGCTCTGCGACTACAGAGGCGAGGAAGTACAGGTGTGAAGACCTTAACACAGCAAATCTACCAGATTTCCTCCGGACTGGAAAGGGGAGGCAGGGAGGATCAGTCTCTTACATTCCCCATCCACTAGCAACACAACGGCAACCACCCACCTCCAAATCAAGAGGGCCCAGCAAGGACGGGGCAACACGAAAGTTGAAACACCCAAATTAATCGCCTGGCCTAGCAGCCTTTCTTCTCTAAGGAACGCAATCCAGAAATATAATGGTCTCCGCTCTTTCTCCACCCAACCTAAAATACGAAAGCTGCTACCACGTTTCCAAACACTCTCGACATCCTGCCACCTGCAGCACCGGTGCCAACCACCGCCCCCGGCCCCACCGGAGCTCCGAATTACTCAATCGCTCGCCCCCTCCCCCACTGCAATATACAGATGCCTTAGGTGGCCTCGGCTTTACGTGCCACTTCCTCCTACTCCCTTTCCGATGCCCCCCCAAGTCCGGGCTCACGCTCCCGGGCGCCTAGGGCAGGGCACAGCTCTCCCCCGCACCGGCCCGTGGTCCCCAAAAGCCCCTCCAACTCGTAGTCCCTCCTACTTCCCCTCCCCCAGCCGGGCATCCTCTCCCTCCGGTGCAAGCCCCACGCAGCTCTCCCACCCGCGAGCCGGAGCCCCAGGACGCGCTAGCTAAGAACAGGCAACGGAGGAAATGGTAAGCGGCGGGGGGCTGCAGGCAAGGTCCCCAGAACGCCTCTTATGCAATAAAGGCAGCGGCAGAGAGTTGGGAGTCACCTTGACCGCCATGCTGTGCTCGGAAGCCGGGGACGAGCGAGTGAGCGAGCGGGGCCGAGCTGTCAGGGCGCGCGCGCGCCGCCTCCCCGGCCGCGCCCGCCCCCCCCCCCCGCCCCGCTCGCCGGGGCCGCGCGCGTCCCTATGCAAATGAGCCCAGGGCGGGCGCCGCGCGCGTCCCTATGCAAATGAGCCCAGGGCGGGCGCCGCGCGCGTCCCTATGCAAATGAGCCCAGGGCGGGGCGGGAAGAGGGCGCGAGGCCCCGCCCGCGGGGAGCCGGACCCGGGCCCGGGCCGCGCTCGCTGCGGAGGAGCTCGCGCCTCCCACGGGGAAGCCTGGAGCGCAGGCCCCGGGATTCCGGCGCGGCGGGGCTGCCTGCAGCTGAGCCGCGGCCGGGAAAGCCCCAGGTTTCCTAAGGCCTCGTGTGGGTGTGGCTTTGAGCACCGCCAGCAGCCCAAGTCGTTTTCTCCGGAGACTTCACGGAGCGCTTGGGATCCAGACTGAGCAAGGTTTCGACGGATCAAACGGCGTGTCCCCGTTGATGATGACAATTAAATGAATTCATGACAACAAATAGCTATATTGACAATAAAAAATATGGGGGGGCATGCACTCTGGGGGGGAACCTAAGGAAATGTAACGTGATAAATACGTCCTTAGATTGGCATGAGATAAATATGCTTAACATATTTGTGACCCTTGTATTATAAAGCTTTATGGGTAGGCTCACTTCATACTCCGCCTAATCGCCCAAATCCTTTGTGCAGTGAGGTGGGGCACAAGTGCATACGGAAAATAATCCATTTGTCTTCCACGCGGCTGGTGCTGAATCCTGGCCCGACATGCTTCCTACATAAACATTGCCAGCCCTGCCTAAGTAGAAGCTCTACCTTGAACCAAAATAATGTCTCTAAAACTGAATTTGGCCATTGTGACTATATTGAACCACAGATTGATTCACTGAACATTTACTGGGCATCTATTACACGCCAGATATAGTCCAGCTTGTAAAAAAAATATATAAAAATAACATATAGTTTCCTAATCTCTAGTACCTTACAGATGGTCAATGCTTCCCTAAATCCCAATCTTAAATATATATATATATTTTTTGTTTGTTTGTTTGTGACTACAGGCATACTTTTGTATATTTAAAAAAAAAGGCTAACAAAGTAAGATTTATCTTAATCTCACTTAGCTCTGTAATCCCTCTCCACCCTCTTTCACATTTCCAATGTTGAATGTTGAGAAAAGGTTTCCCTTTTCTCCGGTCTCACTAGTCATAATATTTGTATTAAGTATCCAAGTTGATAAAAATAAGGAAAGAGGGCAGCCCGGGTGGCTCAGCGTTTTAGCGCCACCTTCGGTCCAGGGCGTGATCCTGGAGACCCGGAATCCAGTCCCATGTCCAGCTCCATACAGGGAGCCTGCTTCTGTCTCTGCCTCTCTCTCTGTCTCTCATGAGTAAATAAATAAAATGTTCAAAAAGAAAAGAAAAGAGAAGAGAAAGAGAAAGAAAGAAAGAAAGAAAGAAAGAAAGAAAGAAAGAAAGAAAGAAAGAAAGAAAGAAAGAAAAAGAGAAAGAGAGAGAAAGAAGAAAGAAACGTGGCAAATAGAAACTGATAAGGAATGCTATATTACTAGTATTATAATGAGCTTTTTTTAAAGATTTTATTTATTTATTCATTCATGAGGGACAGAGAGAGAGAAGCAAAGACAGAAGCAGGCTCCACGCAGGGATCCTGAGGTGGGACTGGATCCTAGGACTCCAGGATCAGCCCTGGGCCAAGAGCAGGCGCTAAACCGCTGAGCCACCCAGGGATCCCCCTATAATGAGTTTTTTTGCTGCAGTTGAATTAACTATTACATCTGTTTATTCAGTTTGTTCAAAGTTCTTTTTTTAAGATTTATTTATTTATTTATGAGAGAGAGAGAGAGAGAGAGAGAGAGAGAGAGAGGCAGAGACACAGACAGAGGAGAAGCAGGCTCCATTGCAGGGATCCTGATGTGGGACTGGATCTTGGGACTCCAGGATCACGCTCTGGGCCAAAGACAAGCGCTAAACCGCTGAGCCACCCAGGGATTCATTCCCTCAAAGTTCTTTTAACAATGTTACTGGATTTAAGGATTTACAAATTCATAGTTTGTTCTAGCACCTTATGCCCCTGGCACTTTGCTCTCTTATTTCATGAAGTTTCTCTAAGTAGGAATCTCAAGATGTTTATTTTACATTAAGGGAAGAATGTCTATTTAGTAGGTCAAAGTTCCTCAGTTTGAATAAAAGTAGTCAAGGGAAAGGAAGACACTTAAAATGAAAGAATTATTTCCTATTGAAACATGTTGCTGACCAAATCTATATTGTTGGAATGAAAATTTACAGTCAGATTCACCACTTCCTCCCACAGAGGAAAACATCACATTTAAACAGAGCCCACCACAATAATTTCTAGGTATAAGCACCAAGCCACAATGAAAATTTTCTTGAATAAAAAATAGCTGAGGGGCGCCAGGGTCGTGCAGTCAGTTAAGCTTCTAACTCTTAGTTTCAGCTCAGGGCTAATCTCAGGGTCGTGAGATCGAATCCACCAAGTTGGCTTGAGAGTCCCTCTGCCTCTCCTGGTTAGGCTCTCTCTCTCTCAAATAAATAAATCTTTAAAAAAATAAAAAAGCCTACCTTTGAAAAAAAATATATGTATATGTATGTACATATATACATATATAATTTATATATACATGCTATATATATATACACCCTAAAATATATATGTATAAAATACATAAATTTATATATATTATTAAAATACATATATATATATACCTTAAAAAATAGATGATCTTTGAGCAAGTCCAAGAGCTTCACTGGTGCCAATCTAGTTGCAATGGAGATTATGTATTAATTTAAAACTAGGGACGCCTGGGTGGCTCAGGGTTTAGCACCTGCCTTTGGTCCAGGGTGTGATCCTGGAGTCCCAGGATCAAGTCCCACATTGGGCTCCCTGCAGGGAGCCTGCTTCTCCCTCTGCCTGTGTCTCTGCCTCTCTCTCTCTGTGTCTCTCATGAATAAATAAATAAAATCTTTAAAAAAATTTTTTTAAACTAAATAAAACTGATATGGGGATCCCTGGGTGGCTCAGCAGTTTAGTGCCTGCCTTTGGCCCAGGGCATGATCCTGGAGTCCCGGGATCAGGTCCCACATTGGGCTCCCTGCATGGACCCTGCTTCTTCCACTGCCTGTGTCTCTGCTTCTCTCTCTCTCTGTGTCTCTCATGAATGAATAAATAAAATCTTTAAAATAAATAAATAAAGACTGATACAGAGAAAGTAGAAAAGCTCAGCTACCCTAAATAAAGTTGGATTTTGCTAGATTTTTTTCTGTCCAAATATAATAATAAAATAGACAAAGGTATTTACGTTATATTCTATAAGGAAATAAGTATTTAAAGGAATACAAAAGTCTATGAGTTAGAGCTCCTACTCTGAAAAGCTTTGCAATCTACCCTTCTGTTATAATGATTGACAAATAGTATTACCAATAGTTGAAACAGGGGCACCTGGGTGGCTCAGTAGTTAAACGTCTGCCTTTGGCTCACCTCGTGATCCTGGGGTCCTGGGATCGAGTCCTGCATCAGGCTTCCTGAAGGGAGCCTGCTTCTCTCTCTACCTATGACTCTGCCTCTCCCTAGTCTCTCATGAATAAATAAATAAAATCTTAAAAAAAAAAAAGTTGAAACAAATTAGAACAGATGAGCAGGGTTAATGGAAAACTTATTATTTAATGGGGCATCAAAAGACAAACCTGTCAAATAAGATTCACAATGTATTTGGGAAAAAGTGGTAGAAATAGTTCAAAACTTCCCAGTTTTTTAAAATTACTTGCCGATAAAGTAATTTATAACTCTTTCCTTAAATTGCAAATGACATTTGTAAACAAAAAATAATTTTAAAACTATGAAACAACTATAAGTTAAAAAACTCAATAATTAGGGCAGCCCGGGTGGCTCAGCGGCTTAGCGCCACCTTCGGCCCAGGGCATTATCCTGGAGACCCAGGATCGAGTCCCATGTCCCGCTCCCTGCATGGAGCCTGCTTTTCCCTCTGCCTGTGTCTCTGCCTCTCTCTCTTTCTCTCTCTCTCTCTCTGTATCTCTCATGAATAAATAAAATCTTTTTTAAAAAACTTGATAATTAAAAAAAAAAAAAAAAAAAAAAAAACTTGATAATTAAAACAGTCTATAGTGAATGAACTTTCAGAATGTAAAGTTAGAAGTTAAAGTCTAAAAGTCTAGTTGCAAATATATTGCCATTAATAGTCACTTTTTAGAATTGGCTTCATAAAAGATTCAATATGTAGTTTGAGCTGGGAATTTAAATATGCTTGTGAAGTTGTTGCCTATGAAATTATTTTATTATCCCAGATGCAAACCCAAAATATGGGTTTCCTAGACAAACGCACAGAAACATGTTTCTAACTCCCAAGCAGCTTACATCATATTAATTTGAAACCAGTCAGTCACTCTGTGGGTGAAAGTCAGAACTATGCTAATACCTAGTGTCTTAATAAACTAGAATATAATAATTAAAACAAGAGGCAATTTCCAATGAGCCTATCCTGCCACAACTCCTGGTCCTCCTTCTATCTTTAATAACATACTATTTCTGTTTATATTCTAACCTCCTCCGATTATTTCACTGACATGAATACATATTTGTTCTTGTTTCCATATCCCACACAGCTACTATGGATATCATCTTGCAAGAAGTAAATCCAGGTGGTATATTAACACTTAGAAGAGCATTAGGATATCACTGACTAATTAAACCAGGAATGAAGCTCTTCCTAGGTTAAAAGTACATACATCATCATTATAATGAGGAATAAGCTGCATTTTACACCTATCAAGATGAAGCTCACTTAAAATATTGGAAATAAATAGCATGATATCTGACTGGCACACACACACACAAAACATTTGAACATCTGGAACTTTTAAGTATATATTGGTCTTGGCCTAATAGAATCATAAAATGGTTCTTTTTATTCTATTGAAATATTAGAAAACTTACAATTTTATAAGATGTGCTTTTAACTCCTTCCTTGCTAAGAGGCTATATGGGGAAATGGCATGGTGCAGGCTAGGGAGAAATATGAAGGGTTAAGTGTCCAAGTTTGCACAAATTATGTTCTAGTTGGTAGGCAGACTTCAAAATCAATCAGAAGTTATTATCTCAACCCAAACCACTTGTAGACACTAAATAAATTAGGCATTTTAGGACTTCTCTATACTGTACAAGTATTACACTCCCTCTATGAGCATTTGATCTAATTGAAATAAAATCTCTTGGTGGAGAGGGAAGAATGAAGTATCAAAAATCAGACGAAATAGTTGTACTTTTGCAGTTATGTCTTCCTAAACTGCTCTTCCTCATTGTCTGACTGTCCTATAAATTATGTGATGGGGATGACAGTGATCTTATATTTGGACCACAGTCTTCTTTATCCCCTTGTGGAGGCAATTACAGTTTTCTTTTCAATGGATTTTGGAAGGAATTCATGGAATGAGCTGCTCTAGATGTTTAAGTCTGTGAAGGCCCTATCATATAGTAATCATGTGTAAGCTAATATTTAGTGGAAAACCTTATGATGAGATGGAGGATTAAACTAGATGAACTTTAATGCTTCTTTTAACACTCTAATGTCATGATTAAGAATGAGCCCAATTATAGCTAATAATTTATTGAGTGCCTCGTGTTTGCACTAAACTCACTATTCCAACTATAGGAAATACAAGAAAATTAAATAGCATGATTCCTAAAGCATGAAGAATACTTGACTGTGGCAACTACTATTATTCTTTTTTTTTTTTCAGTGAATAAAGCTGAATGATACCAAAACCTTCTGCATGTACCAAAGGCCAAGACAGCTTTATATAATAATTGGGTAAAAAAAATCTGTGGGTTGCCACATAGTCCTATTCCAATCAAAAGTATATAACTGGGACATAATCATTCTGCTCAATCCCTGAGCTGCCCACCTCTACCCAATCCCTGGGGATTTACTTGGATCTGGTTTTTGCCTCCCTTCTACTTAGAGGTCAACAAGGAAGGATGCTTGGGATCTCAGCCAAAATAAAGGAAAAATTTTCACTTTAAAAATTGCACCAAGGTCAGCCCGGGTGGCTCAGTGGTTTAACGCCGCCTTCAGCCCAGGGCGTGATCCTGGAGACCCAGGATCAAGTCCCACATCGGGCTCCCCGCAAGGAGCCTGCTTCTCCCTCTGCCTGTGTCTCTTGCCTGTCTCTCTCAATGTGTTCCTCATGAATAAATAAATAAAAATCTTAAAAAAAAAAGAAAACATAAGAGAATATTTTAGTGACTCAAAGGTAGGTAAAGGATTTTTAGTCAGGACATTAAAAGTAATAACCATAAATTAAGAAATTGATAAATTAGATTGCACTAAAATTAAATTTTTTTTTCTAAAGTTAAAATTTGTACTCATCAAACAACAGCATTAAGAAAATGAATAGGCAAACCATAGTCTCTGGGAGAAAAATTGGCAAAACATATATACAACAGGGCGCCTGGGTGGCTCAGTTGATTAAATATCTGCTTTCGGCTCAGGTCATGATCCCAGGTTCCTAGGATCAGAGCCCCATGTCGGTAGGCTCCAGCTCAGTGGGGAGCCTGCTTCTCCCTCTACCTCTGCCAGTACCCCCTCCGACTCATTCCCTTTCTTGCTCTCCTTTTCCCTTAAATAAATAAATAAAATATTTTTTAAAAAACACATATACGGGATGCCCGGGTGCCTCAGCGGTTAGGCGTCTGCCTTCAGCCCAGAGCGTGATCCTGGAGTCCCGGGATCGAGTCCCACGTCGGGCTCCCTGCATGGAGCCTGCTTCTCTCTCTGCCTGTGTCTCTGCCTCTCTCTCTGTGTCTCTCATGAACAAATAAAATCTTTAAAAAAAACACCACATATACAACAAAGGATCGATATCCCAAAATATAAGGAACTTCCAAAACTCAATGATAAATAAGCAACCTAGTTACCTAGTTTAAAAATGGGCAAAAGATTTGAACAAATACTTCACAAAAGAAGATGCACAAATGGCCAATAAGCACATGAAAACCGCATAACATGATTAGCCGTCAGGGAAATGCAAATTAAATCACAGTAAAAAGATAGCACTACACACCCACTAGAATGGCTAAAATTAAAAAGACTGAAAACAGATGCTGGCAAGGATGTGGAACAACCAGAGCTCTCATGCACTGTTGTGGGAGTGTAAAATGGTATAATCACTTTGGAAAACGATCTAGCAGGTTCTTATAAAACTAAACATACACCTACACTATGACCCAGCAATTCTATCTTTTGGCATTTACCCAAGAGAAGTGAAAATATGTGTGGATAAAAAGACTTGTACAAGAATGTTCATGGTCACTTTATTCATTAAAGTCAAAAACTAGAAATAACCCAGGTTTCTATCAATTGGAGAATGGATAAACTATGGTATATCTACAGAATGTAATACTACTCAGGAATTCTTTTTTTTTTTTTTTTAAGATTTTATTTATTTATTCATGAGAGACACACAGAGAGAGGGAGAGAAAGAGAGAGGCAGAGACACAGGCAAAGGGAGAAGCAGGCCCCATGCGGGGAGCCCTATGTGGGGCTCGATCCCTGGTCTCTGGGATCACACCCAGGGCGGAAGGCGGCGCTAAACTACTGAGCCAGCCACCTGGGCTGCCCACTACTGAGGAATTCTTTACAAAGGGCAAATTACTGATACAACATGGATGAGTCTTAAAAGTATCGTGCTAAGTGAAAGAAGCCTTACGTGGAATTATACAGTGCAAAAGGGCATATATTATGTGATTACATTTATGTAAAGTTCTAGAGCAAACAAAATTAAATCATGTAAAAAGAACCATGTTGGCAGCCTGGGTGGCTTGGTGGTTTAGCGCCGCCTTCAGCCCAGGGCCTGACCCTGGAGACCCGGGATCGAGTCCCACGTCGGGCTCCCTGCATGGAGCCTGCATCTCTCTCTCTGTCTCTCATGAATAAATAATAAAAGACATTAAAAAAAAAAAAGAACCATGTTTTCTGGAAGAGAGGAATTCAGGGAACTATCTGGAGTGATGACAATAGTCTATGTCTTGCTAAGGGTTTAGATTCCAGGTATGTGTATTTTCCAAAACTTGGGAATGTATACTTAAGGTTTATATATTTTACCATGTGCAAATTTTTCCTCAAAAGAAAAGATCTGTGAATATTGAATCATTCAAGCTAATGCAGTATATAGGGGGGAAAGTACTAGTATCTTAAATTTACTCTGAAATACATAAAAGAAATAAGACTAATGAATGGATAGAGATGGATGGATGAATGGATAGATGATAGATGAATGAGGAGGAGAGAGGGAGAAAGATATTTCATACTTAACTGAGGGATATATGGGAATTCATTGTAAAAATTCTTTCAATTTTTCCATATGTTTGAAATTTTTCATAATAAGACATTACAGAAAACTGTGCTGGATCTTTGCATTACTAAAGATGGTTATTCTCAGGTACATAATTCTGTTGTTTGTCTAGAAATTGTAATGGGACTTGCTTTTAAATAATGTTAGGCCACTGTGCCTTGTTGGAGAGTAGGGAAAGGAAACCGAAACTGCTTGACAAATAATCTCTATTATAGGCAGGGGAATCTGAAAGCTACGTCGAACTGAGGAAAAAATATTCTCCTTAATATGGATTTAGACAGTAATTATATGTTCTTGGGAGCTGTGTTTGTGTGTTTGTGTTTCTTGGATCTAATAGCTAGCCACAGGAAAACTTGAGGAAGTATAAGTTGCTTTATGTGTTTGGTTTTTTTGGGGTTTTGTTTTTGTTTTTGTTTTTTAGAGGGAAATATAGAGAGTGTGAGAGTGGGATCTGGGGAGGGGTAGAGGGAGAGAGACAAAATCTCAAGCAGGCTCCATGCCCAGTGCAGAGCATGACCTCAGGATCCCAAGATCATGACCTGAGCCAAACTCAAGAGTTGGATGCTTGATAGACTGAGCCACCCAGGCACCCCATGTGGAAGTTTATCTGTGTAACATACTGACAGAAATCTTGGAAGTTACCAGACTTAGAATCTAAAGTCTACCCTGGAACTCTTCTGCTTATCTACACCAGAACATAAATATAGACTGAGAAACTCTAAGACTGGGACACTTGGGTGGCTCAAGCGACTGAGTGTCTGCCTTTGGCGCAGGCCGTGATCCTGAGTTTTGGGAACGAGTCCCATATTGGGCTCTTACATGGAGCCTGCTTCTCCTCCCTCTGCCTATATCTCTGCCTTTCTCTGTGTCTCTCATGAATAGATGATAGATAGATAGATAGATAGATAGATAGATAGATAGATAGATAGATAGAAATCTTAAAAAAAAAAAAAAAAAAAAAAAAAAGGAGAGGGTAGCCCCGGTGGCGCAGCGGTTTAGCGCCGTCTGCAGCCCAGGGCGTGATCCTGGAGACCCGGGATCGAGTCCCACATTGGGCTCCCTGCATGGTACCTGCTTCTCCCTCTGCCTGTGTCTCTGCCTCTCTCTCTAGCTGTGTCTCTATGGAAAAAAAAAAAAAAAAAAAAAGGAGAAACTCAAAGACTTTGGTGGGAATTATCCTGCAATGGGCAGATTTGTAGTGAGAGACCTAAAGAAAGGACTCACTGAGGAAGGGAGGGCCACAGCCCTCAAGACAAGAAAGCTAGGAACTGGGATATGCATAAAAATAAACTTCTGAAGAATTACTATGAAGAAATAATATATTATTGACCAGTATTGAATTCTACTGATCAAATAATCAGGGAGTTTAAGTTAGAAAGTTCTGAAGAACAGTATAAAACAGCTAGATTTTGGAGAGTTACACCTTCTGGAAAGAGACAAATCAAGAAGGAAAAGTGGGTAGAACTGTGGAATGATGACATTCTTTTAATCAGAAGAAGACAAAATTGAGAACACAGAAGGAACCAAACCAAGAATTGTTTAAGGTCTCAAAGTTATACTCTGCATATTCCTGACAACAGAATACCACCTTAAGGTAATGACTATATAATAAGGAAAAACTACATGAAAATGAAATAAACAGGAATTAAGAGTTAGGTCATAAGAGGACAATGACATTATGTCTCTGTACTATAAAAGATGCCAGAAAGGATAAGAATAAACTTACATATGAAACAGCTAACTACAGCTTACAATTCTGAGGAAGGAAGTTTCTGGGTAATACTGCTACTTCTTCCCTGATTCTGGTCAAGTAAGCATTGGAAAAAATCATGGGGTAGCACATCTACATGGTCTTCCTTACTATCAGTACTTGGAAAGAAGCCATAGAAACAGTTACTATTTGCTTACCCTGTTCTTCGATCATCCTGTATGAGTAGGTTTACCTGGATGGTCCACAGGATAGGGATGGAGAATAAAATAGGGAGTTAGCAATTATACTTCATTTAATCATCCCCAACTCTTCAACAAAGCATTTTATATACATACATATATATGTATATATGTACATATATATGTATGTATATATATATACATAGGTTTTGTATTGGTGGTGTGGAAGAAAATGAAAGCGGAGTAATGGGAAATGTGCTTTCCTCCTATCAACTTTTCACTGAGATCCATGTGGCAGATAACAATATCATTTCATCAAACATAGCCTCAGAGTTCTAGATGGGAAACAGAAGCTAAGTGAGTATACCCCATGATATGATGAGTGGTAATGAGGGGCAAATGCTCAATAGCAGATGGTCAAATCTCCCTCTCCTTAAACATACTAAAGAACCTTGAAGGGCAGCCCAGGTGGCTCGGCGGTTTGGCACCATCCTCAGTCCAGGGCCTGATCCTGGGGTCCCAGGATCGAGTCCCACGTAGGGCTCCCTGCATAGAGCCTGCTTCTCCTTCTGCCTGTGTCTCTGCGTCTCTCTCTCTCTCTCAGTGTGTGTGTGTCTCTCTCATGAATGAATAAATAAAAATCCTAAAAAAAAAAAAAGAACCTTGAAGGGGTGGTATGGTATTTTATCATACACAATTCTATATGGCTATGAAATTGTAATCCATCTCTTAGATGTGGTATGTCCTTTATTATTGATACCAATAAGTAGGAAATATGAAGGGAACATAATTATCTCTCTTTATTTTTATTTTTTCCTCTTTTTTTTTAAAGATTTTATTTATTTATTCATGAGAGACATAGAGAGAGAGAGAGAGAGAGGCAGAGACACAGGCAGAGGGAGAAGCAGGCTCCACGCAGGAAGCCTGACACAGGACTTGATCCCAGGTCCTCAGGATCAGGCCCTGTGCTGAAGGCAGCGCTAAAATGCTAAGCCACCCACGCTGCCCAATTATCCCTCTTTATAAAGATCTTACAATGTATTAGGAAGATAAAACATAAGAAAATAATTCATATACAATACGTATGCTTAACTGTGTAGTAAATTTATGTAATACAGGTTTAGAAAATGAAAAAATCAGTTCAAGCTAGATGATATACAGAAAGTTTCATGGAAACCATAATTCACCACTTATTCTTGAATTTACCATTTCTCTATGTTCCTTGCGGAGTATGTCTTATTCCCCTATCCTTCCTCCTTCACCCATACCCTCAGTTGTAACACTTATCTCAATGCCTGACATGATCTATATAGGTACAAATTAAATGTTTGCTGATTATTCCTAGCTGATCACTCTAGCACTATCCATTAGCACTTTTTAAAAAATATCTTTTATTATTTATTTATTCATGAGAGACACACAGAGAGAAGCAGGCTCCATGCAGGGAGCCTGATGTGGGACTCGATCCCGGGTCTCCAGGTCAGGCCCTGGGCTGAAGGCGGCACTAAACCACCAAGCCACCAACCACTGCCCTCCGTTAGCACTTTTATACTTCCTAAGGGAAGACTATTAGCATTGCCTTAGTTATTCAAGCCAGAAAGCTGGGTATCAGACTCTTCCTTACCCCTCACATCTGAATAGGTCCCCAGTTCTTTGTTTTCCATCCCTTCCGTGCTTTTTAAATCTCTTCTCCTCATTATAATAGCCTTCATTAGGCCTCCTGATTGTTCTCCAAGCCTCCAGTTCTCTACTTTCTGCCTCTTGTCACTCTCCTCAAATCCATTATCCACAGTGCTGTCGAATGTTCCATCTAAAACAGAAATTAAATTTTGTCACTTCGATACAAAATCCCAACTCCTCAGTATGGTGAAGAGTGGAAGCTTCTTAAACTGTTCCCTTTTCTTACTTATATCTTCTGTCTTGCTGCTACTATACTTGTTCCTTTAGTCACAGGATTTTTGTGCTATTTTCTTTATGCTAATCCTTTGAGAATATTTTACTCCACGTTGACTCCAATTTGCCTATTCTTTAAGACACAGCTCAAGAATCTTCTCCAGAAAACAATCTTTCACCCACTTTCCCTGACTGGAGTAGGCTCTACTCTGTGTATAGTATTTATTGCTGTTATAATCACTTTTTGGTTAATGTCTTTTCCACTGGTGACTTTCGAACTTTATTGACTCAGACCTATCTAGCACAAAATACATACTTTTAATCACAACCTCACCCCAGTACACACTGAAATAAAAATTTCATGAAGCAATGTCAAACTTTGCTCCACGTAACATACTCTGGTATTTATTATTCTGTATTATTCTCCTTTTGTTCTAATTCTGGTCTTAACATACTGAATTGATTTCATGGCTCAGTTTTATTTTTTTTTATTTTTTTATTTTTTTTAATTTTTTTATTTATTTATGATAGTCACAGAGAGAGAGAGAGAGAGGCAGAGACATATGCAGAGGGAGAAGCAGGCTCCATACACTGGGAGCCCGACATGGGATTCGATCCGGGGTCTCCAGGATCATGCCCTGGGCCAAAGGCAGGCGCTAAACCGCTGCACCACCCAGGGTTCCCCATGGCTCAGTTTTAAAATACTGCAACAGAATTTGAAGTCATACAGATTCTTAAGTGTGATAGATGCTCACTATAAGTAATTGAGAAAAAGATAAAACAAAAATCTCTGGGGGCAGCCCAGATGGCTCAGGGGCTTAGCGCCACCTTCAGCCCAGGACCTGATCCTGGAGACCCAGAATCGAGTCCCATGTCGGGCTCCCTGCAAGGAGCCTGCTTCTCCCTCTGCTTGTGTCTCTGCCTCTCTCTCTCCCTCTCTCTGCGTGTGTGTGTGTGTGTGTGTGTGTGTGTGTGTGTGTGTCTCATTAATTAATGAATAAAATCTTCTAAAAAAAATCTCTGTATCTGTAGCAATTAGCACAGGGTTAGCCATATAGCAGTCCTCCATAAAAATGTTTGATTAAAGAATACATTCACACCTCTGAGGAAAACCATCTTCATAAATCATCTTTTGTCCCCATCACTTTCCTTTTTAAGAATAAGTGCTTCTTTTTTTTTTTTTTTAAGATTTTATTTATTTATTCATGAAGGACACAGAGAGAGAGGACTCTGGGATCACGCCCTGAGCCAAAGGCAGATGCTCAACCCCTGAGCCACCCCGGCATCCCTGAATAAGTGTTTCTTATAAGACATTAAATTGAGATGAAAACATAGACATGTAAGCACAGATAAAGAAACAGGCAAACTGGAGAAATCTTTAAAAATCATTGAGTTTAAAGGGCATAATAAGATAGAGAGGCATGATCACCGAGGGCAAACTGCCTTACAAAAAAAGGCCTAATGTGGTAAAGTCGCTTATGGTGATCGGTTCCAGAGGTCAGAAATCATTTTATAAATGACCCAAAGATCACTTAAGCTAACCAAATTCACAAAATACTGATGCATGTTATGCATAATATGCTCATAATAACTAAAATTTATTATTGAATACTTACTATGTATCAGACAATCTCTTAAGCACTTAATATGAATCTATCCTCAAAACAATCATGTAAAGTAGGGTTATCTCATGTTAGCTCTTTTTCAAAGATCAGGACACTGAGGGGTGCCTGGGTGGCTCAGTCAGTTGAGCATCTGACTCTTGATTTTGGCTCAGATCATGATCTTGGGTCTTGAGATCCAGCCCTCTGTCGAGCATGGAGCCTGCTCTGGATTTTCTCTCTTTCTCTCTCCCACTGCTGCTCCCCCTGCTCGTGTTCCCTCCCCCTCTCTCTTTCTCTCTCTCTTTCAAATAAATAAATAAATAAATAAATAAATAAATAAATAAATAAATAAATAAATAAAATATTTTAAAAAATAAATAAAGGGCGTTGGCATTGGCTAACATTTTAAATCTCATTATCCTGTGATGATATGATGGCTGATAGGTCTATGTGTGCCCATTATGTTGAGGACATTGATTGTCACAGAAGAGATGATATGTGAATTTCTTACAGGTCAAATGACACTAGGAAGATATGGCAACTTGAATTGCTTTTGCAGTATTCCATTCTAAAGGGAGGCCTCCTAACAAAGGAGATACAAGCAGTGAAGAGCCAGAGTTTTCTTTTCAGGGAATTGGCACAAAATGGATGCCCCTTTTAACTCACTGAATAAATTAAGAATGCATGCCATGTGAGAAACAGTAAGGGCATTAATGGCAACCAATGTCAACTGGAAAAGCAGAGATGACGAAAACATAGAGTGTAGCAAGTAGCAAGATTTGTCTCTTCTCTAGTCCTACTTCTAAGTTCCCAACCCCAGAAGAGTTTGCCTTAAGAAGGAAAGAAGAAAAAATATCCTAGAACCATACATTCCACAACCCAATCTTTAGGTTTGGAGAAGAAGAATGAGTGAAAAATTGACTATACTCCCTTCTTCATTTCAAGTCCCTGTGGCTACAAGGCTAAATAGCAATGGAGGAGGTTTTAAAAAACTGAAGTTTAACTAGGTTCGGCTAGATTTTGAATAACTTAGAAGACCAGAAAAGGATGGAATCTATCCTGGGGGAACATAGTATAGTGGAACAATGTCTAGAAAAAAAGAAAGCATTTTAGTTCTTACCCCAACCAAGTTCAGATTCCTTAGTAACCTGCTCACATAAAAGAAATAGGAGTATGTGGTTTATGATATAATGTTAAGTGAATGAATCAGAATTTGCAATTGTATGTATGTGGCAAGTACAAATCTATGAGTAATCTGGATATATTAAACAATACCTGGAGAAGATAATTGAATTTTCTCTAAATCACAATTTTGCATAGGGTCATCAATGATTGTATATCTAACCAAATCTACTATTACACTTCTTTTTTGCCATTTATTTAAGGAGTAAAATAAGTTTATTTAGCAAGATTGCTTTTCACAAATCCATGTTGGATGATAGATATGTGGCCGCCCTCCGTGGACTTGTAAATTAAGGGGTTTTGTTGTTGTTTGGGGTTTTTTTGGTTGTTATTGCTTTTCAAAGATTAACACCATAGTATTTCAAAGAAGAAGACTAACCAAAGTGTGATCTTCCAGTTCCTCCCTTTTCCATTAAAATTTGAGTATTATGCTTGACTTTTTCTATTATCTACAATCATTTCAGTTTGCAGGGAGTCCAAACATATAATTGTTAATAGCGCATATATTTCAGAGAACATGTCTTTGAGCCCTCCAGTGAAGACACCTTTAAGCCCACCTGATGTGAAATCATCTTCCCTAACCTATTCTATTTCTCACTCCAATTTGTATAGTACCATTGGTAATATTTGTATGAGGATTCTAATTTATGAAGTTTTCCTCTTACATTGGAATATTTTAGGACACCTAAGCAGGGTATTTCCTGGGATTATTTACAACATATTGATCTCAGACTAGGAATGCCTGAATCCCTTTTATCCCAAGCCTGGTAAGAGATAAAAAGTTTATGGCTATCTTTTAAAAATCTCATATGACCCCAGTGGAAAATATATATGAACTAGATAGCATAAAAATAAAGTAAGACTCACTAAAGAATGACCTTTTAAATTACAGCTTATTGTTCCTGTCACAATTATGACTTAGGTAAGTACTTACCTACCTTTAATAAATGGATAAGGCACTGTAACGTACTAACTACATAACTATGCAATTTTCATTTGTGCTTAGATATGGGCTCATATACAATTAAATATCCTAATAGTAAATAATATTGTGGTATGGCATTTAAACACATTATCTAATTTATTTTTCTTAAAGCAAAGCAAAGTGAAACTAATATAATTAAATCATATTGATACTACTTGAAAGAATTTAGACATTTGTCATCTTTGCTGTAGTTCTGTGCAGTATGCTCAAAAGAACAATGTGAAGTTCAAACTCTGAGAACCAAAGAATTTGAAAGTCCACTTGAAAAGGAAAAAATAGCAAAAGTCTTTACTAAATGAAAGAAAACATACACTTTAGCTCAGAAGGGCTTCTACATACCCAAGGTCAATATAGATGTGCAGCCACAATTTTTGGAAAAGAAAATTTCTTCCTGGTCTTTCTTGTGATTCTGACATAACAAAGCTTACATAAAACAAAATGTTTTAATTATTATCTGTTAATATTTTAAAATATTTTAGGAACCCGTTGCAATTGTTCTTATGACGTCTTTTTTTATTCTTATTTTTTTAAGATGTTATTTATTTATTCATGAGAGACACAGAGAGAGAGGCAGAGACATAGGCAGAGGGAGAAGTAGGCTCCCTGCAGGGAGCCCGATGTGGGACTCAATCCCAGGACTCCAGGATCATAACCTGAGCCAAAGACAGATGCTCAACCACTGAGCCACCCTAGGTGCCCCATGATGTTTTTCTTAAAAAAATTTTTTTAAAGATTTTATTTATTTATTCATAAGAGAGAGAGAGAATGAAAGAGAGAAAGAGAGAGAGAGAGGCAGAGACACAGGCAGAGGGAGAAGCAGGCTCCATGCAGGAAGCCCGATGGACTCGATCCCAGGTCTACAGGATCACACCCTGGGCTGAAGGCTGTGCTAAACCGCTGAGCCACCCGGGCTGCCCCATGATGTTTTTTAAATAGAAGTTTTCATTTCTCCAAGTATTTGTTCTTAAATAAGAATACTACATATTTTTAAAAGTAAAAACTCAGATTTCTAGATAAGAATTCATAAAATAAGAATATACCCCAGTATTGTAGTAAATAGATAATTCCACTTATATAGGAATTGTCCTTAAAGGCCAGGCAGAGAGGGGAGGAAGATAAACAAACCTGAGAGTGTACCTAAGTAGAGAGGATATGGGCAAGCTTAATGTATTCAATATAATACTTAATCTGAATGAAAATCTTTCATAAATGGTAAAAGAGTTTGTTCTCACTTCAAGTAAGAACTTAGAGATGAAGATAACATAGTTCCAGCTCTGGAGGAGTTATCAATAAGAGGTAAATAAGCTTAAGAGTGGAGAAGGTGATGATTCATAATTATCCCCTAGGAAGACAGATCAGAAAGTGAGGCAATCTTTCTGTGATAAGTAGGCCTACCTTGGTGAATGAACACAGCAGGCCCCAGATACAGCAGGCCTCAATGAAGCCAACTGGAGAGAAGTGAGAGAAGAGTATAAAAGCCTCACTTGGGGTGAAATGTGGGGCTGCTGCAGGGAACAGCATGGGTTTGCTCCTGTTTGTTGTGGGAATCCCAGGGAGAAAAGGAGGAAGGATGTTATATCCACACTACCACTTACCCAATAAGGTAGCCTATACCCAGTGTCTAAATGTTTGGGCGCTTAACTAATTAAAGCGTAAAGATAGAAGTATAAAGGAGCAGGGTAAGCTGCTGATGGGGAATAGCTAGGCTGTCTTAGAGCTCTGTGAGAAAGCTAAAATCTGGGTTAAATTTTCTGTGGAAAACCAAGACTATTGATTTGGGCTTGTCTGTAAGAATACACATGTCCTGGAGAATCTTGTCTTTGGAGCCATTACCAGGCATAAATGTACTCTGGCAAAAGATCATCTCCTGGCAATTGTGTTGATTACCCATCTTAGGCCAGCGCTACTCCCTGGTGACATCCAAAGAATGATTTAATATGAAGGAAAGGCCTGTATTATACAGATGTTGGTAGGATGGGTTGAACATGAATAAGGTGGTTTTCAGTCTTTGATTCTAATCACAAGCTGAAGGATGTTTTATTTATTTATTTATTTATTACAGATTTTATTTATTTATGCATGAGAGACAGAGAGAGAGAGAGAGAGAGGCAGAGAGACAAGCAGGCTCCATGCAGGGAGCCCAAAATGGGACTCGATCCCTGGGCCTCGTGGTTCCCACCACGGGCTGAAGGCAGCGCCAAACCTTGAGCCACTGGGGCTGCCCTGAAGGATGTTTTAAAGCAAAGAAACGGGGCAGCCCGGGTGGCTCAGCGGTTTAGTACCACCTTCGGCTCAGGGCGTGGTCCTGGAGACCCAGGATCGAGTCCCACATCAGGCTCCCTGTATGGGGCCTGCTTCTCCCTCTGCCTGTGTCTCTGCCTCTCCCTCCCTCTCTCTATGTCTCTCATGAATAAATGAATAAACTTTAAAAAAAAAAAAAAAAATAAAGCAAAGAAACGTAGTGGTTTCTAATCTCAGGAACTACGAAATGCTAAATAAAAGTGGAAGCTTAGTTGCTTTGGGGAGAACTTGTGTTCTTGAGAGTATTACTACAAAATCATTTAACAAACATTTAATAGATGTCAATCATGCACCAGACATAATGACTTTCTTTCCAAAGTAAAGTATTTCATGAAGGAAATTAGCCCTTTCAATAGCAAGAATGTGAAGAAAAAAATAGAAAAACAAAGGACCAAACTGAGATACCAACAGTATCGCCTCTATCCATAACTTGCTGAGAAGCCTTAAACAAGAATGTAGGATGAAGTCAGAGATTTTCAGGGGTACACAGGTGACTTACTTGGGTGGGACATATTAAAAATTAGTATTCGGGGATCCCTGGGTGGCTCAGTGGTTTAGCATCTGCCTTCGGCCCAGGGTGTGATCCTGGAGTCCCTGGATCAAGTCCCACATCGGGCTCCCTGCATGGAGCCTGCTTCTCCCTCTGCCTGTGTCTCTGCCTCTCTCTCTCTCTGTTTCTCATGAATAAATAAATAAAATCTTAAAAATATTAGTATTCATATTCTTTTTTGTCTAAATGCAAAAAGTTAACAATAGTAATATTTAATATAAGAAAGATTAGTGAAAATATATAATATATATATTTATACAAAGATATGAACAAAATTTTCTTAAATGCATAAGTATACCAAATAAAAAAGATGGCAATGACTAGATTACCTGATTTCTAAAATCACTCTGCTCTAAAGTTCTGATCCCATATTATTTAAAGTACTTAATTTTCTCTTAGACTATATTTAAAAGTCACACCATATCTTTAATAACATAAACTTCCTCATATACAACAAAATTTAATTTTACAAATATATGAAAAATGGAAACTTTGATTATTTAAATGCATCCTAACCCTACTGACACACCTTTCTTACCTGATGAAGCAGGTTCTCTCTGTATTATATGCCAGTTGGCATGACCCTTTCCTCTTCTTAGCTCATTCAAGAGACTGGCAAAAGAATTTTCTGAGAGCACTGTGTTGATCAGATTAACAATAAACTTAAAGTATGGATTCCCTCTAGCCAAGTTTTCAGAATTCTTCAAATTTCACTAATTTGTGCAGCAACTGGTTGGTTTACTTTGTTGATAACTATAATTATATATACATATATATATATATACACATTCCCTCAAATTTCTGATTTATAAAAAAAATGTAGAAGAAACACTACTGTAAAGCTAAACTATTTTATCCTACAGTTCTTTTAAAGGATGGGTTTATGAATTGAACACGTAATTAATTGGCTTTTATATAGCCAATATAAAAGCTACTCACTTTTTGTGTCTAAAATTATAGGAAGTTAAGAGTCTTGCTATGCACAGTAATATGAATAAATAGATCACAAAGAAGTTGGCTGGAAACCAGTCCATTAAAATGACAGCTTTCACAATAATGCAATAATCTTAACACTACAAAACTATGTGTTTAAATGTGATTAAGATAGTCAATTTTATGTGTTTTATACGAGTCAAAAAAAAAGACAATGACTGAAATAATATACCAGCCTAAAATGAATATTTCTGGGACGCCTGGGCAGCTCAGTGGTTGAGCGTCTGGATTCAGCTCAGGTCATGATCCCAGGGTCCTGGGATTGAGTCCCACATCAGGCTCCCTGCATGGAGCCTGCCTCTGTCTCTCATGAATAAATAAATAAAATCTTTAAAAAAGCATACAAATTTAAAAATGTGTTAAATTTGTTAAAATTCCTAAACTGTTTCTCAAAATACTAGTTTATATACCTATGGGTAATGTATGAGACTTACAAAATGGAGGGTGCTAATTGTTGGTAACGTGTGTCTTTAAGTTCTTCTTCTAATAGTAGTTTTCAATATGAGCCAGTCTATTTTTGTTTTGACTCTTATGGAAGTCAAGTAGATGGGTAGGGCATTCTGGGTAACTGGTCTGGGAATTGAAACTCATTGCCCCCCTCTCCTAATTACTGCTACAAACTAAACAAATGAGTTAACCAGCTATTGTTACTGATCTGTAGAGAGGTATATATTTTGAAATAAAGATACATTAAGTATCTGCATTTTTCTTTTAGATTTCAGATTTTCTATACCCATTGTCTGATGTCCACCTCTCTAATACCATGTTTTTTTTTGTTTTTTTTAATCTTTTCTGGACATTTCAAGATAGGATGCCAAAATTTACTAGTCCATATGCACTTGAACCATATAAAACATATGGTTGCTAGTTCATTCATTTTTTTTAAGACTTTATTTATTCATTCATGAGAGACACACAGAGAGAAGCAGAGACACAGGCAGAGGGAGAAGCAGGCTCCATGCAGGGAGTCCAATGTGGGACTTGATCCTGAGATTCCGGAATCACGCCTTGAGCCAAAGGCAGACAGACGCTCAACCACTGAGCCACCCAGGCATCCCACTAGTTCATTCTTAATAGTGCAATATGGCAAAAAAAAAAAAAAAAAAAAAAAAAAAGGAAGAAAAAAAAAGTGCAAAAAGGCTTTTTCCATTGAGAAAAATGCCTTTTCCAAAACTCCTATTCTAGAGTAAATATTATACTTCTATTGCCACATATTAACATATAATTTTAGAGTTTACAAACCTCTTTCATAAATATTGTTCCATTTAATTTTTACAACCCAGGTGTGGTGACTGGGAAGATATTATTATCTCCACTTAATAGATGAAACAAGGTTATACAATCATGAAGTAGTAGAACTGAGGCTAGCAGGGCATTGAACTTTCCACAGCCCTCTGTGCCGCCTCTTCCATATGTAAAAGGACAGCATATTCTTTTTGCAGAAATGTTATTCCACGGTGGTTAACATTCACCTCCATAATCCCCTATAGAACAAGATAAAATATAAATTTAAAAAGGGGGAGAAAATATGCAAAAAAAGAAATTTCCCTTTTGGTAATTTTACTACTACTTTTCTGAAAGAATTCATTCTTTCAGAATGACTGTATCTAAACATGTATTCTCTAGCATTACAAAAAATACATGTGAATAATTATAAGACAAGGACACTATAAAACTATAACCTCAGGGCCCCTGGGGGTTCAGTCAGTTAATCACTCAACTCTTGATTTTGGTTCTGGTCATGATCTCAAGGTCATGAGTTCAAGCCTCCCATTATATTCCATGCTTAGCATGGCATCTGCTTGTCCCTCTCCTTCTGCTCCTCTCCCTGCTTGCACTCTCTCTGTCAAAATAAATAAATAAATAAATAAATAAATAAATAAATAAATAAATAAATAAATATCTTTAAAAAAACCTATAACCTCAATTTTGCAAGCAGGTCATATTAAATGCTAACCCCATAGTGTACGTTTAATCGTACGTCTTGTTCATGTTCATCTTATTTCTTATTTTCATATAAGTTTCATTACATTTCTTCCTTACAACTAACCATAAAGTCACAGGACTAATCTTTCTCAGAGTTACTTATTTTCTTATAAGCATAATTGCTGGTCAGCTATTGGCTGACCTACAAATTAGGTGGTTTTGTAAAGAAACAAGTCTCACCATTTTGAAAGATTATTTATTTTGAAATATTTTATTTATTTATTAATGAGAGAGAGAGAGAGAGAGAGGCAGAGACACAGGCAGAGGGAGAAGCAGGCTCCATGCAGGGAGCCCGACGTGGGACTCGATCCCTGGGTCCCAGGATCACGCCCTGGGCTGACGGCGGCGCTAAACCACTGAGCCACCCGGGCTGCCCCCCACAGGTCCATTTTAGCTCTCTGCAATAGCACTGTAAAGCTTATTAACCAACATTCATTGAGACGGGGCATTTTAAGGGTCTAGACAACCTTGGGGAGTATTTATGGATATCTAAATATCTTCTGGGACAAACAAGTGTCAACAGTTAATGAGGTACTAATAAGCCCTAAGGCCCGAATCAGGAAGCATCCCGTGATGTGGTTCAGGCCACTGGGACTTGAGACAGACAGGTAGGGCAGAGCGGGCGGCTTGCGGTATTATTAGGTAACAATTTCCGCGCTCCAAATGGTTGCCTAGTAACCGTTAGTGTGATAGTAGGATCCCTGACTATTACACTGTGGGCTGCAAGGAAAACGCATGAGCAAAGAAGAACAATGTCAGACGGGAATCTATGGCAAAAATAGAAACAAAATAAACGTAAATGTCTCCCGCACCTGCAAGTCAAGCCCCACATTTTACCTACATGTATACCTAGGCCTCAGGTGTCTGTACAGGCCAAAGGGGTAAGTTTTACTACCAGTCTCCGAACCCTGGCTGGGGAAACAGACAACAGCATTACCGGGTCTGCAACCCCAGAGCTGTCCTCGCGGGAGCCCGCGCGCATCCTTCTAGAGACGGCCCCTCACGCGGCCTCCTCCGCGGGTTCAGGCCTGCAACGCGGCTGACGGCGCTCGCCGTGGCTAGGCAACGGTCGGAGCATTCCCCGCGGAGTCGGCCCCGCCTCCCGAGGCGCTTCCACCTCCCGGCGCCTCGAGTCCCCTCCTCTCATTGGCTAGCGGGCCTACCAGGGGTGGGCGGGGGGATGTGCGTCACGCAATGAGCTCACTTCCGGCCAGGGAGCGCGCGGGTTGATTCGTCCTTCCTCAGCCGCGGGTGCTCGCAGCTCGGAAATGGCGGGTAAGTTCCCGGGAAAAGTTTACCAAGGGGAGGGGGCGGGCAGGTTTGGGGAAGAACGCCGAGGCGGTGGTGACAGTGCCCGCCTGGAACTCTCGGGCGCCGGCCTGGGTTCCAGAAGGCTTGCGGCAGCCGGAGAGCACGGAACTCTCAGCCCAGCTCCCTGTCGGCCGAGGTTCGTGCCCCCGCCCCCAACTAGTCGGGGTGCTGCGCCGTCTGCGGAGAGCTCGGCCCCGGCCGAGGGCCGCGGCCGCCGGGGGAGAGCGTCGCGGGGTGGCTCGCAAGCTGCCCGATCCTCGCGGCCTGCTTATCCGCTCGTTCCCTTTCCCCCCTGCCGCCCGAGCCGCAGCGGGCTGCTTGTGTTCCCGCCCGCCGGGTTTCGGGTTGGGCTCGCCCTCCTGCTCCAGGTCTCCCTCCACCTCCCTTCGACGACAGTCCGCTTCTGAGCTAGCGCATCGCTGCCTTGCCCCGCACCGGGGGCTCCCCTTTGAGTCTTCGCAGTCGTCTTTTTTTTTTTTTTTTCTTAAATCTCTCGCGCTTTAATATTCCTGGGATCGATTCAGATTTCCTTTGAGAAAGATGGTCCTCGCATGCTTCCTTCATCTAAACTTCTCTTAGTATTTTATGCTATGATTTTCACGTTCAATTCTCTTTTTTTTATTTTTATTTTTTTAAAGTCTCTTTAGTTTACAGCGTTTAATACTAATCATTACTATTAAGACTGTTCTGGTGTGAGTGTATACTCCCCCCCCCCCCAGTTACATATCTTTTGCAGTGATGGACAGTTTGTACTTTTTTTTCCGCCCCCAGTGCCTTCCTAGTAGTCTTACTACAGTTCCACGGATGTGCTGGATAGACAGGCTATCACGTGAGCTCTATAGATATTTAAAGAAGGATTTTTTCTACCAGAGAGTGACTCTGGGATCTTGGGGGTGCACTGGCGCTGTAAAAGAGGGGGGCATATGTATTTTGTGCGGTGTGCACGTAGTAAGACTTACCCCTAAATTTGAACCTGTGCTTCACCACTTAAATAGTTGGGTGCACTTAAGCAAGTAAACCTCTCCCGAAGCCTGAGTGTTTTAATATGAAATGGGGCGGATATAGTATCTAATAGATCTGTGGGGATTTAAGCCAATGTATGATTTCAAACACGTCAAGTTTTGTGGTTTATATATAACTCCTTGAAGTGGGTTCTGTTATCCCAATTTAATAGATTAGGGTCAGAGGAGTCAAGCAATGTGCTCTAGTTCTAGTTCACACATCCCAGTAAGTTAAGTGACGAAGGCTGGATGCGATTCCAGGAATTCTGACAACAGACTTCATCTTAGACTGCCTCAAATGTTCCCTATTTTCTGTTTATGTGTGTTTTAACCACCTGCTGAAGTTCATGGCATGTTTATTTCTGCACATGATTTCCTTTTTCCTGAATTTCTACAAATTTTTTTTTTCATTTTGTCCGGAGGTTTATTGTCATCTTTGCTTGAAAGTTTATCTGAATAATGATTGCTTCCATTTTTAATTACTTGTTACATATATTGATGGGTAGCTACGATCTAGTAAAACCATTTGGTTTCCAGTAGCCTGTAGTTTATGACTTTGTACACCTATGGTTAAAAAAACATTTGTTTAATGCACTGAAAATTTTCTTTCCTAACCCTGTCCCCATTCCTTCTCTCTTATCCTAGAGATAACCATGGTTACCAGTTTCTTGTCTGTCCTTCCTGAGATTATCTATGCATTATCAATTGATGGTTTTTTAATAGTTGATCTAAAATACTCTGGGTAGAAGTTTTCAAGTATTAGAGATAAAATGCTATTGTAATTATCAAAGGATATTCTCATCTTAGGTCTTGGTTGAGCAGTGGTACTCTTTTTTATATTTTTAAAAAGCTGCTTAGGTATAGGTCCTAGCAGATAATATATGTTAGTATTAAATATAAAGAAATGTCAGTAGTCATGTTACTTTTTGGATTTACTAATTTATGTAAAGCAAGCCTCGTTCATACACCTCTGGCAAAAATGATGTTTTTCCTGTTGTATAACAAGGCAGTCCTACTCAATACATTTATTTAGGAATATATGGAGAATGACCTGTGCTTTTATGATCTATTAGCATTAAAATTTTTTCCTATTATTCCACTCCTAATAAGAACCCTCTCTGTGGGTTTGACTATTTAAACCATTTCAACAAGACCTTCTGAAAACTTTTCCTTAGGATTTGGTGCTATGGAGAAATTTTTGGTTGAGTACAAGAGTGCAGTGGAGAAGAAGCTGGCGGAGTACAAATGTAACACCAACACAGCAATTGAACTAAAATTAGGTATGTATGCTATTTCTAAGTGGTATTCTGTACTGTGTGTTCATATATAATCTTTTTTTTTAATTTGAGGTAGAATTTTATGTAAGAGCAGTTCATGTAAATGTGTAGTTTTCTGCATGTATTGAACACATTCAGATTTTATTCAGTCCATTATGTCATGGAGTGGGTAGATGTTTAAGAGGTGGCGGAGTTTACATCTAGGAAGGACAGCATGGCAAAAAATGATAAGCGTAGGTGTTCTCAGGCTTTTGAAGCTATTTACCTTTCATTTTTGCTTATAAAAATAGTAGGCAGTAGTGTTGGTGAGAATGTGGAAAACAATGTTGCTGATCGGAATGTAAAATGATGCAAATACTTTGGAAAACAGGTTGGCAGGTTCTTAAAAAGTTAAATGCACTATATGATCCAACAGTTCTACTCCTAGGTATCTTCTCAAGAAAAATGAAAACAGATGTCCGTACAGAAACTAGGACATGAATATTCATAGCAGCATTATTTATAGTAGCCCCCAAATGGAAACAACTCAGATCTCCATCAACTGGTAATAGAATAAACAAAGTATGATATATCTATATGATGGAATACTACTTGACAATAAAAAGGAGGACTGAAGATCTGATATATGCTACAACACGGATGAACTTAAAAATACTCTTAAGTGAAATCATATAGAACCCCCCGCCCCATACAGTGTGATTCTGTTTGTATGAAATGTTTGGAAAAAGCACATCCAGAGAATGGTAGTTGATAGTTGGTAGAATGGTAGTTGCCTGGGGCTGACTCTGAGAACAGAGAATAACTGCACATGGGCATAAGATTTTTGGGGACAATGGCAGTGGGTTTTTTTTTCTTAATAGTAACATTCTTTTTTTTTTTTTTAAGATTTTATTTATTTATTCATGAGAGACAGAGAGAGAGAGAGAGAGAGAGGCAGAGACACAGGCAGAGAGAGAAGCAGGCTCCACGCAGGGAGCCTGATGTGGGACTCAATCCCGGGTCTCCAGGGTTATGCCCTGGGCTGAAGGTGGCGCTAAGCTGCTGAGCCACCCAGGCTGCCTAATGGCAGTGTTTTAAAATTAGATTTTGGCTGTGGTCACACAATTCTAAATTTACTGATAATTACTGAATTATATGCTTAAAACAAGTTTTGTGGTATGTAAACTATACCTCAGGTAAAGCTTTTTTTAGAAAAAGATTTTACTTATTTACTTGAAAGAGGGAGAGCACAAGCTGTGGAGAGAGGGAGAGGGCGAAGCCGACTCCCGATGATCAGGGAGCTCAATGTGGGACTTGATCTGAGGATCCCAGGATCATAACCTAAGCCACAGATAGACTCTTAACTGACTGAACCACCCAGGCACCCCTTAATAAAACTATTTAAAAAAATAATTGCCTGTTCATGAATTCTGGTCCCATGGCATTCCATGGCTAAGTTTCCTTATCTTATAATAAAGTTAATAGTATTTTTATAGTGGTTGTAAAGATTAAATGTGTGATTAAGTACAAGTAAAGTGCGGGAACAGGTTGACTTTTAGAACTTTTTTAAAGATTTGTTTATTCATGAGAGACTTATTTCACTTAGCAAATATTTCATGTTGTGGCATATATCAGGACTTCATTCCTATTCGTGGCTTAATAATATTCCATTGTGTTTTTATACTACATTTTGTTTATTCATCTGTTGATGGACTTTGGGATCTTTTCTACCTTTTGGATTTTGTAAGTAATGCTACTGTGGACATCAGTATATGAGTATCTGAGTTCCTGTTTTCAATTATTTTACTATATAGCCAGGAATAGAATTACTGAGTGTATGTTAATTCTGTGTTTAACTTTGAGGAACTGCCAAATTATTTTACGTAGTATCTGCACTTTTATAGTCCCACTAACAATGTACGAGGTTCCAGTTTCACCATATCATTGTCATCATTGTCAGTGCTTGTTATTTTCTGTTTTTTTTTTTTATTATAGCCATCCTAGTAGACGTAAAATGATATCTTATTGTGATTTTGATTTGCATTGCCCTAATGACTAATGATCTTGAGCATCTTTTCATGTGCATATTGGCCATTTGTATATCTTCTTTGTAGAAGTATCTATTCAAATCCTTTGCCTATTTTTTAATTGGATTATCTTTTTGGTTTGTTTTTTTTTTTTAATTTTTTAATTTATTTATGATAGTCACACAGAGAGAGAGAGAGAGAGGCAGAGACACAGGCAGAGGGAGAAGCAGGCTCCATGCACCGGGAGCCTGACGTGGGACTCGATCCCAGGTCCCCAGGATCGCGCCCTGGGCCAAAGGCAGGCACTAAACCGCTGCGCCACCCAGGGATCTCGTTTTTTTTTTTTTTTTAATATATTTTAAAACTTGGTAATTTTCTAGATTCTCTTACTTTGTGGAAAGTGGCTTCAGCTGAGTGTTTTTCAGGCCTACAACCATATTATCTGGATCATTTTCATAAATTCACTTTGTTTTTAATAGATACGTTCTTTGCATGTGCTCTCTCTCTCTTTTTTTTTTTTTTTTAAAAGATTTTATTTATTTATTCATGAGAGACACAGAGAGAGAGAGGCAGAGACACAGGCAAGAGGGAGAAAGAAGCAGTCTCCATGCAGGGAGCCTGATGTGGGATTCGATCCAGGGTCTCCAGGATCAGGCCCTGGGCTGAAGGTGGTGCTAAACTGCTGAGCCACTTGAGCTACCCTCCTTCTCTTTTTTTAAAGTAGGCTTCACACCCAGCATGGAGCCCAACATGGGCTTAAACTCAAAACCCTGAGATTAAGACTGGAGCTGAGATCAGGACTTGACACTCAACCGACTGAGCCACGAAGGCGCCCCCCATTCTCTTTCAAACTACATTGGCTAACACTTTCAGAACAGTGTTAAAAAATGAGGGCGGCTGGGGTGGCTCAGGGTTTAGTGCCTGTCTTTGGCCCGGGGCGTGATCCTGGAGTCACCAGATCGAGTCCCACATCGGGCTCCCTGCATGGAGCCTGCTTCTCCCTCTGCCGGTGTCTCTGCCTTGCTCTCTCTCTGTGTCTCTCATGAATAAATAAATAAAATCTTAAAAAAAAAATGATTATAGTCATCCCTGTTCCTTAATTTAATGAGAATGGTTCTAGTATTTCTCCACTAAACATGATCCTTGCTTACTACTTTGAAGAATAGTTTGTTTTGCAAAGAGTTTTTATTCAAACGTGCATATTAAAGTTTATCAAGTGCCATTTTGGTTTCAGTGGAAATAATGATTATGTTATATACAGTGTTTATAATACATAATATTTAATTAGTATGATAGATTTTATTATACCTTTATATATTGACCCACTCTTACTCTTGCATTTCTAAACTGAATATCTTGAGATATCTTAACAAATTCATGAAGACTTATATTTATTTTTATTTTATTTATTTATTTATTTTTATTTTTTTCCAGGTTCATAATTTGTTGTACAAATTGAGTATCACATGATGAGTTGACATTAGCTTCTCCAAGCATGGGAACTTAACAGATGAGGTCCAAGTTAAAGTCCATTTATGTTGCTTTCACAGCTGGTGTGTTTTTAGACCTTAATTTGAAGTATAAAATCATCAAAGCAATGCCTCCAATATGTGGCCAATACACAATTCATTCTACCTGTGAGAGTATGAGTTGAAATATTTTTTGATGCCAGTGAAATGGAATTGGGTATCAGTTTCTGGACCTGCCATGATTTCAATCTTGCAAAAGGTAGCAATTCCAGTGGTTGTGTCCTTCAACATATGCAGCTAACCTGCCATGAAGATTTATATTTAAATATTTTTATATTACCATTTATAGATGAGATTGATTTGTTTTTCTCCTTTGCACTTACTTTGGTGGGGGGGAGGTGAAGGTCAACTTTTGTATTCTTTGTGACTATGTTTCTTGACCTTCCTACTTGACTAGGGCTTTAATGCCCTCACCAGTTTGTTTGTTTGATTTATTATTTGTTTGTTTATCTATCTATCTATCTATCTATTTATTTATTTATTTTTAAAGATTTATTTATTCATTCAGAGAGAGAGAGAGGCAGAGACACAGGCAGAGGGAGAAGCAGGCCCCATTCAGGAAGCCCGATGCAGGACTTGATCCTGGAACTTATACCATTTAATGTTGGAATGTTTTTCTGCCTTAATACAATTCAGATTTCATTCCAAGTTTTGCAGTTTGCATGATACATTTTTGACCCTTCCATTTACTTTTAACCTGTCTTCCCTTTTGGGTGTGTCTTTTGCAGAGCGCACATACTTGGATTTGATTATATACTTTTTTTACCTACCAATTTTATTTCCTTTATTATTTGTTGCTTTTGTTATCTAATTTTTCTGTTCTTGTACTTTCTCACTCCTGTCTCTACCTATGTAATGTGTGTTTTGTTTTCCCTGATCCCACACTCTCCACTGTACGGTTTAAATTCTACCAAAAAGGCCTATAACCGGGCAGCTCGGGTGGCTCAGCAGTTTAGCACCGCCTTTAGCCCAGGGTGTAATCCTGGAGACCCGGGATCGAATCCCACGTCGGGCTCCCTGCATGGAGCCTGCTTCTCCCTCTGCCTGTGTCTCTGCCTCTCTCTCTCTGTCTCTCTGTCTCTCTGTTACTCTGTCTCATGAATGAATAAATAAAATCTTAAAAAAAAAAAGCCATATAATCTGTTTTAAAATACAGCATATTGTTTGTTCTGCTGAGAGACGCTTTATATTTTATATTTATTTCATTCACCGTTTGCCAAATACTTAACTTAGCTATACTTAGTGGCAGGAGGCATTTCTCTGGCATTGGAGATACAGCAGTATACAGATAGTAATTGTCTTCATGGAGCTTACATTCTGGTTATGAGAAACAGAAATACATGAAAAATAGTGATTTGTGTTATAGAGAAAATACAGGGTGATTAGATCCTACTGCTAAGGTGACATTTGAGTGGATAATAAAAGAAATGAATTTGTGAGCACTGTAGATATCTCAAGGGGGAGTGTTAATACACGAAAGAATGGCAGGTGCAGAATGTACTGGACGTATTCAAGGAATATTAAGGAAGCCATTGTGACAGAAGGGTAGCTTGGGAGGATGAAGTGTCTAGAAGCCAAATAATAAAAATGTTTGAAGGAGGAGGAAGTAATCAACTATGTCAAATGTTGCTGGTAGTTCTTGTAACATAAGGACTCTGGGGATTTAGTGATTTGATGATTTTTCTTTTTTTTTATTAAATATTTTATTTATTCATGAGAGACACAGAGAGAGACACAGAGACACAGGCAGAGGGAGAAGCAGGCTCCATGCAGGAAGCCCGATGTGGGACTTGATCCTGGAACTCCAGGAACACACCATGGGTCAAAGGCAGGCAGGCGCCAAACCGCTGAGCACCCAGGTGTCCCAATTTGATGATATTTCTTAAATGAGAGAAGTGATGGAATATAGGATCTGCTTTTTTATACTAATTTAGGAGAAATAAAGAGGAGAGAAATTAGAAATGGAGTGTAGGCTGTTTATGAAGAATTTTGCTCAAAAGTGAAGTTGAGCAATGGGCAGCTAGATGAACACACAGGATAAAAGTAAGTTGACTTTATTTTTGCTCTTTAAAAAGTGATACCCAAAAAGAAAAAAAAAAAAAAAAAGTGATACCCACTTCATGAACAATGAAACACACTCTAAGTATATGATTCAGTGAGGTTCGAGGGGGATCCCCCCCCCAAATAGCTGCTTTTTGGGTGTTTGAATTTAAAACCCAATGTGTTCTTTTCATCCCTGACCTATTTTTATTTGATCTTATAGGGAAATAATAAACTTACTGATGACAGAGACAGGGTATATGATGCCCCAAATTCAGAACTGCCACAGTGCCTAAGAGAAGGATAAACAAGAAAGGCTACACAAGGGTGTGCTATAGAGACTCCAAAGAGAAAAGATAAACGGATCTCAAGGTTTATTTTCCTAAGTTAGTATTTCAGTAATTTATAAGCTTTTTCTGTGGATGTGGTAGAAATTTTTTAAAATCATGGTTGCATTCCTAGTAGTCCTTCTTAGGGAAAAAAATCATTTTAGGAATGCCTACTCTATCAAAATGATAGGATTATAAGTGACTTTCACTCTCTTCTTTATATATTTTCATAATTTTTTTTTAGAGATTTAATTTATTTATTCATGAGAGGCAGAGAGAGAGAGAGAGGCAGAGGCAGAGGCAGAGGCAGAGGGAGAAGCCGGCTCCATGCAGGGAGCCTGATGCAAGACTCAATCCTAGGACCCTGTGATCATGACCTGAGCTAAAGGCAGATGCTCAACCACTGAGCTACCCAGGTGCCCCATCGTCATAATATCTTAATACTACCACTATCCAAGTAGTTAGGCTTTATTATGTGTCGCGCACTGTGCTAAGAGCCAATGGTAGATGGTCCCCAGTGACCCAGCCTCCTGACGTTCATACCCTGGTCTGCCACACAACGCTGTTGTGTGTGACCGATAGCATATAGCAGGAGTGATGCAAGTCATTTTCAAGGTTGGGTTATAAAAGACTTGGATTCTGTAATGGGCACTCCGATTTTCTCTCTTAGATCACCAGTTCTAGAAGAAGCAGGCTGCCATGTTGTAAGCAGTGCTATGTGTAAAGACAGGTGGCAAAAAAGTGAAGTCTCCACAAGTAACCGAAGCCTGCTATGAGCCATGTGAATGAGCTTGGAAACAGGCCTTCCAGCCCCAGTCAAGTTATGGGATGACTGTATCTCTAGCCAGTAGCTCATCTGCAAGCTCCTGAGAGGTCCTGAGCCAAGGGCAGCCAAATAAGCCACATCCAGGTTCTTGGCCTTCAGAAACTGTGACATAAGTATTTGTTGTTAGCTAATTTGTTAACACAGCAATAGGTGACTAATACCACTGTGCATTCTTTTTTTCTTTTTGTTTTCTGCAGGTATTATTTCTTAAATCCTCACAACAGCCCAGGTTGCTACTTGTCTCATCCTGATTTTAAAAATGAAGGAACTGGAGGGACACCTAGGTAGCTCAGTGGTTGAGCATCTGCCTTTGGCTCACGGTGTGATCCCAGGGTCCTGGGATCAAGTCCCACATTGGGCTCCCCGCAGGAAGCCTGCTTCTCCCTCTGCCTGTGTCTCTGCCCCTCTCTCTGTGTCTCTTATCAATAAATGAATAAAATCTTTAGAAGAAAAAAAAAAAAGGGATGGAAGCACCTGGGTGGCTCAGTCGGCTGAGTGGCCACCTCTTGGTATTGGCTGAGGTCATGATCTCAGGGTCATGGGATCAAGCCCCCAGTGCAGGCCCTGTGCTTAGTGGGGAGTTTGCTTGACATTCTCTCTTCCTTGTCCTCTGCCCTACCCCCCGCCCCTGTCTTCATGGAGCTTATATTCTGGTTATGAGAAACAGAAATACGTGAAAAATGGTGATCTGTATTATGGAGAAAATACAGGGTAATTAGGTCCTACTGCTAAGGTGACATTTGAATAGATTAAAAAAAGAAAAGAATTTGTGAGCAGCATAGATATCTCGAGGAAGGGTGTTAACACGAAGAAGAATGGCAGGTGCAGAATGTACTGGATGTGTTCACGGAATATTAAGGAAGCCATTGTGACAGAGGATAGCTTGGGAGGATGAAGTGTCTAGAAGCCAAATGATAAAAGTGTTTGAAGGAAGAAGAAGTAATCAACTATGTCAAATGTTGCTGGTAGTTCTTGTAACATAAGGACTCTGGGGATTTAGTGATTTGATGATTTTTTTTCTTAAACAAGAGAAGTGATGGACTCCTAGGATCTACTTTTTTATACTAATTTAAGAGAAATCAAGAAGAGAGAAATTAGAAGTAGAGTATAGGCTGTTTATGAAGAATTTTGCTCAAAAGTGAAGTTGAGCAATGGGCAGTTAGACGAAGACACAGGATAAAGTTAGATGACTTTATTTTTGCTCTTTAAAAAGCGATACCTACTTCATGAACAATGAAACACTAAGTATATGATTCAGTGAGGTTCGAGGGAGATTCCCCCCCCCCCCAAAATAGCTGCTTTTTGGGTGTTTGAATTTAAAACCCAATTTTTGGGAGATTGAGACATGCAACAGATCTGGTGGTTTACGTGCCTCTTTGTTTTGTTTTGTCTTTGAAACAATTGCAAACTTACAGAAAAGTTGGAAGTATAAACACAAAGACCTTTTATCCCTAAACTATTTCAGAAGAAATTGCTGACTTGATGAACCATCACCACATACTCTTTAACGTGTATTTACTGTGAACAGAGCATTATTATCCATAGCCAGAATATAATCATCAAAATTAGAAAGCTAATATCGATACATTATCACCATTTAATTCTCAGCCTCTAAGTTGCCCCACTTGTCCCCACATGCCCTTTAGAGCAAAGGGATCTCGTTTGATTAGGATCACGGCTTACATTTGGTTGCCTGTTTCTTTTGGCCCCTTCAGACTAGAACAGTTGTCAGTTCTCTTCTTGACTTTCATGACCTTGACACCTTTGAACTGATTGCAGACCAGTTACTTTGTAAAATGTCCCTTAGTTGGGTTTATCTGATGTTTGCTCAGTTATTTCAAGTTACAGATCTTTGGTAGGGGTATCACAGGAGTGATGTGCGGATCTCATAGCCCCTGTCAGTTTTTCCTCAAACTTCCAGTTCTTTCACTTACTTAGTTCCTATTTTATTTAGTGGATTATAATCTGTTAGGTATCATTTATTTTGGTCCTTACAGTGTACCTGATTTGGCCAGTAGGAGCCCAGTTCATACTGGCTTCTGTGTTTTTTTTATATCTCCTCCTCCTTTATTTGATTACTTCATCTTTTGATTACTTTCTGGAATAGAATATTCCAGGCCCAAGTGTTATCTCTGCCACAGCTGTGGAATCAGTCGTCTTTCCAAGGAGCCCTGCTTTTATTTTTGTTTTTTGTTTTAAGAGGAAAATGACATTTTGAAGCCAAGATCTGAGCAGGTGAACTCACTGCTGTTAGTGTTCTAACATTAATGAGAGTGGGCCTTCTCAGTTGATAGAACTTTGTTCCCTCCCTTTCACAAAGATTTATTTATTTATTTTAGAAAGAGATAGCATGCACAGGTAAGTGGGAGGGACAGAGGGAGACGAAGAGGGACTCTCAAGCAGATGCTAAGCTGAGCTGAGCTCAGAGCCTGACACTGAGCTTGATCTCACAACCCTGAGATCACAACCTGAACCCAAACCAAGAGTCAAATTCTGACTGTGTCACCCCAGTGCCCCTGCTTCTTTCCTTTCAGTCCCTACTCCCTGCAAGATGTTACTGTCCTGATTCCTTTCACCAAAATTAGTTTTGTCTGTTTTAGAACCTTATTTAAATGTAATTATGCATGCATACACTATGACTGATTTTGTTCATTCAGGATGTTTTTGAGGTGCATCTTATTGCAGGTATCAGGGGTTCATTCCTATTTATTGCTGAATATTATTCTATTGTTGGATATATCACTATTTGTCAGTTATTAGACATTTTGGTTTTTGGCTATTATAAATAACTCTGCTAAGAATGTTCTTATACAAGTCTTTTTGTGGACATATGGTTTTATTTTGGGTAAATTTGTAGCAGTGGATTTGCTAGAAATTTGCTAGGTCATAGGGTGGTTTTATGTTTAGCTTTATGAGATACTTGCCAAACTGAATTCCCAAGTACATTTATACTCACACCAACAATGTATTATAATTCTGGTTATTCCACATCCTCATGAATGTTTGGTGTTATGTGTTTTTAAAATTCAATGAAATCAGTTTTGATTGAATTTTAAATTGAAGGGCTCAGTGTTACTAAGATAACTCTCCCTACATTCTTTTTTTTTTTTTTTTTTTTTTAAGATTTTACTTATTTATTCATGATAGACACAGAGAGAGGCAGAGACGTAGGCAGAGGGAGAAGCAGGCTCCATGCAAGCAGCCCGATGTGGGACTTGATCCCGTACCTTGGAGATCATGCCCTGAGCCAAAGGCAGACAGCGTTCAACCGCTGACCCACCCAGGTGTCCCTCCCTACGTTCATTACAGATTTAATGTAATCTTTTTTGTGTGTCTTAGTTTAATTTTGGTATCAGGGTTTTGCTAGTCTTATAAAATGAATAGGGAACTGTTTTCCATTTTCTAAAATGAGTTTGCAAAAAATTAATACTATTTCTTCTTTAAATGTTTGGTAAAATTTATCAATGAAGCTTTCTTTGTGTGTCTAGTTTTCTTTGTTAGAAGGTTTTTAATTACAAATCTATTAGGTTGAATACTATTCTGATTTGGTGTTTCTTGTGTCAGTTTTGGTAATTTTTGTCTTTTAAGGAAATTGTCCATTTTATCTAACTTTTTTGTCAGAATGTTGGAAAATAATTTATATTCTGCAGTTTTATATAGGGTTCTATAAATGTCAATTGGCTTAATAGTGTTATTCAAGTCTTGTATATTTTTGCTGATTTTTAATTACTTATTCTGTCAGAACAGTTGAGAGGTCTGTTGAAATCTCCAACTATAATTGTGGATTTGTTTCTTCAGTTGTCAGCTTTTGCTTTATGTTTTTTTTTCTTTTTTTTTTTAAGTGAAGTATAGTTATGCTTCATATATTTTGAAGGCCTAGTATTAGGCTCATACAGATGTAGACAGATGTTCTTTCATCTCTGGTAATAAAGGGATCTCTTTATCTCTGTCCAGCTTTTACTCTTCATCTTGCATTATATTGAAGACTACTTTTTCATATAGGAATATTACAACAAGAGTTATTTAAGCATGGGAGAAATAACAGCATGTTTTTATGCTGATGCTTGTGATCTATCAGAGAAGGGACAAATGATTACAGGAAAAGAATGGGGAGTATTTGTAGAGTGATATCTTTGAAAAATCTGAGAGAATATTCTTAAGAATATCAGTGGAGAGATCAGCCTTAGGTGGGACATGGAGAATTTCTCTCTGCCAGTTTAACAAGAGGAAGACATACTTATTCTATGGGAGTAGTGGCTACAGTAAATTGGAAGGTATAGAGTGCCAGTCTGCAGATTCTCTTGTGAATGCTTAGTTCCTAAGTGAAACAAGAAGCAAAATTATCAGGTGAGAATGTGATTCTAGAAGATGTTGGAGGGTTTGAGGAAATAGTCATCTTGTCAAGCAAGAGGAGTGAGTAGACTTGAGAACTATAGTATAATTGTCAGGTAGCACTAAGGGTCTACTTCAAGTTTAGTACTCATGAATGTAAAGTCAAGGTGAGCCATATGCAGATGCAAGGGTATAGCAAAAAGTGGGCGTATAGTCAGATTTATAACTAGAGTGGGGTTTTAGGCTGGCATAACAAAGATTGGAACAAAGGAGTTGAGGATGTTTATGAGGGAGTGATTTTCTACATGGAGAGGGAAGAAATTGAGGATACAAAGGAGGGGAGGACAGCAAAAATTGTGTTCTAATCAATACATTGTAAGCCCTGGTGGAGGTTGAAGAATTATTAGAATTAGGGTATCACAGAGAGTGAGCTGGGAAGAGGTAGTGGTAAGATTGATTGTACAGTGTTTGACATGGAAATTTAAAGGGTATAATTATTGATAATGATTGGTAAGAGGTAGGGCATGTCATGGGAATAAGTTACAGTGAAAGATTCTTGGAGAAGGAATCAAGAAACTGAGAGACTGAGTTAGTAATTTTCATGAGTTTTTAAATCTCCAAGATTTAAGTCAGTAATGTTCGAAAGAGGGACAGTAAGCCAAAAACTATGTTCCTCAAAGAATGAGGGAAAGATTGGGCATTAGCATCAAAGCTGATTGTTCTTAACATATGAAGAGAAGGACCTTCATCTGAAACCAGCAGTAAGGAGTTAGAACAGTTCGTCCCAGCAGTTACAAAGAAAAAGCAGCCACTACTTGAGAGGGCTGTAATAGAAGCAGTGTCTTGGGGGAGAGCCAGATTGTCCACAAACTATTAGGGTGAGAAGATATAGAAGATTCAAGGAAGAAGTTTGGGATATGGAGAATTTTGGTGATAATTGATTCATGAGTTTTATAGTAATCACAGGTAGTTGGATTGGGGTGGGAATTGGCATTAGATTAGTAGTTTTATGCTACTCTACGGGGATGAGAATCCAGGTAAAAAGGGGTAATCTAGGAATTGGACTAAAATTTGCTGGAATAAAGAATATGATGGAATTAATTATGATGGTTTCTAAGGTATATTGTAATGTTAAGACTAATGTTGCAGGCTGGTGGAGCTGATGGGAATGTTGTTAGGGACATACTGGGCCCTGCCTTCACCGCTGCATTTTAAAATAATATAATTACACTTATTTTGCAGTTTAACATTGGTAAGGAAAGTATATATTGGTCAAAACACTAAGATTTCAGTTGTTTAAAGGACACAAGAGTAAGGGGCGCCTGGGTGGCGCAGTTGGTTGAGCGTCTGACTCTGGCTCAGGTTGTGATCTCATGGTCCTAGGATTCAGCCCTACGAGGGGGGTTCCATACTCAGTGCAGAGTCCACTTGGGATTCTTTCTCCCTCTCCTTCTGCTCCTCCTACCCATGCACATATGCTCTCTCTAAAATAAACCGATAAATCTTTAAAAGAACACAGGAGTATGAATAAACTTATAGTCCAGAGCACAATTAGATATTATGGGAAATATGTAGCAGCATCTCTGAAGCTGCTTGAGAACTGGAATCCATTTATATCTGCATTATGAGCACCTGTCGATGGACTGTTCCTATGTTAAATGCTTAAGCATTATTAAACTTTAAAACTAATTAAATTAATGTGCCTTAGTGATTTATTAATTATTGGGCTTTGGGCTATTAAGACATGGAGAATGTATCTTTTTTTTTCTTCAAGTCTTTATTTAAATTCCAGTTAGTTAACATACAGTGTAGACTGTATCTTTTATGCATTTTGTCCTTCCTGAAATTACTGAAGTGATCCTGATAACTAGGAAATATAGAAACTATAAATAGGAGTGGAAACAGTAGGATTTATAGTCAAATAGAAGATTGATCTGTGTTGGTAATAAGGTGCCATTTAATATTCTAGGCTCTGATCTTCCATTTTTCTCCAAAAATTTGAGTGACAGATTTTCCTGAAAAGAAAAAATTTAGTGCTTATTTTAAATTATTATAGTTTTTTATATTGTATATTCCTCTGTTGGAATGCTAAATATTTTGCAGGAATTTTGGGAGTATAAGAATATAAGAAATAAAAATTACACATTATTTCATCACTCAGAATAACTACAGTACTTATGTACTATAATTTGGGATATTTCCTTCTTTAGTTTTTTAAAAATTATATATTAATTTATGTTATAGCTTTCATAAAATTGAGGTAACAGTGTCTTGTTCTGTTTACTTAAATGTATTGTCAACACTTTTCTGTCACCAGGTATTTCTCAATAGTATTATGTTTAATGTTTATATTAAAATTTCATTTATGTAATTTATTTACTCATTCTACTATCGGTTGATTTTGGGGTTGCTCCCTTGCTCTCTTGCTTTACTGATATAACTGCATTGTAAAGACTTAAAAATATTCATATTTGTGATATCCAGGAGAGTTCACACTTTGTACATGTTCTCATGTATATATGTCAGATTGATTCAGCCATAAGCCCACCAGCCAACTTAGTCTTTTGCATTTTTCATCTAGAAAATGGAGGTAATAATAATACCTAACTTTCTAAAACACTTGTGGGGATTTAGTACAATGTTTATAAAATCCTTAGCAAATTGCCTGATACACTGTAAATGTTCAAGTGACAACTAATAGTATGGTTAATAACATTGTGTGTGACTGCTTCTTATGAATATGTCCTGTGTTGCATACCACATTGTTCATACAAAAACTTGTTCAGGAACGTTCATAGGAGCATTATTCATAAAAACCCCAAAATGGAAACATCCCAAATGTCTATTAACTGATGACTGGATAAACAAAATATGGTATATCCATATAGCAGAGTATTATTCAGCCACAAAAAGGAATGAACTGGTGGTACATACTATAACATGGATGAACCTCTAGAACATATGAAGTGAAAAAAGCCAGACATGGTGCACCTGGATGGCTTGGTTAAGTGGTTAGTTGGTTAAGTGTCTCTTTTTTTTCTTTTTTTTTTTTTTTTTAAGATTTTATTTATTTATTCATGAGAGACCCAGAGAGGCAGAGACATAGGCAGAGGGAGAAGCAGACTTCCTACAGGGAGCCTGATGCAGGGCTGTATCCCAGGATCACAGGATCACAACCTGAGCCAAAGGCACACACTCAACCACTGAGCCATCGAGGTGCCCCTAAGTGTCTGACTCTTGATCTAAGCTCAGGTCTTGAGCTCCGGGTCCTGAGTTCAAGCCCCATGGCTCTATGCTGGCTGTATGCTGGGTGTGGAACTACTTAAAAGAAAAGAAAAGAAAAGAAAAGAAAAGAAAAGAAAAGAAAAGAAAAGAAAGAAAGAGAAAAAAGGGGAGAGGGAAGGAGGGAGGAAAAGAAAGGGAGCCAGACATAAAAGGCACATATTGTATGATTCCACTTATGCAAAATGTCTGGAATAGACAAATACAGAGACCTAGTGTCATTTCTTTTATAGTTATTACTACACTTGTGTAAGTATTGAGGCTTTTTTGTTCCTGTTTTTTTTTTTTTTTTTAAGTAAGCTCTATACCTAATATGGGGCTTGAACTCATGACCCCCAGATTAAAAGTCATGTGCTCTCCCCACTGATCCAGCCAGGCACCCCTGAGGGTTTTTTCTTTAAATAAGAATAGAAAATTCATCTTTGTTTCTTTTCTCTTAGAAAGACTAACCTCCTAGCACTAATTGTTCATTCCTTTTGTTTATGCTTAGGACTTTTTACCTTAAAGACCTTTTTTGAGGAGATAACTTTTAGTCTAATCTCTATAAAGTATAACCTTAGATATCTTCTCAGTGTGTAATCCCAGGAATTTGGAAACAACTTTTTTGGAATCTTGGTGTGGCTGAATGTAGTACAGTGAGCAGTTTTCATGTAATGTAATGACTAAAAACTTCATTTATTCAATATTAAAAGAATCCTTTGTAAAGTGCATAGCATTGACTTTAAAGAGTTTCTCTTGGATTCTTTCACCCAAATCTAATCAGATCCAAAGAATAAATATTTAACTATATATTTGCCTTAAGCTATTTGATTTTTACTTCAACTAAAAGACTCAAAGCTTTGCTTTCTCTTTCTTTTAGTTTGTATTACCTGTGAACTAAATTTCATGCTGAAATAGTAAAATAGTTTAGATGACAGGTCTATTGGAAAAAGGCCAATCCAAATTATAGAAATAGTTATCATACCTATATTTTTGATATTTGTTACATTTCTTTTTCTGTGTCTCATCACTACCAAAAGTGCTGTATATTATATTAGAAGCAGTAGTTCGAAATTAATTTTTAATAATTTCTAGAGACTTCAAAACATTTTTATTTTATTTTTTTTTAATTTTTTATTTTATTTTATTTATGATAGTCACAGAGAGAGAGAGAGAGAGAGGCAGAGACACAGGCAGAGGGAGAAGCAGGCTCCATGCACCGGGAGCCCGACGTGGGATTCGATCCCGGGTCTCCAGGATCGCGCCCTGGGCCAAAGGCAGGCGCTAAACCGCTGCGCCACCCAGGGATCCCTTTTTTTTTTTTTTTTTAATTTTTTATTTTATTTTATTTATGATAGTCACAGAGAGAGAGAGAGAGAGAGGCAGAGACACAGGCAGAGGGAGAGACTTCAAAACATTTTTAAAATTAGAGATGCAGTAGTGGAAATTTTTTTGGATTAAAAGTCTAGACATACTGAATTTTTTAAATTCTGTAATATTACAGACATGCAAAAAATATAGAGCAAACTAATGAATATCATGATCCCATCACTTAGTTTTTTCACGTCTTAACATTTTGCTTTATTTGCCCAGGGCTTTTTTAAATTTAAGTTTTCATTATGAAAATTTGCAAATACAAAAGAAAAGTGGAGAGAATAGAACAATACTTACCTATATATCAAATACCTAAATTCAACAATTAACATTTTATCATATTTGCTTTAATATGTACTTTTACTGAATTACTTGAAAGTAGATTTCTTTTTTTAAGATTTATTTATTTTAGAGAGAGAAAGAGCATGCATACACACACTCTGGGAGGAGGGCGAAAGAGAGAGAAAGTCCCAAGCAGACTGTGTGCTGTGCTCGGAGCCCATCTCAGGGTTTGATTTTATGACCCTGAGATCACAACCCAAGCTGAAACCAAGAGTTGGAGATGCTTAACCTGCATCACCCAGACACCCCAAAGTAGATTTCTGAACATCATAACAGTCCTAATATATGAATATTCACATATATAAACATAATTTCATTTTCACATCTATGAAAATTAATGGTAATTCTTTGCTATCTTGTAATTTTCTGGTTTCCCTTGATTGTCCTTTAAAGTCTTCAGTTAAAAAAAAAATAACATTTTCAGTAGTTTTTTGGGGGATCCCTGGGTGGCTCAGTGGTTTAGCACCTGCCTTCAGCCCAGGCTGTGATCCTGGAGTCCCAGGATCGAGTCCTGAGTCCTGTGTTGGGCTCCCTGCATGGAGCCTGCTTCTCCCTCTGCCTGTGTCTCTGCCTCTCTCTCTCTCTCATAAATAAATAAATAAAATCTTTAAAAAAAAGTCTTCAGTAGTATTTATTTATTTATTTATATTTATGATTTTATTTATTAATTCATGAGAGACTGAGAGAGGCGGAGACACAGGCAGAGGGAGCCTGATGTAGGACTCGATCCCAGGACTCCAGGATCACTCCGTGAGCCAAAGGCAGATGCTAAACTGCTGAGCCACCCAGGGATCCCCCCCAAAAGTTATTTAAACCAGAAGTTAATCAGGGATCATGCATCATGTTTGGCTGTGATATTTCTTTAATCTCTTTTAATCCAGAATAATCCTTCCCCCAAATGTGGAACTTTCCCCCCCATATCATTGATGTTATTGGAAGAGTAAAGTTTTTGTGTAGAATTAATAGACAAATCTAGATTTGTCTGTTTTCTTTTGGTAATATTTAACTTGTTACCCTGTTCTCTATACTTCTTGTAAACTGAAAGATTTAAAGCTGGATTAAATCTAGGATAAACATTTTTGGTAAGAAAATGTTTCATAGATGATGCTGTTTGTATATGTTATATTGCATTGAACCAAGAGATGTACAATGTTGCTCTATCCTATAATGAGTGATTTTAAGTTAGACTACTTGGAAAGGTGCTAACTGCCAGATTTTTACAGTGAAAGATATCTTCTGTAAATCATTAATGTCCTGGATGATATTTTGGCACTCTGTGAATGACCTATTCTAGGAGGACAGTGTTAGAAATTTTTCATCTACAACTTATCTTTTCACTCTTCAATTTAAGGATTTTTGGGGGAGGAGAGTAAGGTTTTTTTCTGCGTAAGATAAATTATATTGGGAAAATGTCCAATAATGTCAGGACTCGCAATAAATGCAAATAAAAGAACAGGGTACTCATTTCCATCTTAAATTGGTAGAAATTAAAGTTGAGAGTACAGAATATTCTCAAGAATATGGGGAGCAAAGGAGTTTAAGTAGCTGCTAGTGGGTATATAAACTGTTAAAATATTTTTAGAGGGCACTTAAGCAGTGATTTTAAAAATAATTCAGTACTTTTACTCAGCGTTTCTACTTCCAGGAATTTATCCTGTATATACTTGTAAGAGCATTACTTTTAATAGCAAAACCAACCCACCCCAAAACCTGGGAACAGCATGAATATCATCTTGCACTGATAAAGAATGATTTAATGATAAAGGGCTCCTCAAAACTCAGATTACTCTTGTTCTCAGAATGTTTTCTATGGTGTTCTTTTTTTTTTTTTTTTTTGATGTTGTAGCTTTTCTTATTTCAGAGTGTCTTTGTTTTTGTTTTCTTTTTGCATTGCATCTAAACATATAGAAGAAAAAAACTAAATCATATGCCTTTGTCATTTTCTAATTCTTAGAATCAGGTGGGTTTTGATGCTGAAGCACTCCAAGTGATATTCTACTTTTCATTGTTCATTTGTCTCATAGAATCCAGTGTAAATCAGATAATGGAAAAGTACATTTTAAGTAAAAAAAATGTTGGCTGTATCCTAGTTATAGTGAAATTCTTGAAATGGAAATACCTGTCACCTTTAATATCTTTAATTTAGTATCTTTAATATGTCTATAATTTTTATTCTTTTAAACAGTTCGTTTTCCTGAAGATCTGGAGAATGACATTAGAACTTTCTTTCCTGAATATACCCATCAACTCTTTGGGGATGAGTAAGTAACTTTGCCAAATTAATGTCGCCAAAAAAAAAAAAAAAAAAATGCAATTTTTTCTTTTAGGATCTAGAAATCAGACCATTTTCTTTGCTGTTTTTTTGTGTAATTTATTTTTAAATATATATTAGAATGGCATTTGTGACATTGAGACACCAATTTACTGTATAATACCTATCACAGAGTGCTATAGATGCATTATCTCATTTAATTTTCACAGCTGTTTTTGCGATAGTATTATTGTTTATTACGTTGCATATTGATGGAATTGAATGGTTGCTTTTAAGGACATGTGAATGACCAAGGTTGAGGTTCAGGCAATCTGACTATGAAGCTCATAGACATAACTATTACTTTTTTCTTCTTGCTGCTTTGCTATACTGCTCTTAGTACAGGATATCCTCTCTGGAAGCTAGAAAGCTTAAGTTTTTCTATGACAAATAAGTAATTAAGAGAAATTTATTTTTAAAAGCAATGTTAAAGATACATCTTGGGATATTCAGCATGATTCCTTAATTTTTTATAGCTTCATTACATTATTAGAATAATTGGTTACATTTTTTTAAAACTTGATTTTATATATATATTTTTTATTTATTTATGATAGTCACAGAGAGAGAGAGAGAGAGAGAGAGAGAGGCAGAGACACAGGCAGAGGGAGAAGCAGGCTCCATGCACCGGGAGCCCGATGTGGGATTCGATCCCGGGTCTCCAGGATCGCGCCCTGGGCCAAAGGCAGGCGCCAAACCGCTGCGCCACCCAGGGATCCCCTAAAACTTGATTTTGAAAAAAACTTCATATTTGCAGAAAGTTACAAGAATAGTACTCTGTGATGGGCACTTGATATAATGAGCACTGGCTGTTATATGCAGCTGATGAATCACTAAACTGTACCTCTGAAACTAATAATACACTATATGTTAATTGATTTAAAGGAAAAAAAAAAGAATAGTACTCTGTATATCCTTTATTTAGATTAACTAGTTGTTGACATTTAGTTCTATTTGCTTTAATCATTCTCTCCTATATAAATATATTGGTATGTTGTTGTTGAACCATTTGAAAGTAGTTTGCAGATATATCTTGATCTCTTACTTCTAAATTCTTTAGTATGTATTTCCTAAAAACAAGGACAGTAACCATAGAATTATCAAAATTCAGGAAATTTAACATTGCTATGGCACTCTTTTCTAAGATATAGTCCACATTTCAATTTTTGCCAATTGGTTACCAGTAATTTCTTTTATAACAATAATCCTCCTTCTGGATCCGATCTAGAGTCACAGTTTGCATTTAGTTGTCATATCTCTTTGGTGTCTTTTATTTTTTTTAATTTTTATTTTATTTTTAAAGATTTATTTATTCACAAGAGACCGAGAGAGGCAGAGACAGAGGCAGAGGGAGGAGAAGCAGGCTCCGTGCAGGGACTCAATCCCGGAACTCCAGAACCTTGCCCAGAGCGGAAGGCAGATGCTCAACCACTGAACCACCCAGGCGTCCCCTTTTTGGTCTCTTTTAATTGTTTGAAACAGTTCCTCAGCCTTTCTTTGTTTTCATGACATGGGCATTTCTGTAGGATTTGGCTGGTTTTAAAAACCTTCATTTTGGATTAGTTTGTTTCTTCATGATTAAATGCAGAAAACAGGGATGCCTAGATGACTCAAGTGGTTTAGTGCCTGCCTTTAGCCCAGGGCGTGATCCTGGAGTTCCGGGATGGAGTCCCATATCGGGCTCTCTGCATGGAGCCTGCTTCTCCCTCTGCCTATGTCTCTGCCCCTCTCTCTCTCTCTCTCTGTGTCTCTCATGAATAAATAAAATCTTTAACAAAAATTAAAAAATAAAATCAGAAAACATACTTTTTTTTTTTTTTTTGGTAGTACCACAACAAAAGTTGTATGTGTTTTTCTTTGTCATAATCAGAAAGTCCATGATGTCAGTTTGTTCCATTGTTAACTTGGGTCACTTAGTTTAGAAGTGTCTGTCAGCATTCTCCACTGTAAGGTTTTTTCCTTTATTATGTAATTATGTAGTAATGGGGAGATACTTTGAGACTGCAAAGATCCTGTTTCCCATCAGACTTTGAGCCAGTAGTTTTAAATCCATTGGTGATTTTTTTTTTTAAATGCTCTTTTTTATTAAGGGGTGTGAATATGAAACATGATCACCTGTAAAAATAAATAAATAAAGATGGCTTTGTTCTTTGACAATATCAGAATAAGGAACTTTGGCTTTTTATTCCTTGTAAGACTTTCTGTAGTTGACTTTTTTCTTGCTTTGTCATTCCCTTCAGATTTGTATTACCTCAGATCCTCAGAGATAAAACAAGGACAGAGAGTCCTCATTTAGAAAACATTTCCTAATTTTACATTTTAAAAGTTAATATTTAAAAAGAAAAACCTTAACACCCCCAACTCCTCACCCCCTTCTGAATAATCTAGTTTAATATAAGCCTATAAATAAGTTTTTTTTCCTCAAAAAACTTAAGTACTTTACAAGAATTACTGTTTAAAAAATTCACCTAGGGAAATTAAATTTCCAGTCATTTTACCCCTACAATAGATGGTATTCAAGTATTTGAGTCTCAGTGGCGTTTCTTTAGCATCACCCTTTAGTTGTTCCATTAGCATGCTGGCTTAGAGTCTCCTTAATCACTCTTTTCCTTGATAATGTCTATACTCTGGCTTCAGCTCCCATGTTTTGTGCGTCCCTTTTACATTCTGAACACCAATTTCTTTTAAGATTTCCTTCAGGTACCCCACAGGCTGCTTTGTGATGTCCACCAAGTCCTTAAGATTATAATACTGATGTTTCTCAAATGCCGAAAATAGCATGTCTAAAACGTGTTGTTTATCAGCTCGAGCTCGTTTTCCATCTTCTTTCTTTTTCCTTTCATATTCAATATTGTATTGATGATTAGCAACAGGTTTATAATTGGTTGTCACAACTTTGTCCAGTTGTTGTGATAGCCTTACGGGTTTGGAAGATTCTTCTATTTGCAATCTCTTTAATCGCATGTACTTTTCACTGGTAGCAGGTCGGCATTCAGCTCTTTGTACCACAATTCCTTCCAATGAAAGTTTATCTGATGAGCTCTCAGTAAAGACTGTTAATGTCTGTCCTCCAACACTTTGTAAGACAAACGGATGTTCTCTAGGAGTGCTGACCGAAGCTAGTTTTCCACCAATATCGTGAATATTTGCAAGATCTTCATTCAAAGTAAACGACACCTCAGTCCTTCCTTGATTCTTGGCAATCCGCAGTTTCCCAACTTCACCTCTTCCAGGGTCTTTAGCCCATTGTTGTGACAAATATTTAGGAACCTTCACCAGCCACACTCCGGTGTTCTGCTTCGTGCTGGTCAGATCGAGCTCCCCTCGCTTGGCCATGGGTCGACTACTGCCGGGGAAGGCCGAGTGGCCGGAGCAGCGGCCCCTGGGGCTGGACCGCTCGAGGGAGTGCGGAGCAGGAGGTGCCGCGGCCGGAGGCGCCCGCCCGCCCAGCCGCCCGCCCAGCCGAAGGGAATCTCCGGAAAGAGAGACGCCCCATTGGTGATTCTTGATTGCATCAATATTTTACTGTGATTATAAAATGATTTTCTAACTCTGTCAGAAACACCTACATTTATTAGTTGGGATTCTATAAGGACGAGCTTCTCTTTTCCCCTTATGTATTTCTTTGTTTATATCAGAATGGACTAAAAGATTCTTTTGTTAATCCAGTGGGTCATAATCTGTTATTAATTATGCTGCCCAGATTATCCCATTTCAAACTAGTTTTTGAATCCTTTTGATATATCATCATTTTGTGGATACTTTACTTTCAGATACAATAATATGTTCAAGATTCATCTTACACTTTTTCTACTAGTTCTGCAGTCAGCCATTTTCCCAAGGAATCCTGCTTTGTTGTAGTAGGAAAAGATATTTTGACATAGTTGACATTTAATATATTGCCCTTTGTGGCTATTTTACCTACATGTTATTTCAGCATTGTTCACGTATTTATTTAATGTGTTTTGAAATTTTTTTTTTAAAGATTTATTTATTAGAGAAAGTGAGAGCATGGGAGGGGAACTGGGGGGCAGGCAGAGGGAGAAGCAGGCTCTGCTGAGCAGGGAGCCTGACATGGGACTCGATCCCAGGACCCCGGGATCATGACCCGAGCGGAAGGCAGACACTTAACTCACTGAGCCACCAGGTGCCCCTAACGTGTTCTGAAATTGACAGATGTCTCTTCATGGAACAAATTTCCTCAGAATTTTTCAGTATTAATGTACCAGATCGGGCATTTTATGTACTTTTAAATATTAATAATTATATTTTATTATATATTGATTCATAGCAAAATTGAGCCTTTCTTATTTGTTTTTTTAAAGATTTTATTTATTCATGAGAGACAGAGAGAGAGGCAGAGACATAGGCAGAAGGAGAAGGAGACTCCCTGCGGTGACCCTGATACAGAATTTGATCCCAGAACCCTGGGATCGTGCCCTGAGCCGAAGGCAGATGCTCAACCACTGAGCCACCCAGGCATCCTGAGCCTTTTGTATTTCAAATGGGTTTTATTTTATTGTAAAGATAAGAATGTTTTCTTTTGGGATTTCTATCTTTAAGGAACTATTTTATTCCCTTCCTCACTGCTATTTAAAATCTTTCTTTGGTGCATACAATCTAGTCTTACAGATAATGCTTCTTAATGGTATTTTGTACATTTATTCTATTTTGCATGTTATTAAAAATGCTTGCATATGCCTCTTCTAAGGTAGACAAGTGACAGTTGACAGTCACATAATCGTGATAATCCCTGTATCTTATGACTCAAATATGATTGGTCTTGATCCTCTTATCATTGCTACTCCTGTTTATGCACATAACTTTCAGAGTCCTGGAATAGAATGCTCATGCTTTATTTTGGAAGACTAAACAGAAATCTGAAAATGACACTGCTTCTTTCAGGCACTCTTCTTCAGAATTCACTTAAAAAAATAAACTTTATTGAGATGTAATTTACAATTCATCTATATAAAGTATACAATTCAATGATTTTTTAGTATGTTGTGTTCTATAGTCATCACAATAAATTGTAGAATATTTTGTCATTCCTACCAAAATTCCCATAACCAGTTAGCAGTCATTGTCTTTTTCTTCCCTTACTCTCCCCAGCCCTAGCAATCACTAATTTGTTTTCTGTCTCTCTAATTTTACCTATTCTGGATATTTTAGATTCACATTTTGGAAGACTCTTTTTAAGCCAGAGAAGAGAATATCAAGGCATAGGTGGATTGCAGGGAGCAGGGCTGGAAAAATAACAGCAGCTCCAGATCTGCTTTCTGAGTTCATAGGGTGGTGTAATTAGACATATGCTTTCACCACTTTCAGCACCTCTGGATGTTGATTGATGGAAGCAAGTAGTAAACTGAGGAAAGAGGGGGCCAAAGCTACATCTTAGCTGCTTGCCTAGTGAGGTATCAATTTAATACCACTTGTGTCTGATTTGAAATGCCTTCTGGTACTAGTAATAGCAGCAGCACCAGCAGGATCAGTGATATATTACATTTATTATATACTTGTATAATGTGTTGGTCAACGTTATAAGTAGTTTACACTTGCTCATTTAACCTGAACAACATCCCTGAAGTAGATGCAATTATTCTCGTTTATTTTTATTTTATTTTATTTTATTTTATTTTATTTTATTTTATTTATTTATTTTTTAAAGATTTTATTTTTATGTAATCTCTCCATCAAGGTGAGGCTCAAACTCACAACCCTGAGATTAAGAGTTGTATGCTCTACCAACTAAGCCAGCCTAGTGTCCCTCTCTTAGTTTTAAATGAGGAAAACTGAGGCACCGTTTCATTATAAATATTTGTTTCTTTTTAAAATAGGTATGGTTTAAAATCTTGAAACTACCAGTAAAGTTAAACTTGTTTATATGTAGAGCCAATACTTTGTAATGACTTTGCAGAGAGTCTTTCTGGGGTCTCAGATTAATATTTTTTTCCTTTTCAGTGAAACTGCTTTTGGTTACAAGGGTCTGAAGATCCTGTTATACTATATTGCCGGTAGCTTGTCAACAATGTTCCGTGTTGAATATGCATCTAAAGTTGATGAGAATTTTGACTGTGTAGAGGTAAGAACAAAAATATATTTATCTTTAACTCTGTTTTCCATAGGAGTATAAAACTGGTTTTAAAATTTAAAGGCGCTGAGTGAAGTAAGTCAGTCGGAGAAGGACAAACATTATATGTTCTCATTCATTTGGGGAATATAAATAATAGTGAAAGGGAATATAAGGGAAGGGAGAAGAAATGTGTGGGAAATATCAGAAAGGGAGACAGAACGGAAAGACTGCTAACTCTGGGAAACGAACTAGGGGTGGTAGAAGGGGAGGAGGGCGGGGGGTGGGAGTGAATGGGTGACGGGCACTGGGTGTTATTCTGTATGTTAGTAAATTGAACACCAATAAAAAATAAATTAAAAAAAAATTTAAAGGCTTGAGAGAGGAGAGTATCTGTTATAAAGCTTTAAAGCTTATAGCTTTAAAACCACATATTTTCCTTTAGTTATGGAGGTGATTGTCTGCCTGTCACTACAGTTAACCTTTGATCATGATCCTTAGCCTGATTCTTGAGTGGACCTTCTCTGAAAAACCTTTACTTTTATGATCAGAGTGGTATTTTGTTTATCAACTTTTGAAACATGAAAATTACTTAATTTTCCAGAAGTTAAATAAGATAGAGGGCAATAGCTAAATTTCCTACTTTTTCTTCACATAGGATTTGCCTATTTAAATTTCTCTGGCTGCATTTCTGATCCCACACTTTCTTAAGAATATGGACAGTTAAGCTGATGACAAAACTATTTGAAACAAATGAACCAAAATAGGATGAAGGCAAGGAGAGGCATTAAAAGTATGCATCTGGGACAGGCCGAATATGGCCCCTCAAGAAGCCAAGGCAAAGTGATGTGACCACAAGCCAAGGAATGTTGGTAGCCACCAGAATTAGAAGAAGCAAGGAATAGATTCTCCTCTGGAGAGAGTGTGACCCTGTCAACACTGATTTTAGCTCAGTGTTACTGATTTTAGACTTTGCCTCTAGGCTGTGAGAGAATTAGTTTCTGTGGGTTTAAGCTTGCAAGTTTGTGGTAGTTTGTTACAGCAGCCATAGAAACTAATACAGATTTTCATACCAGGGGGTGGGGTACTACTGTCACAAATGAAACTTTAGAAATGTCTTTGGAAATGAGTGATGGGTAGAAACTAGAAGAATTTTGAGGTACATGATAGAAAAAGCATAGACTTCCTTGAATAAACTGTTGGTAGAAATATGGACTTTTTTTTTAACATTTTATTTATTTATTCATGAGAGACACAGAGAGAGGCAGAGACATAGCCAGAGGGAGAAGCAGGCTCGAGGGGAGCCTGATGTGTAACCTGATCCCCGAACCCTGGGATCACACCCTGAGCCAAAGGCAGACACTCAACCACTGAGCCACCCAGGTGTCCCTGAAATACAGACTTTAAAGGCACTGCTGGTGAGGGCTCAGAATAAAGTTAGGAGCATGGGAGAAAAAGCCTGTATCATCTTAGAGAATAATGTATTATTATAAATAGTATGTTGGTAGAAATAGTTTTGAAGATCACCTCTGTTGAGTCAGAGGGAAATGAATATATTATTAGAAAATGAAGGAAAGGAAATATTTGTTATTTAGTGCCAGAAAGCATAGCTGAATTGTGTCCTACATTTATATAGAAAGAAGAACTTGTAAGCCATAAACTTGGATATTTAGTTGAGGAGATTTCCAAACAATATATTGAAGTTGTGGCTTGGTTTCTTGTGGCTTATAGTAAATGTGAGAGGAAAGGGAGAAATTGTGGGAAGAATTGTAAAGCAAAGAAGACTCAGGACTTGATGATTTGGAAGATTCTCAGTCTATGCAACTTCAGAAGACATGAAATTAGGAGATTCATGGTCAGGAAAGTATGCTTTGGAGAGAAAGCCAGGAGTATAGCTAGATAATCTTTTGCTCTTGCTGAAGAGATTACATACATGACTCATGGATCTCTTCCATAATCTCAGCAAAAACTAGGAGTAGAGTTTGAATAGAGATCATATCCTTTGTAGGACTATCTTATCTAATGGCATGAACCCTTATAGCAGACACAGGTGACCTAGAAGGGTTTTGAGAATGTTATATCAAGCAGAAGCGCTGCCAGTTTGGACTGACAGATTGAGGAAAGGCTAATGAACTTCCAAAATTCTAGGGTCCCCTGGGAGGCTCAGCAGTTGAACGTCTGCCTTCGGCCCAGGGTGTGATCCTGAAGTCTCGGGATTGAGTCCCACTTCTGGCTCCCTGCATGGAGCCTGCTTCTCTATCTCTCTCTGCCTATGTCTCTGGTGCTCTCTCTTTGTGTCTCTCATGAATGAATGAATGAATGAGTAAATAAATAAATCTTTTTAATAAATTCTATAAGTAGGAAACAGGCTGATAGCACTACTCAGCTGCAAACATGTGCTTCCCTTCAAGAAAAAGGAATAATGGCCCAGAAGATAGAGCTGCAGGTCACAGTATTGCCAGGCCTTGAAACCTAATGAAATTTATGACGTTCTGGATTTTAAAAATGCTCAGTACCAGTGGCTCTTTTCTTTCTAGCATTTTCTCCCCTTTGGAATGGGAAACTCCGTAACTTACCCTATGCCTGTCCCACTACTGTATTTTAGAAGTGGTAACTTGTTTTCTAGTTTCACAGGTGGAAATGAATTTTGCCCCAGGATTTATCATAACCAGAGTCTGTTAACTTAGAAATAACTTAGAAAATGACATTTTGGACTTGAGTTGATAATGGAGTGGTTGAAACTTTTGGGGTTGTTGGGATGGGATGAATGTATTTTGCATATTTGAGAGGGACATGAATCCCTGAGGTACCTTAAGAAAATTATATGTTTTAGAGTTGTTTTATTTCTGGGCATTCCAGTTGAAAAGCATTGAAAAAAATTTTAAAGGTTTTATTTAACTTCTGGTTAGTTAATGTACAGTGTAATATTAGTTTCAGGTGTATACCACCAGTACTCATCAAAGCAAGTGTACTCCTTGGTCCCCATCACCTATTTTAACTCCTCCCCCTACCTACCTCCCTTCAAGGCATTGAAACTTTTCATCAAGAATTACATCAATTTAGGGCAGCCCGGGTGGCTTAGTGGTTTGGCACCACCTTCAGCCCAGGGTGTGATCCTGGAGACCTGGGATCGAGTCCCGCGTCGGGCTCCCTGCATGGAGCCTGCTTCTCCCTCTCCCTGTGTCTCTGCCTCAGACATGTACCTGTGGAGTTGCTCTGTCTCTGTGTCTCTCATGAATAAATAAAATATTTTTTAAAAAAAGAATTACATCAGTTTAAAAAAAGAAGAATTACATCAGTTTTGTTTTTTTTTTAATGAAATGTCATTTTTGTCACTGAATCACATTTATAAAATTAGAAATTGCATTCTTAGAGTAAAATATCTTGTTATTTGGACTTGAAAATCTAGGAAGTTTTATCAGATCTGTTATATTGATAATACTGTGCTATATAACTGGGCAAAGATCTTCTGTATTACTGCATATTGGATATCATAACTTCCTCGTGTACGAGTAGCAGTTCCTAACACATTAACAATTAAACCAACTTTTTTAAGACTTTAAACTGACTTTAAACTTCTGACAAATCTTTTGCCTACCTCATGGCCCATCTTTTTTTTACTAAAACCTCATGACTTGAGACTGGTTGATTTGAGTTATTTTATTGTTTAATTAAAAAAAAATTTGTCTCATGTAAAGGACTTGCCCAAATTCACACAATGTTAGACAAACTAGCATGTAAGAGAGACTTACTAAAGTGGAATTTTTCCCTAAGTATATGTTTCTTATTAGATTTTTAACTTCTTTTTTTTTTTTAATTTTTTTTTTTTATTTATTTATGATAGGCACACAGTGAGAGAGAGAGAGGCAGAGACACAGGCAGAGGGAGAAGCAGGCTCCATGCACTGGGAGCCCGATGTGGGATTCGATCCCGGGTCTCCAGGATCGCGCCCTGGGCCAAAGGCAGGCGCCAAACCGCTGCGCCACCCAGGGATCCCAGATTTTTAACTTCTTTTTTTTTTTTTTTTTTTTTAAGATTTTATTTATTTATTCATGATAGTCACACAGAGAGAGAGAGAGAGGCAGAGACATAGGCAGAGGGAGAAGCAGGCTCCATGCAGGGAGCCCGATGTGGGATTCGATCCCGGGTCTCCAGGATCGCGCCCTGGGCCAAAGGCAGGCGCCAAACCGCTGCGCCACCCAGGGATCCCCTTTTTTTTTTTTTTTTTTTAAGAGATTTTTAACTTCTTAAGCCCACCTAGATACTCTTACTAAAAATGCAGGTAGTAGTTTTCCTTATGTTGTACAGAATTCACTGTTTGAAGGTTTTGGTGTCTTTTTTTTTTTTTTCTTTTTTTTTTTTAATAGAAGTTCCAGCTGGTAGTGCTGAATTGATTTCTTCCAAAGGCACTATTGACTTAGTTATTGGTAAATCTTTCAAATACTATTTGCAGTGAAAATAGCTATGTATTTGCATTGACTTCTAATTGTTCCATTCTTGAAAACCAGATTTTTCCATTTAGAAGTACTGTGTTAGGAGTAAGGAATCAATCTTTTATAATGTCTTCTTGTAGGATTATTTGTTCCATGGTCGAAGATCATTTATTTAAATTACATGTTCAGGCAAAGACTTTTTTTTCTCCTTATAAAAAAAGAAAGGGTAGTGGATGTTGGGGGAATGAGTTTACCTTTTTTTTTTTTTTTTTAAGATTTTATTTATTCATGAGAGAGACAGAGACAGAGGGTACAGAGACACAGGCAGAGGGAGAAACAGGCTCCATGCAGGGAGCCTGATGTGGGACTCCATGCCAGGTCTCCAGGATCATGCCCTTGCGTCAAAGGCAGGCGCTAAACCGCTGAGCCACCCAGGGATCCCAGGTTTGCCTTTTCTATGTCAACTTGCATTGAGAATGTTCAGGGATGCCTGGGTGGCTGAGCAGTTGAGCATCTGCCTTCAGCTCAGGTCGTGATTCCAGGATTCAGGACCGAGTCCCATATTGGGCTCCTCGTGGGGAGCCTGCTTCTCCCTCCGCCTGTGTCTCTTGTCTCTCTTTCTGTGTCTCTCATGAATAATTTTTTTAAAAATAAAATTTAAATTTAAAAAAATGTTCATTCCACAGTCTGTGGTCTTGATGCCAGGGAAAGAGTGCAACAAAACAAAATCATTTGTCTCATGGAGCTTATATTCTAGCTAGGACAAACAGTCAATAAACAAATAGTAAATAGTGTTATGAAGAAACATTTTGTTGGTTCCTGAATGAAGAGGAGTCAATGTAATAATGTAATAACCTGAGGGAAGAGCCTAGTAACAAAAACCCTGAAATAAGAATACTCAGAAATACCACTGTTGTTAAATGATTGTGATAATGGAGAGAAGGATATGAGATGGTTGACGGGGTTGGCAAAACTATATTTTGTCGGATAAGAATAGCTGATAGCTTTTAGAGATTTTAAGTTGGTAAGGTTCATATGATATGACTCATGTTTTTTTTAATTTTTAATTTTTTAATTATTTATTTATTTTTTTATTTTTTAAAGATTTGATTTATTTATTCATAGAGACACACACAGAGAGAGAGGCAGAGATACAGGCAGAGGGAGAAGCAGGCTCCACGCAGAGAGCCTGACGTGAGACTCGATCCAGGGTCTCCAGGATCACGCCCTGGGCTGCAGGCGGCGCTAAACCTCTGCGCCACCGGGGCTGCCCTTTTTAAAAATTTTTTAAATTATTTTTTAAAGATTTTATTTATTCATGAGAGACACACACAGAGAAAGAGGCAGAGACAGAGAGGCAGAGGGAGAAGCAGGCTCCATGCAGAGAGCCCGACTTGGGACTCCATCCTGGGTCTCCAGGATCAGGCCCTGGGCTGAAGGCAGCGCTAAACCTCTGAGCCACCCAGGCTGCCAGACTTATGTTTTTAAAAGATTCTTTTGGTTGCTCTGGAGAGAACACACTGCAGGGAGACCAGAACATTGCAATGTTGTAGGTAGTTTGAAGGTGGAACCAGTAGGATTTACTTTTTAATTAAATACAGTGATACAGAAAAAAGAAAGAAGGAGGATCCTATTGCTTAAGCTTAATAGTACTATTAACTGAGATAGGGAAGATTAGAGAAGAAGGTCTAAATTGGGAAAAAAATCAAGATTTTTGATTTATATGTGTTATGTTTGGGACTATTACATATCATATTGGAGTTTTCACAGACTATACTATGTAGTATTATTTTTGTGTATTAAAAAATACACTCTTTTTTTAGGTGGTCAGAAACCACAGCACATCAGCTTAGAAGTTAATTTGCTTATTAGAATTTTGCCATTACATTAATCTTTCATCATCTGTTTTTCTTTTCCAAGCTGAGCTCTCCAGTTGCATGTAAAAGTTTTTAGACACAATTAAGATGTTGTAAAACATCTCCACTAGCTATCGTCTTTAAAGACAACATAATTACTCTGAATTTTACTACAATAAACTTGAGTTTTCAGACACTGATGGTTTGTTCATTGTATGGTTGTTTCTGACTTTTTTTTTTTTCTGACTTTGTTTTTATCAATGCCTCCTGACCTCTCTTTAATTGAAGTATAATTGACATGTGTTAGTTTCAGGTATACATTATAGTGATTCCATTTTTTGTTGTTTTTTTAGTGTTTTTATACATTATGAAATAATCATGGCAAGTCCTGTTACCATATGTCACCATACAAAGTTATTACAGTATTATTACCTACATTCCCTGTGCTGTGTGTGATATTCCCATGACTGTTTTATAACTGGAATTTTGTACTTCTTAATTCCTTTCACCTATTTTGCCCACCCCCTCAACTCCCACCCCCCATTGCCCTGTACAGTAACCAACAGTTACCTGTATCTGTGGATGTTTCTGTTTGGTTTTTTAGATTTCACATAGCATAATACCCTGTAGGTTCATCTGTGTTGTGGTAAATGGCAAGATTTCATTTTCTTTATGACTAATATTCCATTGTGTGTATGTATATATGGTATTTACATATATCACTCTTTATCCATTCATCTATGATGGACACTTTGGTTGCTTCCAGATCTTACCTATTCTAAATAATGCTGCAGTGAACACAGGCATGCTTATATCTCTTCAAATTGGTATTTTCATTTTCTTTCGATAAATATCCAGAAGTGGAATTGCTGGATTGTATGGTAGTTCTGTCTTTAAGTTTTTGAAGAACCTTCATACTATTTTCCATAGTGGCTGCACCAATTACATTGCCAGTGTATGAGGGTTCTCCACTTTTCTCCACTATTAGTATGATGTGATACCCCATTTATTTATTTTAGCTTTTGTTGCCCTTGCCTGAGGAGCAACTAGTCTGAGGAGACTAGTCTGAAAAAATATTGCTAAGACCAGTGTTAAAGAGCTTATTGCCAGTGTTTTCTTCTAGGAGTTTTATGGTTTCAAGTGTTACATTCAAGTCTTTAATCCATTTTAGATTATTTTTGTATACTGTGTATGAGAGTGGTCCGGTTTCATTTTGCATGTGGCTGTCCAGTTTTCCCAATGCTATTTATTGGAGAGACTGTCTTCCCTATTGTTGACTTCTTGCCTCCTTTGTTGTTGATTAATTGCCTATATATATAGGTTTATTGCTAGACTTTCTATTCTGTTGCATTGATCTCTGTATCTGTTTTTGTGCCATTACCATACTGTTTTGATTACTATAGCTTTGTAGTCTAGTGTGAAATCAGGGAGTGTGATACCTCCAGCTTTTTTGTTCTTTCCCAGGAAGCTTTGGCTATTCAGGATTCTTTGTGGTTCCATACAAATTTTAGGATCCTTAATTCTAGTTCTGTGAGAAATGCTGTTGGTATTTTGATGAAAGGTGCATTAAATCTGTAGATTGCTTTGAGTATTATGAACATTTTGATAATATTAATTCTTCTAACCCATGAGCACAGTATATCTTTCCATTTATTTGTGTTGTCTTCATTTTCTTTCACCTTACACTTTTCAGAGCCTCCTGCTTTCTCTTAAGGTAATTTCATTGCCTTTTATTGTAAGAGTGTATAACTAAGATTGTTCTGTCTTGCTAATTGCTAACATTTCTTGGAAAAGCTTTGGTAGAGGAAGTTGAAATACATGGGTACAGTTTGTATTATCTGTGAACTTCAATCATCTCTTTTATCCTTGTCTCCCACTAATATGGATTGAATTTGAGAGTAGATGAGAGCTATTTTTAAAATTTTCTGGATTCTTTAGCATTCTTATAGAAAAACCTTGGGTATTTAAAAATATTTAATCTTGAGGAAATGAAAAATAATCTTTGGTAGACTAATATTTCACTATACATTTTTTTATAATTGTGACTGGTTTTCGTGAGTAATGCTTTTTATAAAATATATGAAAAGCTTTAAAATTATATGTTGAGATTTCTGTCTTAGAATTTAATATATAAGTTTAGGTAGCAAAATACTAATGCGGTATAAATCATAGGATACTACCTTTGTTTTACCAGTAGTGAAAAAGTTCACACTGTTAATTCTCTAACAGTACTCAAATTTCCACAGCTTAAATATTGTCAGATAATGTAAGATTGAGCAAATTAAATAGGTATGGAAATTTCTTGGCTTGTTTTTGTAGCATATTTTAGGTAATCTTAGAATTCTAGTCAATGTTGGGATGCCTGGGTGGCTCAGTGGTTGAGCACCTGCCCTTGGCTCAGGGCTTGATCCCGCAGTCTGAAGATTGAGTCCCACATCAGGCTCCCTGCCCGGAGCCTGCTTCTCCCTCTGCCTATGTCTCTGCCTTTCTCTCTTGTATATTTCATGAATAAATAAATAAAATCTTTTAAAAAAAAAGTCAATGTTAATTAAGTCTGCCACTTTAGCCACGTAAAGGACCACCTACTTAATGTGCCTTTTTAAATCATTATTTCAAAAATAACTCACTATAGACAAATTTACACAAATGGTGCTATTTAGGAAAAGATACTAAAGATGTAATTTGGTTTTCAAATGTGTATAAATATAAATAAAGTGTAAACATATTTATATCATAGCAGTCTACCAGGTATTCTTAGGCACATTGCTTTCTGTAGTAAGGAGGAGAAGCAAAAATTGCTTTATGGGAATATCACATGTGTAACAAAGTATATAGAACATTAGAAGTTGAAATGACCATAGCAAGAGAGTATACAATCTAAAACATTTCTTCATGACTCCTCTAAGAACTAAATAGAACAGTTATGTTTTATACTTATTTTTAAAAAAGCTATTGCTAAATGTTTGGAAAACATTTTTATTAAGTAGATCAGGTAGCTTTCTGGATTCTTGATCTATTCAGCTTAATTTCTTATCTTTTTTTAACGCAGTGTTTTGTTTTGTTTTTTAATTAGGCTCCATGCCCAGCGTGGAGCCCAGTGCAGGTCTTGAACTCATGACACTGAGATCAAGACCTGAGCTGAGATCAAGAATCAAATGCTCAACCAACTGAACCACCCAGGCACCACTTTTTTTTTTAAGATTTATTTATTTATTTATTTATTTATTTAATTAATTAATTTATTTATGTGTTTAGAGAGAGAGAGAGAGAGAGAGAGAGGCAGAGACATAGGCAGAGGGAGAAGCAGGCTTCCCACGGGGAGCCCAGTGTGGGACTTGATCCCAGGACCCCAGGGATCATGACCTGAGCCAAAGACAGATGCTCAACCACTGAGCCACCCAGGTGTCCCTATTTTTCCATAATTTTAATTGAAGTTTAAAATAATATCCTGAAGGTAGGGAATTTTTCAGTGATCTTCAGAAATAGAATCTGAACTTAGCCACAAGCATTGGAACTAAAAGATTTCAGTTAATGTTTGGCTCAACATTGAATTTAATAAAGATGAGATGGGGGTGCCTGGCTGGCTCAGTCACTGGAGCATGTGACTTTTTTTTTTAGAGAGGTAGAGTATGTGCACACACTTGCAGGAGAGTCAGGGAAAGGGGCAGAGGAAGAGAGAAACTCAAGCAGACTCCATGCTGAGTAAGCCTGGAGCCTGTCCTGGGGCTTGATCCCATGACCCTGAGATGACAACCTGAGCTGAAACCAAGAATCAGAGGCTCAACCAACTTTGCCATCTAGGCACCCAGAGCATGCAACTCTTGATCTAGGGGTTGTGAATTCAAGCCCCATCTTGGGCTTAGAGCCTACTAAAATAAATAAATGAATAAAAAATTTAAAAATAAAAACTTTCTTTTTAAAATAATGTTTTTCTGTAGTGATGATTTATTATCTGGCCAGTAACCTTTTTTGTTTGTTTGTTTGTTTAAGATTTTATTTATTCATGAGACAGAGACAGAGAGAGAGAGGCAGAGACCCAGGCAGAGGGAGAAGCAGGCTCCATGCAGGGAGCCCGACGCGGGACTCAATCCCAGGTCTCCAGGATCAGGCCCTGGGCCGAAGGCGGCGTTAAACCGCTGGGCCACCCGGGCTGCCCTCTGGCCAGTAATCTTATATGAAAAATGAATATTTAACTGAACTAAATTAGAAGAGTAAAGATCTCTAAAACAAGTGGTTTAGGATTTTTTTTTAAACAATCTATTTAATAGAGAAATGCTTACATTTTTCCTTTAGTGAAGCAAGATTCTGAATTCTAGGTTTGAAGAGCCATTTGGTTTTATGTTCTATATTTTATGTAATATATCTGATACACATTTTCTCTAACCTATTATATATAACAGATTCCTTGTTTTTAAACTTAGCCTTTTATTCTCCTGTAAAAGTTCTTAATGTGTAAGCTTGCCCAGAGCAAAATATTTATTTGAAGATATTTATTACAATAAATAGGTATCCTCTGAAGGCTGAAAGTTAACTCTCTTTCAACTTTGTTGATCTCAGACCTTTGGGTTGTTCTGTCTTCCACTAGAATTGCTACTTGAAACTAGATTTTCTAAGAAATCTTTGAAGTACATTTGATGCAAGATATGTGAAGTTATTTAATCATAGTTTGCAACGCCTTGTTGAGAAGACAGGATATAGGAAAGTTTTTAAAAGTTAAAATCAAATACACTATAAGTGCTTTGAAGTGTTTTCTTTTAAACTGATAGATTATAAACCCCATTATTTAGAAGGAGCATTTCTTGACTTTTTTTAACTTGAACTAAAATTATACTACTTTATCCATCACTACTTTGGATTTTAATTGCCACACATTATAGACCCATTAAAGTCATTCCTTATTACAGTTTCCTCTTGTAATTACTGAAACTGTATATATTCTATAAAATATGTTTAAGATAGTCTCTTCACATTAGATAGCAGTTTAAACAAAAAATATCAAATGCAGTTTATTTGGTCTTGATGGTGAATAAATGCATATTAGAAATAAGTTGTTGGGTAAAATAATGAAGAGCTATATTTTAAATAATAGCTCTTCTTTTTTTATAGCTATAAACAAGTTATGTATAAATGTTGGTGGTACCAGAGCATTGAAAATAAAACTTGTTTGTGATAAACTCCATCCTTGGTTCTCCTCTATCCTAAAATGTAACTGAATGATAATAAAGTGCTATTCATCTGCAGGTGCATTGCTTCTACTTAGTTAAAAGATGGTTGAAAGGACAGGAATTAGTAGCATGTTGTATTAGCCTTTTGTAGTGTATTTTGTCCTAAGCATCTTAATTTCCCTGTTTTGAATGCTAAGTAGCAAGGGTCTTGGTTTAGAACTAATACCCATCATGCATGTAAACGGTATGAAAGAGCTGCTTAGTAAGTTAACACAAAGTGTTCTTGTGTCAGTCCTTGTGGAAATAGATACAATACAAACATTACAGCTGAACTCACGGCAAACTCCATTAAGTAAAAACCTGGCCTCATTGTTCAGGAAAAAGTTTGAATAGAATGCAAGCTCATTTTGTTGAATGTAATGTCAGGCTTTTAGGGACTGTATTGAGGGATAAGGTTTTGTTAAGTTGAGACCAATTCATTAAGTTTTATTGCCTGGTGAGAAGCAGTAATACTTTATTGTAAGACTTCATCAAATATTCATGGTTAAAGAGAAGTAGTAAATGTATTCAATCAAGTGGTCTTTTGGGGTTTTGAAAGGGATTATGAAGTCTGCTCAGCTGATAGTTTTAACATTCATTGAGGTTGTTTAACAAGGGTAATTTTAGTCTCTGAGTTTAATTTTGTTGTCCAGGCTTGTCTCTTTTTACTGTCACAAATCCAAGTCTATAAAAATTGTGTCACATTATAGGGATGAGTGGATAATATATCCATTCATATAAATTATGTATGTCCTAAGTGGGTATATCTTTTAAATTGTCCTTTTAATACTGAGTTTAGTATATGAAGGAGTTATGACCTGTCCACTTGTTCATTGTGAGTTTGCTCTTCGTTTAGTCAGACTGCAGCCTCACCTTACTACTGCTGTGATCTTTTCGTGTCTTGGATAATATGGTTTCCTTGACACACATAAAATAATAAGCAGCCTTTTGTTTGGGCCAGTTCAAATTGTCCCCAAGGGATATAGTCAGCATTTTCTATCCGATGTTAGAAATTTCAGTAGCATTGCCCTCATTCTTGTACTTGATTGCCAGCTACCTGCATCTTCTGTTTTATTTGTGTGTCATATTCATGCTCATCTCCAAGCTGGGTGGTAGTCTCTTGTGTACACGGACCTCATCCTTTCCCAGTCCACCACATGTTTACTACTTTAACTGTAAACTGCAGTTTTGTTTTTTTGGTGAGTTTTGTCCATTTCAAAGAAACTAAGCATATTCAACCAAAAGTCAAATTTGTTATTAATTTTTTCTTATGTCTTTTAACCTCTATCCCTTAGGCAGATGATGTTGAGGGCAAAATTAGACAAATCATCCCACCTGGATTTTGTACAAACACAAATGATTTTCTCTCTTTGCTGGAAAAAGAAGTTGATTTCAAGCCATTTGGAACCTTACTCCATACATACTCTGTTCTCAGTCCAACAGGAGGGGAAAACTTTACCTTTCAAATATACAAGGTAAAGATAAATCTAAATATTTCTTGGGTTAAAGTGCTCCATTTGCCTGAAATCTGTATGCTGTTTTGTTATTTTCAGTGACTCATTTCTAGCTTCAGGAAACAAGTTTCTGTCAGCATTAAAAACAAAGATCTATTTTGTATGTGTGTCTGTGTACACATCTTAATCTGAAACTTCTAAACATTTTCCCACAGGACAGTTTTGTGTTCTACAGACTTTCACTTACCTCTGTGATGAGTTTCACCTGACTTTTCTTGGCTTTTTCCCTAGGCTGACATGACATGTAGAGGCTTTCGAGAATATCATGAAAGGCTTCAGACCTTTTTGATGTGGTTTATTGAAACTGCTAGCTTTATTGACGTGGATGATGAAAGATGGCACTACTTTCTAGTGTAAGTACAGTTCTAAAGCAACAGTAGACCTTATTACCTCCACAAAGCCAGCATTTTAATTGTGGCGGCCCAATTATTGGGACAGTATAATGATATTTTTCCCAGGAAAGAAAAACTATTGTTTATGAGGCTTGAGTTTTCCTTCATTATGCTTTCGGAGACCTTGAGAATAGAGCTGAATTAAATGCTGTTGTCCGTTAGGGCCCTGAATGTAGGCTTAAACAGTAAAATGAGCTTTGCCTGTGTTTTCTTTTACTTGCCACCTATTCATCTTTATAATAGGCAAGTGCACTGAAGTGATGTAAAGAGGTCTGATTTATCCAAGTTGCTGCACACCAATTAAGTGAATTGTACATTCAGAACATAGCAGGTGTACCCATTGGGCCCTCACAGAGTAGCTTGCTGACACTGAAAATTCAGTCAGAGAATGGAAAAGAAAATGGACACTGCATGGGAGCGCGACTGTAATTGACCTGCTTGGCTTTCTGTTTTATCTGCAGATTTGAGAAGTATAATAAGGATGGAGCTACGCTCTTTGCGACCGTAGGCTACATGACAGTCTATAATTACTATGTGTACCCAGACAAAACCCGGCCACGTGTAAGGTAATTGGCGGTATAACACGTGCCTTGTCTTTTATTTCAGAAGAAGGAACTGCTGAAGTTTCCAATACTTGTTATAATAGTGTTGATTTGTTTAAAAAAAATCACCATTATTCATTGGCTATGTAGTGATTTATTTCATTGTTCCCTTTGAAACTGTGGAAGATTAAACCAATTTTGAGTATCTCGATAATTTTTGGATGTCTTGAAGGTCGACTGAAAAAAAAAAACCTACCTTTAAAATCTTCTTAATACTATAGTGATTTGCAATTTTTAAACGGATCATGTTGTGATATTTTAATTTTAAAATCATTTCTTTACTGTAGTCAGATGCTGATACTGACTCCATTTCAAGGTCAAGGTCATGGTGCTCAACTTCTTGAAACAGTTCATAGGTACTACATTGCATCTCCTTCTGTTCTTGATATTACAGGTATGTACTGGAAGGGCCTTTCTAAAGAATCTCTTCTTATATTGTTTTTGACAGAAGTAACTATTCTGTTTTAAATAAAATAGCACCATTCTCTTGAGGTCTTTTTGGACCTATGTAAAGATGGCTTATGGTTAATATTTTAAGTTATAAGCCTTTGGTAGGATCAGATTGTATATCCAAGTAAGAAGTGCTTTATGGATTGAACAAATTGAAGATAATGAATTGAATATATATTGAGAAATCGTGGTCAGGCATATGTACTTTATAAGTGTGGTGTGACTTCGTTGGCCAACCATTGCATTGCTCAGAGACCCTGCTCTAATTTTCATGTAGAGGAGTAATATTCTAAACTTTACTGAGAGAGAAAAACCAAGGCAAATAAATAATGCCTGAATAGAATACACATTTCTTAAGGCATGTATTTTTTATTCCTAAAATGCATGCCTTCACAACAGTAGTTTATAAGATGCAGGCCTCTTTGTTTTAGAAACATCTTTGATTACGAATTAGCTGAGAAATAATATGAATAGGATGCTTAGGAGAAGGAGCGAGACTCTCCTCTTTAAAGTCATCATTAGATGGAGTTAGAGATGATAGTATGTAAACTTGTGAGCTGCCACAAAACAAAGTGCCCCAAGGAACATTTGTGTTGTCATTTTTTTCTTTCTCCTGAGTAACACTGTTTCAAGTTTGTTAACTCAGAAAGTTGCTGATTAAACTGAAAGTCACTTTTTTTCATGAAAAATATTATACCAGATATTCACATCCAAATTAGATACTGCATTTTATTAATTCATAACAGTTTGAGTACATTTTTGTTTTTATTTTTTTATTTTTTTATTTTTATTTTTTTTTTATTTTTATTTATTTATAATAGTCACACAGAGAGAGAGAGAGGCAGAGACATAGGCAGAGGGAGAAGCAGGCTCCATGCACTGGGAGCCCAATGTGGGATTCGATCCCGGGTCTCCAGGATCGCGCCCTGGGCCAAAGGCAGGCGCTAAACCGCTGCACCACCCAGGGATCCCCATTTTTGTTTTTAAAACTGCAATACTTAACACACACTAAAATTTGCTTGAAAAATGCTGTTTTGGAATATTGTTTCCCCACTTTGTTTAAAGACACCAAAAAAGTACTGGTTGGGAGATAAGTAATTGCTTAAGTTGGTTTATATCAAAAGTTACAAATTGTTTAAGTGACACCTTTACTAGCTTAAATGAAAAATTACAGAAACATAATAAAAAATGATACTTATTTTTAAGCTAGAAATTGTTTAGCTTCTGTTTACTTTATAGAGCTTGGACTTGGTGCTACACGAAGGGACTTTTTTGGTGATTTTAATCTGGAGTCTTAGAGTTCACATAAGTAGTCTTTGTCTTCTCTAGTGGGTAATGTGCCAGCAGGAGTTGTTTCTGTGAAGCCTCTTAACCATTTTCTTCTGTCTACTCTTAACCAATAAAGTCCTTGATACTTAGCACCAATTAGCAGATAAAGAATTTTATTTCTTAAATCTCAGTGAAGAGTCATCAATAGTGGTAGCCTTTATTCACTGCAAACTGAAGTCTCCAAAGAGAAAAGGCTAAACATGCTAAAGGACTTCTGAATTTGAAAACTAGATATCAGCTTTTATTTTGAATGTTAACATTTCTCAACATTACAAATTACTAAAAATGCCTTATCAGCTGTTTTCATGAAAATAATTCTTTTAGATTTCCATATCCAGTCTTTTTTAACAAAGAAAATAACAGAATTTTCCACTTTTTGCCTGTTTCTCCATTATTTTGTGTATATATTTTTCACTTTGTGGATCTTTAGGAGGCTCTGGATCTCCCTTTGCAATCCTGAATATTTTTCATATTGAGATGGCCTTTGCATACTTAACAGACAGCCAGATACAGTAATAATTAAAAGGTAACATTGATGGTCCTATGTTACAGGATAGATAAGTGTTTGTAATATAATTGTCTCCCGCTTTCTTTTTTTAGCACTTAATTTTAAAGTAAAATACTGGAAGACATTTTTTTATATCATGTACATCTTGCTGAATAGGATGTCACTATCTTAAGATATAAAGCATTTGAATATATCTCAGTTGTAAGACCTTATAAAAATTGAATCAGTGATTTGTTTCCTCTAGAAGTATGAAGAGAATTGCATTTGGCAGTAGAAATTGATCTTAGGCTGGAATATATACCAATATTACTAATCTATTAGTAGTGTATTAAGTGTATTAAGTGCTATTTATAACTGTCCTTTAAAGGTCTCTTACAAAAAAAAGTCTCTTATAGTATTAGAATAGAATATTTTAAAATATAAGTTTTTATTTTTTTTTATTTATTTATTTATTTTTTTAAATATAAGTTTTTATACTTAGGTGGTTTGTGCTATCTCATTTCATATGATTTTTTTCATATGATTTTTTTAAAAAGATTTTATTTATTTATTCATGAGAGACACACAGAGAGAGGCAGAAACAAGGCAGAGGGAGAAGCAGGCTCCTCGCAGAGAGCCCGATTTGGGACTTGATCCCAGATCCTGGGATCACGTCCTGAGCCAAAGGCAGACACCCAACTGCTGAGCCACTCAGGAGTCCCTCATATGATTTTTTTATCTCTAATGTAGCACATTAATATAGAGAGGTTTTTTATAAAGCGATAGAGCACTTAAGTTGTTAGATGATGTATTTGAAAAGAATTCAGTTTTTGATTTTGCATGTCACTATAGATTTATACTCAAGTAAATTTCATCTTTTAAATGTATTGCTTATCTTTGCAGCATGGAAACAAAGGAATTGAAAGATGTCACGAAATATTGAGTATCACTATTACAAGATCATTTTCAGTCTACTTTTGGTTAAAGTGCCTTAAAGACTGAAATGGTGACTTGGCCCTTTAGATTGTCATTCTATAACAGCTTATGTAAAGCTAAATGGAAATTTTTTGCGTCTTCTTTTTTTTTTTTTTTTTTTTTTTAAGATACTTGACTGAGCACAAACAAGAGGGAGCAGCAGGCAGAGGGAGAGGGAGCCCAATACGGGGCTCAGTCCCAGGACCCTGGGATCATGACCTGAGTTAAAGGCAGATACCCAACTGACTGAGCCACCCAGGCGCCCCATACTTTTTGATTTATGTGAAAATTTCTGATAGGGATGTGGCATGAGATTTTAGATTTTTCTCAACTCTGATTCTTTATTCTAGGATATGTTTTTTTCCTGATCTTCTGGGGTCATATAAGTTACCTAAGCTATCACTCATACTAAATTTAATTTCATATTGATACTAGCACCCTCAGCAGGAGCCAGTATCAATAAGAATACTTTAATAGTAATTGACAATTTGCTGGAGGCTCTGTGTCAACTAGCTTGGAATGAAAAATGGAGAGAGAATCCAGTCTTTGAGAGGTCCCCATGCTTTCCTGACTTTTTACATCCAAAAACAGTTCTTTTTTCTAAATCAGTTTAGAAGAAGGAGACTTGGAAAAATTGACATTGAATAAGCTTGAGCTTCGTCTGTGAGTACTTTAAAAATTTTTTTTAAAGAGTTGCTTCCTGGGGATCCCTGGGTAGCTCAGCGGTTATAGCGCCTGCCTTTGGCCCAGGGCGCGATCCTGGGGTCCCGGGATCGAGTTCCACGTCGGGCTCCTGGCATGGAGCCTGCTTCTCCCTCCTCCTCTGTCTCTGCCTCTCTCTCTCTCTCTCTCTCTCTCTCTCTATGTCTATCATAAATAAATAAATAAATCTTTAAAAAAAAAAAAGAGTTGCTTCCTTGAGAATTTGTCACTTAGTAGAGGTTTAAAGTAACTTTATTGAGGTATGATTTCCATACCATGAAATTCACCAATTATTAGTGTAAGTGTACTGTTCAGTGAGTTTTAGTGTGTCTGCCTCGTTTTGCAGCCATTACCACAGTCCTATTTTGGAATATTTCTACCACAGTAAAGAGATCCCATATGTCCATTTGCAGTCAGTCATTATTCCCAGTCTCTTACATTGAGGTCTGTGATTCATTTCGAGTTAATTTTTGTGTGTAAGTTTCTAAATTCATCTTTTTACATATGGCTATCCAGTTGACCCAGTACTATTTGTTAAAAACAATGTTTTTCTCCTATTGAATTGCCTTGGTACCTCTGTTGAAAATCAGCTGACCATAAATGTAAAGATGTATTTATAGACTCTAATGATCTGATATGTCTTTCCTTATGCCAGTATCATACTGTCTTATTACTATAGCTTTATGTCGAGGTGTGTGTGTGTGTGTGTGTGTGTGCTTTAAGTGATAGTGTGAAGTTTAACATGCCAAATACATACACTGAACTTATGGAGTGTGGTTTGCCTGAATGCTGCTGAGTAAACAGAAGTTTCTTGAAATGATAGATGAGTAGGGTGAAAACTGGATCCTGGCTCTGCCTAGGTAGCTGGGAATGGGGTAGGGAAAGGCAGAGAGGGAAGGCTTCAGTTAGAGGGAGCCATGATCCTCAGGGACTTAAAATATAATCTCTCTCTGAGTGAGCTTCCAGGAAATAGTCTGGGTCTGGTTGTTGCAAACTCATCAATGGCTGACCCTGGCACAACTGCCCCTTGAGGCACAATCTACCTGACAAATGAAAACTTACCCCACCTCCTGTATTACTCCCTCAGCCCCCCAACAGAGGTACTAAATTCTGAAAACAAGACCATTCCATTGATTACATAGGAAATACAGTCCTCATCTTTTCATTGCAAAGATAGCAGCTGTTCCTTCCCCAGCCCCCCAGTTTCCTTCCTCCTAAGTGATTTATTAATCATTTATTGATCATGTAGAGGAGACAAAGATGATGTAGAGAAGACCACAGGCCACATCGGGGCTTCTGGCTCTGAGGGGCTGTGTCAATGGTGCCAGGGCAGAGAGTGGGCAAGACACAGCAAAGGTCATGGCAGTAGGGCCTAGTTCCTCCCACAGGCCATGCTTACTTATTTAGAGTAAGTGATTGCATTCATTTTCCTGATAAAGTTACATAATTTTTATTTATTTTTATTGTTTATTTTTTTAAAGATTTTATTTATTTATTTATTCATGGGAGACTACACAGAGAGAGAGGCAGAGACACAGGCAGAGGGAGAAGCAGGCTTCATGCAGGGAGCCCGATGTGGGACCCGATCCCGGGTCTCCAGGATCAGGCCCTGGGCTGAAGGCGGCGCTAAACCACTGAGCCACTGGGGCTGCCCAAGTTACATAATTTTTTAAAAGATTTATTTATTTATTCATGAGAGACAGAGAGAGAGAGGCAGAGACATAGGTAAAGGGAGAAGCAGGCTCCTTGCAGAGAGCCCAATGTGGGACTGGATCCCAGGTTCTGAGATCATGCCCTGAGCCGAAGGCAGACACTCAACCACTGAGCCACCCAGGCATCCGAAGTTGCATCATCTTTTGCTTTCCTTGCTTCTTCTCTCTTCCTGGTGACCTCCTGCATTTCTTTCTGTTCTTTATGGTTGATCTCCAGGCAGGTGAGGTCAACCTTGGCCTGTTCTGTCTTCCCACTAAATGCATTTTAATAGTGCTCTTTTGCTTTCTCATTGTCTTTATCTTTCTTAAAAGCTCCTTTGGCTTTTCCAGATCTATTTGTGTAACCTTCCTGATTGTCTGTGCCACCCTGTATGGTTCTTGATGTTGATGAGCCTTTTCACACTTTTGCTGGTGATCATCATAATCCTCTCTCTGTTCTGAGGCTAGAAATTTCTCCTTTTTGGAGTCATCTACAGCCTTATCAGCTTCTTTCCCTGGCTTCTCCTCTTCCCTGGGCTTTTGCTTTCCAGTCTAGAGCTGTGTATTATTTTCCTTGGGGCTAATGTACAGCCAGGTAGGCCTTTGTGGCCTCCCCAGCTCCCATCATGGTTCTGGTGGCAGGAGTGCCTCAGACTTTCTATTAAGTTTTGAAATCGGAAAGTCTTCCAGTCATGTTCTTTTTCTTTTTTTAAAGATTTATTTATTTATTCACGATAGACAGAGAGAGAGAGAGAGAGGCAGAGACACAGGAGGAGGGAGAAGCAGGCTCCATGCCGGGAGCCCAACGTGGGACTCGATCCCAGGACTCCAGGATCGTGCCCTGGGCCAAAGGCAGGCGCTAAACCGCTGAGCCACCCAGGGATCCCTCATGTTCTTTTTCAAAATTGTTTTGGTTAAACAAGATCTCTTGTGTTTTCATAAAACTTACTATTTCTGTTTTCTACTTATTTGATTCCCACTTTGGTTTTTATTATTTTCTTCCTATTTCTTTGTGTTCAATTTGCTCTCATTCTAATGAAGACTGAAATTCAGGTTTCTGATTTGATTTCATGTTCTCCTTTTCTAACTTTTAGATTTTTAAATATATAAATACATATTAATGTATAACATGTATGTATGTGAATATAAGGACTGCCTTAACTGATCATATACATTTTCATAAATATGCTTTCATTCAGTTCAAAATATCTTTTAATTTCTTTTTTATTTTTTAAAGGTTTTATTTATTTATTCATAAGACTTAGACACAGAAAGAGAGGCAGAGACATGGGCAGAGGGAGAAGCAGGCTCCCTGCAGGGAACCTGATGCAGGGACTCAATCCCCAGGACCCCGGGATCACTCCCTGAGCCAAAGGCAGATGCTCAATGACTGAGCCACCCAGGCGTCCCATTAAAGAAATCTGTATACCCAGTGTGGTGCTCAAACTCAAAACCCCCCAGATCAGGAGTCACAGGCTCTACCTACTGAGCCAGTCAGGTGCCCTGGTTCAAAACCTCTTCTAAATTGGATTTTGATCGATGAGTGTTATTTAATTTCCAAATACTGTGGATTCCCAAATTTCCTTCTCTTGATATCTAATTCTGTTGTTGTCAGAGAACGTACTTTGTATGCCTTTAGTTCTTTTTCATTTATTGAGTTTTATTATTTACCATAGGTGTCCATAAACTTTTTCTCTAAAGGGCTAAGGATTAAGTATTTTTTGCTTTGTAAGCCATGTGTGTTCTCTGTTGCCATGCCAGATTTGGCCCACGGGCTATCATTTACTAATTTTATGCCCAACATATGATCTGTGCTGGAGAATGTTCCATGTGTGCTTGAAAATAATGTGTATTCTGCTGTTGCTAGGTGAGATGTTACCAAACTACAAGCTAGGTTAAGTTAGTTGATAGAACTGTTCAAGTCTTCTCTATTTGCTAATTTTTGTCTGTTCTATCCATTATTGAGTAGTATTGAAATTCCAGCTGGTTTTGTTTGTCTATTTCTCCCCCTCAATTTATCAGCTTTTATTTAATTTATTTTGGGCCTCTGTTGTTAGTTGTGTAGGTCTTTGTAATTGTAACATATTCTTCATGAATTAACTTGTCATTATAAAATGTGCCTTTTTATCTCTTGTAATTTTTTTTTTGCCTTGAACATTTTTTCCCCAATTGTTTTTTATTGTGGTAATGCTTATACTCATTCTTTGACTTTCAACTTTTGTTTGTTTGTTTTTAAGATTTTATTTATTCATGAGAGACAGAGAGAGGCAGAGACATAGGCAGAGGGAGAAGCGGGCTCCTTACAGGGAGCCCAATGCAGGACTCGATCCCAGGACCCTAGGATCACGCCCTGAGCCAAAGGCAAACGCTCATCTGCTGAGCCACCCAGGTGCCCCGACTTTCAGCTTTTGAATCTAAGATGTTTCTGTTGTAGACAGCATATAGTCAGATTTCTTTTTATCTAGTCTGACAATCTCTGCTTTTTGATTGGAATATTTAATATATTTAGATTTAAGGTAATTATCGCTGTGGTTGGAATCATGCCTCCCATTTTGCTGTTTTCTATATGTTGCTTTTTGTTGTTCTTTTGTTTCTCCTTTGATGCCTTCTTTTGTGTTAAATACATTGATTTTAAGTAGGCTCCATGCTCAGTGTGGAGGGCTTGAACTCCCCACCCTGAGATCAAGAGTCAGATGCTTAACCAACTGAGCCACTCAGGCACCCAATAAATAGATATATTTTAAATGAACAATTTTAATTCTTTTTTTGTTTTTTCCTTTTTTTCAAGGTATTCTTATTGGTTGCTCTGCGGATTACAATATGCATCTTAATTTATCATAACTTACCTCAGATTAATATTCAATTCCAGTAAAAGAAATTCTTTCATTATAATTATTCTTCCTCCCCTCTTTGTTCTATTGTCATATATATATTACATTTTTATATGTTAGGTACCAAACACTGGTTTTATAATAATTTTTTTAATCAGTTGAAAGGAGAAAAGAGAAAAATTTATACCAGCTTTTACATGTATCTTCAGTTAATTATCAATGTTCTTCATATAGATTTGAGGTATCATGTTCTTTTAAACTGAAGAACTTCTTTAGTATTTCTTGTAAGACAGGTCTTCTAGCAACACATTTCTTCGATCTTTATTTTTCTAAGAATGTCTTTATTTTACCTTCATTCTGAAGGATAATTTTGCTGGATATAGAATTCTTGATTAACAGTTACTACCCGTCCCCCTCCCCCCCCTACCCCCACCCCACACTTTGAATATATCACCCTACTGACTTCTGGCCATCTGTGGTTTCTGATGAGTTGTCTTCCTCTTTTTTTTTTTAAGATTTAATTTATTTATTCGTGAGAGACACAGAGAGCAGAGACACAGGCAGAGGGAGAAGCAGGCTCCATGCCAGGAGCCCGACGTGGGACTCGATCCTGGGTCTCCAGGATCAGGCCCTGGGCTGAAGGTGGCGCTAAACCGCTGAGCCACCCGGGCTGTCCAGTTGTTTGCCCCTTGCTGCTTTCAGGATTTTATTTGTCTCTGGCTTTTGACAGGGTCTGTACTTCAGATATTTGTTCCCTGTTGATTTCATCGTCTGTGTACATTCCTAATAAACCATAATTTCATACCAAACTGATAAAGTGACAGGATTTCACTTTAAAGCTATAGTCATATACTATTTACTTAATAATTACTTGCAAATGATGTTAATGCCACAAGGAAGCATTAAGAAGGTATTCAGTACATATGGATCGAATGAATAGAGGATTGGATAATGACTCAATCATAAAACATTTCCCCTGCCTAGACGTTTTTTTAGTAAATGTCTTTATTGAGATATAATTAATTTCATACAATTCACTTACTTAAATTGTACAATTTTTGAAATCTTTACAGTGCAGCCATTATCATAATCTAATTTTGGAATATTCTGTTCTCCCAAAATAGAAACCCAGTACTCATTAGCAATCACTCCTTTCCTCTTCTACCCCCACAACCTATACCCCTCCAGCTCTAGGCAACCACTACTCTACTTTTAGTCTATAAATTTGCCTATTCTGGACATTGAAGTCATACAATATATAATGCTTCTTTTATTTGGCATGTTTTCAAGGTTCATCCTTCTTATAATGTATATTACTAGTACTTTATTTCTTTTTATCGCCAAAGAATATTCCCATAGTATGGATAATACCAAATTTTATTTATCCATTTATCAATTCATGGACATTTGGGTAGTTTCTACTTTTTTGGTTCTTAGGAATAGTGCTACAGTGAATATTTGTGTACAAGTGTTTGTGTGGACCTATGTTTCATATATCTTGGGTACATACCTAGAAGTAGAAATGATGGAAAATCTGGTAACTATGTTTCACCTTTTGAGGAACCACCAGACTATTTTCCAGAGTGGCTGTACCAATTTTACATATCCACCAGTAGTATGGAGGTTTCATTTTCTCCACGCCCTCATCAATATTTGTTACTGTCTTTGTTATTCTAGTCATTCCTAGTGAACATGGAATGGTGTTTCATTGTGGTTTTGATTTGCATTGTTTTTGTGGCTAATGATGTTGAGCATCTTCTCATGTGCATATTGTCCCTTTGTATATCTTCTTGAGAATAGTCTGTTTAGATCCTTTGCTTGTTTTTTAATTGCGTTCTCTTTTTCTTACTGGATTGTAAAGCTTTTTATGCACAAAGTCTGGATATATTTATCTTTATCATTTATATGACTTGCAAATGTTTGCTCCCATTCTATAACTTGTCTTTTCATTTTCTTAATGGTATCATTTGAGCATAAAAGTTTTAAAATTTTTTAAAGTTTTAAATTTTGACATATCCAGTTTATCTATTTTTTTTTTCTTTTGTTACTTGTGCTTTTGGCTCTGTTATCTAAGAAACCATTGCTTGACCAAAGGTCATGAGATTTACTCCTATCTTTTCTTTTAAGAATTTTATAGTTTTAAAAACTTATATTTAGGTCTGTGATCCATTTTGAATTAATTGTTGTGTATGGTGTGAGGAAAGGGGTCCATCGTCATTCTTTTGTTTATGGAAATCCAGTTGTCTAACTACCATTTACTAAACTACCATTTTTTTCTTCATTGATTTGTCTTGGCACTCTTCTCAAAAATTAATTGACCATAATTGTAGGGGTTTATTTTTAACTCTCAATCCAGTTCCATTGATATACATGTCTGTGCTTATTCCAGTACCATACTGTCTTGATTACTGTAGCTTTGTAGTAATTTTTGAAATCAGGAAATATGAGTCTTCTAACTTTTGTTCTTTTTCAAGATTATTTTGGCTATTCTGGGTTACTTCCATATCTGTGTGAATTTTAGGAAAAACTTAATTTCTGAAACAAAAAAGGCCAGCTGGGGTTTTTATAGGAATTACATTGAATGATTTGTAGAGTATTGGTATTGTAAACAGTATTGTCTTATGATCCATGAACTAGCTCAGAATTTAGCATTCTTTCAAGCCTTCTACTGATCATAAAGCAAGAGCTCAGAGAAGTGAGGTGACTTGCTCATAGTCCTACATCTGTGAATGATAGAACTGAGACTCAAACTGATTTTCTCTGTGTAGTCTTCTTTCTCTCCATCATGTTTTGATGTTTTCCTTGTCCACTACATAGTCTAATGTAAGAGAGGAACATAAAGGAAGATCCATGCGATTCAGATCCATTAAAGAAAGGATCAAAATCATATTGTCATTTTATTCTTTGAAAAAAAAAATTGGGGCAGCCTGAGTGGCTCAGCGGTTTAGCGTTGCCTTCAGCTCAGGGCATTATCTTGGAGACCCCGGATCAAGTCCCGCGTCGGGCTCCCTGTGTGGGGCCTGCTTCTGCCTCTGCCTGTGTCTCTGCCTCTCTCTCTCTCTCTCTCTTTCTCTCATGAATAAATAATAAAATCTTAAATAAATAAAATTTTTAAAAAATTTGTAGGGCAGCCTCGGTGGCTCAGCAGTTGAGTGCCACCTTCGGCCCAGGGCATGATCCTGGATTCCCCGGATCGCGTCCCACATCAGGCTCCCTGCATGGAGCCTACTTCTCCCTCTGCTTGTGTCTCTGCCTCTCTCTCTCTCTCTGTCTCTCATGAATAAATAAGTAAAATCTTAAAAACAAGAACCTTTGCTTTCACAATTTTTTTAAATTATATGCTTCTAAATTCTTTTTTTAAAGATTTTTTTTTTTTATTCATGAGAGACACAGGGGTGGGGGAGAGACACAGGCAGAGGAAGAAGCAGGCTCCATGCAGGGAGCCTGACGTGGGACTCGATCCTGGGTCTCCAGGATCACGCCCTGGGCTGAAGGCGGCACTCAGCCGCTGAGCCACCCAGGGATCCCAAAGAGCTTTGTTTTAATTAGGTAAAAGAAGTATAGCAGACTATAAAGATTATTGGATTAAAGTAAGGGAGTTATAAATTGAGCTTTAGAAGGCTTAGCTATCGGAGAATAGTAATGGATTATCCAAACTTTAATCTTTCATTTATACAGTTGCTTTAATTGTAAATAAAACTGAGATGCACACGGTAGATCACACCTGTCAAAAAGTTTACATTTGAAAGTGGCTCTAATTTCACAAATGCTGTAGGTCTTTTCAAAAGGATTGCACCTACAATTTATTTTGGCAAAGATGCTGTTGTTTGATTGATAAGGAATAACTTCTCATTATAACTTTTGCCTTATATAATTCTTTTAAGAATATTTGTTTTCCTAGCCTAGGATTTTTTTGAGATTGCAAATGATGAATTATGTTGGATAAGGGAAATGTTATTCTGCCTTTTCTTCAGCGGAAGATCCATCCAAAAGCTATGTGAAATTAAGAGACTTTGTGCTTGTGAAGCTTTGTCAAGATTTGCCTTGTTTTTCCCGGGAAAAGTTGATGCAAGGATTCAGTGAAGCCATGGCAATAGAAGCACAACAGAAGTTCAAAATAAATAAGGTATTTTTATTCTATAAAGGAAAATGTTACAGTTTTGAAGTTTTCTTTCTCTCTCTCTTTTTTTAAGTACATAACTTAAACATTGCAAGTACATTAAGAATACATGTGTGGGAAGTGGCAGTGGTTGAGAGTACAGGCTCTGAAGGCAAGTTGCCTGCCTGGGTTAAGATCTGGTTACGCTCTGTGACTTAACGGCAGTTTAATTTCCTCATTAATAGAATGGGAAGATAGTTGATTTTATGGCTATATTAAGTGTAACAAGAAGAATAGAATGGAAGGTATCATCTTATTTTTGCTTTTTAAGAAAATGTTTGCTATGGCAAAATAGTTAATTCATGTGAAGTATATATATATTTCTATATATTTGAATTTTAAAGTAGTAAATATCCTAAAATAGGTACAGAAAAAATATTCTGGCAGTTCAGAGGAGGGAATTTAGTTTATTATATTTATGTATGTAAGGGAATCAGAGTTTTTCATGGTACGGAGCTGCATTTGATCTAAGTCTTGAAGAATGGATAGGATTTGGATTATGAAAGTATGTGAGGGGCTCCTCGGTAGCTCATTTGGTTGAGCATCTGACTGTTCATTTTGGCTCAGGTCATGATCTTAGGATCCTGGGATCAAGTCTCATGTCAGGGTTGGCACTCAGCTAGAGTCTGCTTGGGTGTCTCTCCCTTTGCCCCTCCCCCCAGTTGCACGTGGGTGTGCTTTCAAAAGAAAAGAAAAAAAAGAAAAGAATATGAGATGAATAATAAGGACTGGTTTATGATGCTGTTAACCTCTCCTCCCTTGCTTCTAAGGTACCACAGTTCCTGATTTTTTCATTTAGCACTGTGGTCATCTTTTTAGAGATGCTTTTCCTCTTCTGTATGTTCCCTAAAGATGATTCTTCCCCAAAGTTCTTTATCCAGTCTTTATTTTACTTATTCTACCTGGGTGATCTCATTTAATTCTTCAATGTAGATTTTCCTCCTGTATTCCCAACACTGTATATCAAGTGTCCTGGGGCACCTGTGTGGCTCAGTCAGTTGGGTGTCCGACTCTTGATTTCGGCTCAGGTCATGATCTCAGGGTTGTGTGATTGAGCCCCTCATCAGGCTCCCTGTGGGAAGTCTACTTAAGATTCTCTCTCTTTCCCTCTTCCTCTGCCCCTCCCTCCCATGCTCCAGAGCATGCTCTCTCTTCCCCTCTCTCTCTCAAAATAAATGAATCTTTTTTAAAAAAAAGGTTCCTGGCCACTAACCTTCACCAACTTAATTTTTTTTTTAAATATTTATTTTATTCATTAGAGACAGAGAGGCAGAGACATAGGCAGAGGGAGAAGCAGGCTCCTCACAGGGAGCCTGATGCAGGACTCGATCCCAGGACCTGGGGATCATGCCCTGAGCCAAAGGCAGACGCTGAACCTCCAGAGCCACCCAGGTGTCCCACAACAGTTTAATTTGAACTGAAACTTTGCATCTTCTCCTTTACACTTTAATGGCTTCCTGGTTTTAAGATAAATACATGGTTTAGAAATATTCGGTATGTTTAGACTGTATTAAACTTTTAGAGAATTTATTTAGCAGCTAGGCTTTTAAAAGAAAGAGTAGGAACACATTTTTCAAAATTATGCTTTTTTTCTTAAAGGAATTAAAATTTAGTATGGCACACCAAACCCGTCATAATTTGGACCCTGTCAACCTTGGTAGACTCAACTTTCTACCACTTTCCTTCTTGCTCTGGCATTACTAAACCTCTTGTTATTTCCCAACTGTGCTATATCTTTCTTCTTGTTATATCGCTTTATGTTAACTATGCTCTTTGCCTGTGATACCCCCTTCTCTTGTTCCTCCATCTTTGTCTTGCCAGATATAACTCCTCTTTTCAGGCTCAGTTGAGGTCCCTTCTGGAAAGTTCAGACATCATTTTCCCATCTACCTTATACCTGATCTCCCTCTACCCCCAATAAATATATCAGTGAAACAACATAAACAGAAAAACTATGGGCTTTTCTTTTGGCTTCAGTGATACCAAAATTTCTTGCTTTTCCTACTACTACTTTGTTTTTCTCTGCCCTTTAACTGTCACTGTACTACAGGGTTCTGAACTCTCCTCTTGTTTTCACTATTTATGGCTTTCCTAATCAATATTGCAGTTTTAACTCTAGACTATATACCGATATTGCTTAAATCCTCACTCTAAGACTAGAATTTTCTTCAGATTTATATGTTCTGTTGCTTCCTAAATCTCTCCTAGGCTGTGAAAACTCACTGTCATTCCATACCTTCCTCCACACCCAAATCCTTCCTCTTCTGTATTCCTAGAATCCTTGTTCCTTTAGTGTATTCTTACTGGTTCTTAGTTCATGCCTTCGTCATTTTTACCTTATTTAATAGCATAGCTTCCTAATTGGTTTCCCAGCCCCCCCCTTTTTTTTTGCTACCATTTCTATGTAGCTAAGAGAATGCTTTTCGTAAAACTCGTATTTGTGCACTTTGTTCACAACCCCATTTAAAATCTGTTACCTAGGAGCACCTTGGTGGCTGAGTTAGTTAGGCATATGACTCTTAGTTTCTACTCTGTTCTCACTTTACTTCTATGCACTAATTTTCATTTTGTGCTCCAGCAGTGTCAGGCTGCCTCAGTCTTGCATGACTGTGCTGTGCACACTTGTATACACACACAGTGCTCACCCCTCTTTCTAGACTGTCATGGTCCCTTCCCTTTAACGTTTAGCTCAGGTTTTCTTTCCCCAGGAATCCTCTTAACATTTATGCCATTCCCAGGCTGTGCTACCATAATACCCTATATATATTTCCATCATTAGATTGACCATACCTCAATCATTTTTGTTACGAATTAGGCTACTAGCTCCTCAAGGGCAGAGACTATCTTTTATTTTTCATCTGGTACCTAGCACAATTTCTGGCCCGTAGCAGATACTCCATATATCCTGTGTTCTTTTGGGAAAATGTCACTATTTTTAATTAAAAGTGTTCATGTTTTTCTTTTGTTTCATTAAGCAACATGCTAGACGGGTTTATGAAATCCTTCGACTATTGGTAACTGACATGAGTGATGCTGAACAATACAGAAGCTATAGACTGGACATTAAAAGAAGACTAATTAGCCCATATAAGGTAGGACTTTTCAGAGTCTTAAACATTATATTCTTATCACTGTTTAAAAATGGAGAAGAGGGGCCCCTGGCTGGCTCTGTAGAGCGTATGACTTAATCTCAAGGTAAACCATACCAAGTGTTCCTTAAAATAAAATGGAGAAGAAAGTGTAGCAATTGCTGGTGTATGGGACAGTCCAAATCATTTTCCTAAATTAACTTTTACAAAAGTGAAAATATTCTTCCAGTTAGTTATAAGAAGTCTTACTATCATAATTTTCCAGTGTAAGGTATAAATTTGTTTTCATTCACTTAAAAACTAATCCCAAAGATAATCTACCCATGGTTAATTTTTACTTCATTTGTTTGCCATCTTTTAAAAATCTGAATGCTCAGCTTTGTGCAGTGGCAGGATCTTAGCCACTGTGATACTGTGAGGTTTATCCAAGGCATGATTATTGCTAATTGAAAAATCTGAATGCTCAGACTCTTCCTGAATAAATTATCTTGTTAGTTTTTTCTAAGTCTCTGCTTTCCTAGTTATGTAAATTGTGTTTACATTTGTTCCCTTCTTCCTAAATATGGCCTTGGTTGCCTTTTTTTTTTTTTAAGATTTTATTTATTCATGACAGAGAGGCAGAGACACAGTGAGGGGAGAGGGAGAGAGGCAGAGACACAGGCAGAGGGACAAGCAGGCTCCATGCAGGGAGCCTGACATGGGACTCGATCCTGGGTCTCCAGGATCACACCCCGGGCTGAAGGTGGCGCTAAACTACTGGGCCACTGGGGCTGCCCAACCTTTTTTTTTTTTTTTTTTTTTTTTAAGATTTTATTTATTCATTCATGAGAGACACAGAGAAACAGAAACAGAGACACAGGCAGAGAAAGCAGCAGGCTCCATGCAGGGAGCCTGACGTGGGACTCCATCCTGGGCCTCCAGGATCATACCCTGGGCCAAAGGCAGCGCTAAACCGCTGAGCCACCCAGGCTGCCCTTGGTTGCCTTTTTTAACCTATATACTTTACCATAGCTGAAATAGCAGCATAATAGTATTTACTTATTTTTTTAACAGTCTTTCTTCTTACCCTCTACTCCCTACCCGTTTTCTCATCTCTCATATTTTCCTTTAACTCAAAAATTTCCCCGAGTAGATCAGGTTTGTCCTTATCATCATTTGGCCATTATTAAGGTAGATATTGCCCATGACAGCCTGTGTGAATGAGGATTTAATACGATGGTTGCAGCTGTGCAGTAAGCTGAGTGGGGAAAATATTTATTAATTTGTTCAATAAATAATGAGCACCTGACATGTGGTTGCTACATGTATACACTCTACCTGTAGGCTTATACAGTGCAATAGCTGGGAATATAAATGACAAATCCCAAAATTTTCTGTCTTATGGATTACCTATAACAGGTTGTAATACATTGTAATGGTCTGTCTTCCCCCAAAGTGTTCAAAGTAGCATTTTAGTCTTTGATATTTACCACTTCAGAAACATCAGAAAATTGGTAAAAATCGTTCTTTCCAAAGGTTTTGAGTTTTAAAGTAATATTAATTTGACAGATAAAAAATTTATTAATGTTGAAATTGGGGCATATAGAATAGTATAATTAGATGTTATTATGGCAACATTTCAGAGTACAGACGTACCTTGGAAATATTGCAGGTTCAGTTCCAGACCACTGCAATAAAGTGACTATTGCAATAAAGCAAATCAAATGAATTTCTTAGTTTTCCAGTGCATATAAAAGTGATGTTTACACTATACTGTATTCTGCCAAGTTTACAATAGCATTATGTTTAAAAACTTAATACCTGGGACACCTGGGTGGCTCAGTGATTTGGCGCCTGCGTTTGGCTCAGAGCATGATCCTGGAGTCCCAGGATCAGGTCCCATGTCGGGCTCCCCACAGGGAGCCTGCTTCTCCCTCTGCTTGTGTCTCTGCCTCTCTCTTTCTGTTTGTCTCTCATGAATAAATAAATATTTTTTAAAAAACCTTAATACCTTAATTTAAAAATATTTATTGCTAAAATATACCAACCATTATCTGAGCTTTCAGTGAGTCATAATTTTTTGCATCAAGTATCTCACCTTGATGTGAATGGCTGCTATGATTAGGGTGATGGTTGCTAAAGGTTGGGGTTGGATGTAGCAGTTTCTTAAAATAAGACATCAGTGAAGTTTGTCACATCAGTTGACTCTTCCTTTCTCTATAGCAAGTGATGCTATCTGATACATTTTATCTACAGTAGAACTTTTTTCAAAAATGGGAGTCGTATTCACAAATCCTGCTATTGCTTTATCAACTAAGTTTATGTAATATTCTAAATCCTTTGTTGTCATTTCAACAGTCATCAGGAGTAGTTTCCATCTCAAGAAATCACTTTCTTTATTCATCCATAAGAAGCAACTCATCTGTTCACATTTTATAAGATTGTAACAATTCAGTCACGCCTTCAGTCTCCACTTTCCTTTTTTTTTTTTTTTTTTTTTAAAAGATTTTATTTATTCATGAGAGAGAGAGAGAGAGAGGCAGAGACACAGGCAGAGGGAGAAGCAGGCTCCATGCAGGGAGCCTGACACGGGACTTGATCTGCGGTCTCCAGGATCACACCCTGCGCTGAAGGCGGCGCTAACTGCTGGGCCACCAGGGCTGCCTTCAGGCTCTACTTCTAATTCTAGTTCTTTTGCTGTTTTCACCACATCTGTGCTTACTTCCTTCACGGAGGTCTTGAACCCCCCTCAGAGTTATCCATGGCGGTTGGAGTCAACTTCTTCCACATTCCCTTTGTTAAGGTTGATATTTTGTCTCTTCCCATGATCACAAGTGTTCTTAATGGCATCTAGAATGGTGAATTCAGGGATCCCTGGGTGGCGCAGCGGTTTGGCGCCTGCCTTTGTCCCAGGGCGCGATCCTGGAGACCCGGGATCGAATCCCACATCGGGCTCCCGGTGCATGGAGCCTGCTTCTCCCTCTGCCTGTGTCTCTGCGCCTCTCTCTCTCTCTCTGTGTGACTACCATAAATAAAAAAAAAAAAAAAAAAAAAAAATTTAAAAAAAAAAAAAATAGAATGGTGAATTCTTTCCAAAGGTTTTCAGTTTACTCTGCCTGGGTCTATCAGAGGAATCACCATCTATGGCAGTGATAGATGTGTAATATACTTGTGAAATGTACTTTTTAAATAGTTAAGACTGGAAGGTCAAAATTTCTCCTCAATTCATGGGCTACAAAATGGATATTGTGTTAGCAGACATGAAAACAACATCAATCTTGTTATATATCTCTATTAGAGCTTTTGGGTAGCCAGGTTCGTTGCCAGGGAGCAGTGATTTTTTTAAAAGGAATCCTTTTTTCTGAGCAGTAGGTCTCAACAGTGGGCTTAAAATATTCTGTAAACTGTTGCAAACAGATGTGCTGTCATCTAGGTTTTATTGTTCCCTTAGAGCATAGGCAGAGTAAAACCAGCCTAAGGGCCTAGGATATTTGGAATGGTCAGTGAGCATTGGCTTCAATTTAGTCACCAGCTGCATTAGCTGCTAACAAGGGACTCAACCTGTCTTTTGAAGCTTCGAAGCCAAGCATCTCTCTTCTAGTCATGGAAGTCCTAGAAGGCATCTTCTCCAATAGAAGACTGTTTTGGAGTGCCTGGCTGGCTCAGTCAGAAGAGCATGTGACTCAGGGTACCTGGGTGTCTCAGTTAAGCATCTGCCTTTGGCTCAGGTCATGATCTGAGTCATGGGATCCAGTCCCGCATTGGGTTTCCTGCTCAGCAGGGAGTCTGCTTCTCTTTCTCTCTCTCTCTCTCTCTCTCTCTCTCTCTCTCTCACTCCCCCTCGAACCTCTAAACCTCCCCATCAGTCATTCTCTCTCAGATAAATAAAATCTTAAAAAGAAAAGAAGATGTGACTCAATCTCAGGGTTATGGGTTTGAGCCCCACTTTGGGTGTAGAGATTACTTAAATGAATAAACTTATAAAAAAGAAGGCGGCTGTTTTGTCTACATTGAAAAGCTGTTGTTTAGTGTAGCCACTTTAATTAATTATCTTAACTAGACCTGGATAACTTCCAGCTTCTGGATCAACACTTGCTGTTTCACCTTGCACTTTTATGATATGGAGATGACCTCTTTAAACCTCATGAACCAACCTCTGCTAGCTTCAAACTTTTCTTCTGCAGCTTTCTCACCTCTCTCAGCCTTCAGAGAATTTAAGAAAGTTAGGACCTTGCTCTGGATTAGGCTTTGGCTTATGGGAATGTTGTGGCTGGTTTGATCTTCTATCTGGACCACTAAAACTTTGTCCATATCTGCAATAAGGCTGTTTTGCTTCCTTATTGTTTGTGTGTTCAGTGGAGTAACACTTTGAATTTCCTTCAAGGACTTTGCATTCACAACGTTGCCTACTTTTTGGCTTATCTCAGTTTTTTTTTTTTTTTTTTTAAGATTTTATTTATTTATTCATGAGAGGAGAGAGAGAGAGAGAGAGGGCAGAGACCCAGGCAGAGGGAGAAGCAGGCTCCATGCAGGGATCCTGATGTGGGACTTGATCCAGGGTCTTCAGGCCTTGGGCTGAAGGCGGTGCTAAACCGCTGAGCCACCCAGGCTGCCCTTATCTCAGCTTTTGATACGCCTTCTCACTGAGCTTAATCATTCCTAGCTTTGATTTATTTTTTTTTTTTAATCTTTTTTTTTTTTTAAATTTATGATAGTCACAGAGAGAGAGAGAGAGAGAGGGGCGAGCAGAGACAAAGGCAGAGGGAGAAGCAGGCTCCATGCACCGGGAGCCCGACGTGGGATTCAATCCCGGGTCTCCAGGATCGCGCCCTGGGCCAAAGGCAGGCGCCAAACCGCTGCGCCACCCAGGGATCCCTCTAGCTTTGATTTAAAGTGTGAGATGCATAATTCTTCCTTTCATTTGTTTTTTTTTTTAATATTTTATTTTATTTATTCATGACAGAGAGAGAGAGAGAGAGGCAGAGAGGCAGAGACACAGGCGGAGGGAGAAGCAGGCTCCATGCAGGGAGCCTGACGTGGGACTCGATCCTGGGTCTCCAGGATCAGGCCCTGGGCTGAAGGCGGCGCTAAACCACTGAGCCACCCGGGCTGCCCCTTCCTTTCATTTGAACACTTAGAGACCATTGTAGAGTTTATTTCAATATTGGCCTATTTTTTTTTTAATGTTGGCCTAATTTCAATATTGTTGTATCTCAAGGAATAGGGAACGCTAAAGGAGATGAGGAACACCTGGTCGGGGTACAATCAGAACACACACAACATTAAGTTCATCATCATCTATGATTCATTTTGTGCCCCAAAACAATTACAATAGTAACATCAAAGATCACTGATCATAGATCACCACCACAAATATAATAGTAATGTAAAAAGTTTGAAATATTGCAAGAATTACCAAAATAAGACAGACATGAAGTGAACAAATACTGCTGGAAAAATGGTGCCAATAGACTTGGCTTGACACAGGATTGCCACAAACCATCAATTTGTAAAAAAACAAAAACAAAACCCAACAATATCTGAAGCATAATAAAATGAGGTATGCTCGTATTAAAATGAGGTATGCAGGGATCCCTGGGTGGCTCAGGAGTTTAGCACCTGCCTTTGCCCTGGGGCGTGGTCCTGGAGTCCCGGGATCGTTCCACATCAGGCTCCCTGCATGGAGCCTGCTTCTCCTCTGCCTATGTCTCTGCCTCTCTCTCTCTCTTTCTGTGTTTCTCATGAATAAATAAATAAAATCTTTAAAAATGTGTTTCTCATGAATAAATAAATAAAATCTTAAAAAAAAATAAAATGAGGTATGCCCGTATGAAAACTTTTAGTGAAGTAAAATAATTTATTGAATTATGCATCTCTGATAATTATTTGACGTTTTATGTAGGCAGATGTAGTACATGAGAGATGATGAATTCTAAGTGTAAGCAGTCGTAAACTCATGCCTAATAGGAATTTCTCTAGTTCATAATAGCAAGTATTTTTTACTCTTAAAGAATGGTAATGATTTGATTTATTTTATATTAATATCCTCACCTGTAAACAAGTTCATCTATCTGAAACATAACTGAAAACTGGTTATTACTCTTTAGTTTCTTAATTTACAGCTGAGTATCACCATCCTTGCACTAAAGTCCATACACAGATCATAAATTCTTCAGTGCTTGTTTGAACTGTATTTATAGTAACATACATTTAAATAAGTTCAGTTATCCAATATTCTATCCCACTGAGAAAAACAAGAAAACTTGAGGGTTACCCATCCCCTACTTTAGGTTGATAGTCCCAATGTTTAGGGTAGGAAATCTACCACAAACTTTAAGAAAGTCTAGAAATGAGTTAAGTGTCCAGTAGGCATGGGAGGAGTGCTTATGATTTCCTTGTTGAGTGGATGCAGATGATTTTTTTCAATTTGTTGTTCCAGTCTGATACTATGTACTTTGTTGAGTTATTACAGCATTCTTAGATGCAAAGTTATATTTAAAAATAAAGAAAAATTGCTTAATGAGTATGATTTAGAATTTTTTTAGGTCTTTAAAATGTATGCCTAAAGGGGAAAGTTTGGAATATAAAATTTACATGTTTACTTTCACATTTTATGAAAAGAAATAATTTTGATTGTCACTGTTATTACTTGAGGTGTGAAATAGTTTGATAGCAAATTCTGTGCTGCCTTTATTTGAGGAATCAAGGTTACCTGCCAACCTAAACACACTCTTCCACTAAGAAATTATTTAGGTAGCTATTAGAAGTACTTGTACTTTACCTTTAAAAGTTTTTAAACACTGATAAGCCATTTGTATCAGTACCGAAAGGGGGGAAATAACCTATATTAAGTACAGTCTTTTTTTTAAGCACAAAAAGAAATACCATCCCTAATACAGAAGTAAGTTTCAGGTGTTCAAAAAAAAAAAAAAAAAAAAAGATAAATTTGAACGATTTGGCTAAAAAAAGAAAAATTGGTATAGCTGCTTGGTTTTAGCATTAAAGCTTTTATATTGTTTCATGGGAATATTTTAATTTTTAATTGGTTTACAAATATAAAGTTTAGAACAATTGTTAATATCCCTGCATTTGGAATCTGGAAACTCAGTTTTGAGGTTTTTTTTAGAAATTGTGTAACTGTTGACAACTCATTAACACCTGGGTATTAGATTTCCCTTCCATGAAATGGAAGTGCCTCCATAGTTAGGAACTGAACAGAAAGAAGTACAATACAGTGGTGCATGTTTTAAAAGATATCTTTTGACAAGTCTTTGGAATTAATATGCTTCCACACTATTATTATTTTAAAATTCTTACAAAAGAACCATATCTCTGTACTTCACAAAAGTGACAACTAGTTCACCCAAAGGAAATTAAGGAGCCCTCAGAGGTGGTGGCATTTTTGAGATTATATTGGTAAGCCCTCTAGGAAGATGTTAAAGCCAGGCAAGAAGAAAGGATTATTTTATGGAAGTAATAAACTCATATTCAAGCATTTATGTTAACATGAATAAGTTTAAAATAATGCCATCTTTAATTTGTCTTCATTATTTAAAAATTATGAACTGCCCTAATCTATGAAGGAATTAAGTTTTTGGTTTTGGGGGGAAAAATTATTCTAAAGCTTATAGAATACTATTCCAGTCTTAAGGAGTCCTTCCCTTCCTTTCCCTTCCCTTCCCTTCCCTTCCCTTCCCTTCCCTTCCCTTCCCTTCCCTTCCCTTTCCTTCCCTTCCTTTTCTTTCTTTTTTTAAAGTGTTTTTTTAATACATTGTTTAAAAGATTCATTTGTAATATAAATACAGTGGAATATATACAGCTTAAAGAATATTAAAGGTCAGTAAAGTAAATAACCTCAAATTAGTTATTTTAAAAATCAAATAAAAAAAATCAAATCATACCTTATGTGTTCATGAGGAGCTTATATAGTTTTTTTCCATAAAGCTATTTATAGGTATTTTTATTCCTGTGTATTTTATTATTTTAAAGACTTTATTTATTAGGGAGAGCAAGCAAGCTTGAGAGCACTGAGCATGGGGGGGCGGGTAGTGTCAAGAGGTAGGGGAAAAGCAGACTCCCAGCTGAGCAAGGAGCCTGACACTGAGTTCCATCCCAGGACCTTGGGATCATGACCTAAGCCCAAGGCAGCCTCTTGACCAGCTGAGCCACCCAAGCACCCTTATTCCTAGGTATTTTAGAGCTCTTAAATTAATTCATAGATTTTCTTTTTCTTTTTTAAGATTTTATTTATTTGAGAGAGCACAAGCAGGGGGAAGGACAAAAGGAGGGAGAGGAACAAGCAGACCCCTTCCCCACTGCTGAGCCCAGAGCCCAAAAAGGGGCTTTATCTCAGGACCCTAGGATCATGACTTGAGCTGAAGTCAGATGCTTAACTGACTGAGCCAACCAGGCACTGCTAATTCATAGATTTTCCTTTGTGCCAAAAAAAATTACAATAGTGGTTAGTTCTGACATCCAATGGAGAAATTGAAGGTGGAGAAGGAGATAAATTGGGAATGTAAGCTTTCAGATTTAAAAACAGCATAATAGGCACACCTGAGTGGCTCAGCAATTGAACGTCTGCCTTTGGCTCAGGTCATGATCCTAGGGTCCTGGGATCTAGTCCCACATCAGGCTCCCCACAGGGAGCCTGCTTCTCCCTCTGTCTTTGTCTCTGCCTCTCTCTGGGTCTCTCATGAATAATGAATAAAATCTTTAAAAAAAAAAAAAAAACGTAATAGGGGATCCTTGGGTGGCTCAGCAGTTTAGCGCCTGTCTTCGGCCCAGGGCATGATCCTGGAGTCCTGGGATCGAGTCCTGTGTCAGGGCTTCATGCCCTCTGCCTATGTCTCTGCCCACCCCCCCTCTGTGTGTGTGTGTGTGTCTCTCTCATGAATATGTAAGTAAAATCTTTTTTTAAAAAAAAAGCATAATAATTTAAAATAGTATGTTACTGGCACAGGATTCGTTCTATAGGTTATTTGCAACAAAATCTGATAGCCTAGAATATCTAAGAATTTAATATGATGGTTCTATTATATATAAGAATTTAATATGATTGGAGGTATCTTCAGGTAATGGTGTTAGATTATTTAATAAACGTTATAACTGGTTAGCCATTTAGAAAAATAGCTTCTATTCCTATCACATGCCACAGTAATATGCTGATAAATTATCCTTTAGTTGCTGAACTGCTTTCTTAAGTTAAATGCTCTTAGTGCAGTCATGCCTGTTGGCATAAAAAATAACTTTTACAGCAGAAACAAAGCATTTATCATGCATGTGACTGAAGAGTAAGGAATACACTGGCCTGGTGGGTCTTAGGAACAATAAATTTGAACTTTCGGGCAGCCCGGGTGGCTCAGCGTTTTAGCGCCGCCTTCAGCCCAAGGTGTGATCCTGGAGACCAGGGATCAAGTCCCACATCGGGCTCCCTGCATGGAGCCTGCTTCTCCCTCTGCCTGTGTCTCTGCCTCTCTTTCTCTCTGTGTCTCTTATGAATAAATAAATAAAATCTTTTAAAAATTTTTTGAACTTTCATCAGTTCTCTAGAACTGATGTTCAGAGTGTGATCAGTAGGTAAGATTTACATTACTTTGGAGCTAATTTTTAGAAATGCAAAATCTCGTCCCACCCCATACCTACTGAGTCAGAATCTGCATTTTATTAAGGTCCCCAGGTGATTTATGTGCACACTGAAGTTTGAGAAGTACTGCTTTAGAAGGCATCTTATATTAAAGTTACGTTTTTAAATTTCTGGTTATAGTAATAGCAACCCTATTTACTAATGGCTCCACCAATTTAGACCAGGATCAACCTAATTTTTTTGTAGTGTCAGAAAGGCTTATCTCCAAACATTGTTGTCACCTTGTTTTAAAAACATGTGGTTATATGGCACCTGGCTGGCTCAGTTGGTACAGCATGCAATTCTTGATCTCAGAGTGATGAGTTTCAGCCCCACATTGGGTGTAGAGCTTACTTAAAAAAAAAATTAAATAAAAATGTATGGTTATTAATTGAGCTTTATTTTGAGCTCTTTAAGTAGTAATTATGACACATTTGCCTAGTATTCCAAAATTATCAGGGTTTTCTTTAAGGGACATTTATTAGTTTTTAGGATGGATTTAGAGTTGTTTTTTCTTACTCTTTTTTGAAAGGCAGGAACTACACAATACAGATTTCCAACCAGATTGTTAAGAGTTTACATCCTAGCCTCTCATCTTATTACCTCTGTGTCAAGTTACTCAATTCCCAAATCCTATTTTTTCTTCATCTATCAATTTTGGGAGTTAGACTACCTATCTTACAGAGTTGTTAGGATTACATGAGTTAATCTATGTGATTTCTGATCTTTATGTAAAGTTAGCCTTTATTATATATTCTAGTAAAAGAAGATTGGTATATTAATCTAGAACAATTTACCCAAGTGTATGAAAGTTTCCTGTATTGCAGTGTTGCCACCTATCCAGGAATTGGAGTCATTCTTCATTCCCACATCACCCAGTATTTTCTTCCCTAAATCTGTGCTTGCCCCTCCATCCCTGCTCCTACTGACTTAGTCTAGGCTTTCATCATCTCACTTGAATTTTTGCAGTAGCTGCCAACTTGGTCCTCCAGTCCCATCCTCAGCATTACTAACACAGCGTTCTGAGACATGTTCTTTTAAAAGCTGTTACTGGCTCCCTTCAGGCTCAGCATGGTGGGTTCTGTCTCAGTAAAATGTGGGGGCAGAGGAGGAAGGAGGTTACTAAGATAATGTATGTCTGGATAGTAGAAATTTAATAAGTGCTAGTTAATACTATCTTTTTAGAGGAGGACAGTTTTTGGTTATTTTTCTGAAACTCCTCAGTTTTTGTTTTTTTTAAAGATTGTATTCCCTTATTCATGAGAGACACAGAGAGGCAGAGACCTAGGCAGAGGGAGAAGCAGGCTCCTCACAGGGAGCCAGATGTGGGACTCAATCCTGGATGCCGGGATCATGCCCTGAGCGGAAGGCAGACACTCAACTGCTGAGCCACCCAGGCAACCCATGAAATGCCTCAGTTTATTTTAAAATTAATATGTGGTCCATAAATACATCACTGGGTAAGGAAACTTAGAGATGAATTTAGTGGCAGGGAAAAGGCAGTTTGGATCAAAACTAATGCAGTGAATTAATGATTGAATAGTGAATTGAAGAATAATAGCACTTAATCTCAGTTTTTCCATCTTCGGTTAATATATTTATTAAAGAGGAGCACATGGGTGGCTCAGTGGTTGAGCATCGCCTTTGGCTCAGGGCATGATCATGGGGTCCCAGGATCAAGTCTGACATCAGGCTCCCCATGGGGAGCCTGCTTCTCCCTCTGCCTATGTCTCTGCCTCTCTGTGTGTCTTTCATGAGTAAATAACATCTTTAAAATATATATGTATTACATAATAATATACAATAAATTTTAAAGATAAATTATATAATATATAATAAATATATATTAAAGAAATGTTTGAGTATCTGTACTGGTTCTTTATTATACTTTGGAGAGGGGGCTGTTGATACAAATTCCAAGTCTTCTAGTTCACTCCACTTAGCGGGTTTGTAAGTCCATGGTTAACATTATATCTAGGCTTCTTTAAGGAAAAAATTGTGTGGGACAAATTTGGGCATATTCCTACTGTTATTTCTAACAATGGGAGGAGACTTAAAATTCAAAGAATATAAAGAAATATATCTTTTTTCTTAATCTAACCAATAATTGTGTTTCTTAGAAAAAACAGAGAGATCTTGCTAAAATGAGAAAATGTCTCAGACCAGAAGAACTGACAAACCAGATGAACCAAATAGAAATAAGCATGCAACATGAACAGCTGGAAGAAAGCTTTCAGGAACTTGTGGAAGATTACCGACGTGTTATTGAACGCCTTGCTCAAGAATAAAGATTATTCTGCTCTGTACAGGAAGTTTGCAAATTTCTGTACATTGTGTTGTGGAAAATCTAATGATGACTTTAATTTTAAAATCTTGTAACATTTACTTACATTAAAAGTTATCTATCTTATCCTTAGTTGAATATTTTCTTTTTGAGAGATTGTATATTTTAAAATACTGTTTAGAGTCTATGAGCATAAATTACATTTAAAAAAAATATATAGCTTCTGAAATACCACTGCAGTTGCTTCCCTTCTTAACAGTATAATAAATGCTTAGTTGTGATATGCTAATGTGTGATGATATGATTCTTAAATACTTAGGATAAACTTTAGGTCTTGTTAAAAACCTTTAGGTTTTCACATCACATAATATCCTCTATGTCCATTCATGTTGTCACAAATGGCTTTTAGGCTTTTATTATTATTCCTCCCTTTTTTTGCTTCTAAGATTTTATATCTGGCACCTTTAAAACACTCCTCTTTAAGCTCTTCCTAGTAATCTTGTTTTTCCTGTGTGATTTCTCCAAACAGGAAATGTTCCTAGTATAGATTTGTTTTAAATAAACTCCCCTAAAAAAAAAAAAAAACTCCCCTATTAACTATTTTTTGGAGAGGGGGTGGATGGATAAAGAGATGGATAAAGAGAAAGGAAACTAGATACAGCCTAAAGCCTAAATGTTTGGCATCACATATTAGTTGAAGATAATTTAGAAGTTAGCACAATTGGGGGCAGTAAGTGGGTGGCTCAGTAGTTGAACACCTGCCTTTGACTTAGGTCATGATTCCAGAGTCCAGGGATCAAGTCTCGCATCAGGCTCCCTGCATGGAGCCTGCTTCTCCCTCTGCCTGTGTCTCTGCCTTTCTCTGTGTCTCATGAATAAATAAAATCTTTTTTTAAAAAAGTTAGCATAAACATTTATAAATAATGTTAAATAATAAATTAGTTTATAAAAATCAGTTTACATACCATTATGAAATGTATCTTGTATAAAATGAGGTATATATCTGTTGTGATTTGTTACAAGGTTCTGAAGATGTTGAAGTCCAAACAGGAAAAAAACCCAGTGATGATAAATTGCTTACTATAGTCTTTTTTTTTTTAAGATTTTATTTATTTATTCATGAGAGACATAGAGAGAGAGAGAGAGGCAGAGACACAGGCAGAGGGAGAAGCAGGCTCCATGCAGGGAGCGCCATGTGGGACTTGATCCCCAGGACCCCAGGATCACGTGCTGAGCCGAAGGCAGACACCCAACCGCGGAGCCACCCAGGCGTCCTGAATTACTATAGTCTTAACTTTATTTTTATTAGAGTATAAATAAATTGCCTGATACGGAATCATTAAAAGTAAAAGCCTCATGTTTATAATGTGTGCCAGTAAGTGAGGCATTGTATAACATCAAAAATGGGATGTAAGTTGAATTTTATTTTTAAAGTCTGATTTGAAAAAAATAAAATAAAATAAAATCTGATTTGCTTGGTGCTTAAGGCAAAATCCCAACTTGGGTAAGTACTGTTTTATCCTTAGATCAGCTTCCCATCAGTAAAACCTGCCAAACATAGAAGCAAAGTAGCTAGTACCCTCGACACAAAATAGTTGTGGCCAGCAGTATACCAACAGCACTAAGCCATCGCCTTAGAATCAGGGTGTTGGAAAAGTTTTATTCCCACCTCAAAAGTTTATATAGAGAGAGATAAAACTTGGATTTCTGAGAGTGTATATGTACATTATTTGTTCAGCTAGAATGAAGTAGTTAAAATTCTTTCTGAAAATACATGAAAGCAATTTGCTTTTCATCTAAATTAGCTAACTTAAAAATTTATTAAAAATTCACATTCAAGGGGATCCCTGGGTGGTTCAGTGGTTTAGTGCCACCTTTGGCCCAGGGCGTGATCCTGGAGTCCCGGGTTCGGGTCCCATGTCAGGCTCCCTGCGTGGAGCCTGCTTCTCTCTCTGCCTGTGTCTGCTTCTCTCTGTGTGTGTCTCTCATGAATGAATAAATAAAATCTTTAAAAAAAAAAGTCTGAGGCTTAACTGAGTGAGCCACCCAGGCGCCCCCTCTAACTTGCTCTTTAAACTTGATATATCTCGGGGCACCTTGGTGATTCAGTCGGTTAAGTGTCTTGCTCTTGATTTGGGCTTAGGCCATGATTTCAGGCTCCTTGGATAGAGCCCTAAGTCAGGCTCCAAGCTTGGTGGGGAGTCGGCTTGAGATTCTCTCCTTCTGTTCAAATAAATAAATAAATAAATAAATAAATAAATAAATAAATCTTTTAAAAATAAGAAACTTGATATATCTTGGAGATCATTAAAACTATTATTTAATGGCTGCACAGTATTCCATTGTATGGGTATACCATGAGTTACTTTACCAATCCCCTATGATTTAGGTTGTTTCCAATATTTTCCATTACAAACGGTACTGCAATGCATATTCATATAACACATGTGCTATACATACATGTGCAAGTATATCCACACATTGGAGCCCTAGAAATCACATACTTTATTCTGATCTCATTCTTCTAGTGACTATACTACATTTACAACAAATTAACATGAACTAACAATACAGAAGCTTGATACCGTACCAATGTGGAATAAATTATGCAGATAGGAGCATACTGGACTAATCCAACCATCCTTATTCACAGCTAGAAATATGAATTATCTTAAAGTCAAAATGATTTGAATGCTTAGGCATATGTACCTTTTTGTTTATTCCTTTAGTCTTGCATAGCTCTTCTCAAACCTTATAATCCAGAAGAACTGCTGTATAGCAGAGTTTCTCAACCTCAGCACTACTGACATTTTGGGCCAGATCATTCTTTGTTGTGTGGGGCTGACCTATGTACTGTGAGCTGGTTAACAGCATCCCTGGCTTCTATCTACTAGATGCCATTAGCACTACCCTCATCTCCAGTTGTAACAACCAAAAGTGTTTAGATATTGCTATGGGTCCTCTGGGGGACAAAATCACCGTTGGTTGAGAACCACTGCTACATGGGATTGAATGCTCATCCATGTTAAGCACTATTTTTTATTATGTAACTAACATAGACATTGTACAAAAGTCAAAAATGAATAAGTATTTGATGAGAAGCTGCCCTCCCACTCAGTCACCCAATTCACTTCTCCAAAGGCAAGTACTTTTTTTTACCAGTCTCTCTTGTGTCCCTCAGAGTCTGCAAAGACCTGTAATTTTTTGTTTCATCACAAATGCTGATATACCGTATGTAGTACTCAGAATGTTTTCCAGTCAAATTTAGCTCATTTGGGGGCATGTCGATGGCTAAGTCGGTTAAGTGTCTGCCTTTGGTTCAGGCCATGATTTCACAGTTGTGGGGTCAAGCCCTGCAAAGGGCTCCCTGCTCAGCAGGGAGTCTTTGTCTCCCTCTCCCTCTGCCTCTCCCTGCTTGCATTCTCTCTCTCACTCTCTTTCAAATGAATAAAATCTTTTAAAAAATTTAACTCATTTTTATTAGTATATATTAGAACACATCAGTTTTAAATTTTTAAAAAGATCTTATTTATTTATTTGATAGAGGGGAAGAGAGCACAAGCAGGGGGAGCTGCAGAGGAAAAGGGAGAAGCAGACTCCCTGCTGAACAAGGAGCCCAATGTGGGCTGGGATCATGACCTGAGCTGCAAGGCAGCTGCTTAACTGACTGAGCCACCCAGGTGCCCCAGAACACTTCAGTTCTAAACACTGTGATTAAACAGCTGTTTGAGGGACGCCTGGGAGGCTCAGTGGTTGAGCGTCTGCCTTCAGCCCAAGGCCCCATCCTGGAGTCCTAGGATCAAGTCCCAGTCAGGCTCCCTGCAGGGAGCCTGCTTCTCCCTCTGCCTGTGTCTCTGCCTCTCTTTCTCTCTGTGTCTCTCACAAATAAATAAATAAAATTTCTTAAAAAAAAAAAAAAAACAGCTGTTTGATATTCCATAGTTTGATTTCAATGTGTTTAACCCAATCCTATATTAACAGACATTTAGGTTGTTTCCCAGCCTCTGCTCTTACAGGCAGTGCTGCAGGGAATATTCTTGTGTATACCCCAATTGTACATGTGGGAGTGTGTATACATGATGGTGATGGAATCAGTGAGCAAAAGGGTATAGACATTTTACATCTTGGTAGGTTTAATACACAGTTGAGACAACAAAGAAATGTGAATATGGACTCTGTTTTAGGTGATACGGGATTTTGCATTTTTGTGATAATATTGTGATTATGTAGAAAATGTCATTATTCCTACGAGTTACATGCTGAAGTAGGTTTTAAAGATTTTTATTTACTTATTTGAGAGAGTATGAGAGAGAGAGAGCGCGCGCAGAGGAAGAGAGAGAAGTAGGCTCCCTGTTGAGCAGGGAGCCTGATGTAGGGCTTAATCCCAAGATCCTGGGATCACCATCTGAGCGGAAGGCAGAAGCTTGACTGACTGAGCCACCAGGTGCCCCTAATGTTGAAGTATTTAGGAAGAGTCATAGTGTCTGCAACTTACATACACACATGTATACATAGACAAATATGTATATAAACAGAAACAGAAAGCAAATGTGCCAAAAAATTTTAAATTATTGAATCTCGATAGAGGTATATCCTCTAGATGTTACCATATATATATAGTTATATAGATATTTACCGTATGATTCTTCAACCTTTCTGTATTAGGTTTTCAAAATAAAAATTGGAAAGGAAAACTTATTGCATTCATGTAAAAAAAGAAAAACCCAATACCATGAGAAAGGAACAAATAGTAAGAAGAGCTCTTGGAAATTGAAAATAAATATTCTAATTCAAGCAGCAGAAATGTGGGGCATAAAGTTGAAGAAATTTCCTAGAACACTGAAAGAGAAAACATGAGAGAAAAGAGAAATCAATGTGGGAAATCTGATAGCTTATTTTCATTCCAGAGAGGAAAAGAAAGCAGAACATTATCAAAGAAAGAGGACAGTTCCTCAGAGCTAAAGAACTGAATCTTCAAATTAGCAGCTCACTGAAGGTTGAATAGGCTTAAACCATCATCACTAACGTTTACTGAGCACTTACTATCTGCTAAGCACTCGAATTGGGTCCTGTCAGTTCTCACAACAACCCTCAGAGACACATGGTACTCTCCTCAGGTGAGGCCTGGGGAGGTATGTTGTCTGAGGTCACACAGAAAGAGGCAGAGCTAGGACTTCAGTGCAGGCAGTCTAATTTACTCAGGTTCTTAACCACTACCTAAAAAGACCCACGTAGGACTAAATTATTAAATTTCAAAACACTGAGCATAAAAATAAAAATCCTAAATGCTTTTAGAGGGCAAAACAGAGGTCACGTGGGGGAGGTGGGAGCATTTAAATAGCATCAGACTTCTCATCAAGCATACTCCATGCTAAAAAGACAACGGAACAATGTCTTCAAAGCATAGAATCCTATATCCAAACTATCAGTCAAATGATGCTTTTGGAACTCTAAGCAACTAGAAAACTTATGTCACACACTTTCTGATGAAGTTCCTTGTAGGTCTATTTCAGCAGTATGAAAGTGAAATCAAAGAGCATGTTAAGACATGGAATATAAGAAATGGTAAAACTAATCTGATTCCAATAAAAGGAAATCTGAGCATAGCATCTGAATAACATACCTAAGAAAGTGGTCCAAATTATAATAGGAAATTACGAACTCAAGAAAAAAAAAAAAAAAACGTATGAGAAAGTCAGAGTTCAAACATCATAAACTGTAGTTGGCATGGCTTTGAGCAGTAACTAGAAACAAATTGCTTGAGTTCAGATGGACTGGGAAAGGGTAGGATGGGAGACTATCCCTTTTCAGTGTAAACCCTTGTCATAACTGCATGTTTTTAAAAACTATGCGTCATGCTGATAACAAAATTTTATTGAAATACCATCACTATGTTGTTCAGCATCTAATGTTGAATGTATATAATTGTCAAATAAACTATAACTGTAAACCATGTAAATTTTATTTTTTTAAAGATTTTATTTATTCAAGATAGAGAATAAGAGCACGAGCTGGGGTGGGGGGGCAAAGGGTGAGGGAGAAGCAGGCTCCCCACTGAGCAAGGAATCCAACGTAGGGGATTCGATCCCAGGATCCTGGGATCATGACTTGAGCCAAAGGCAGATGCTTAACCAACTGAGCCACCCAGGTCCCCCCAAAACATGTAAATTTTAAAAATAACTTTACGTGAAGCAGACAAATGGCATCTTTAAACAGTGAGACTGTGCTCAGCCTGACTTCCACAACAGGACTTGCCAAAAAAAAAGATAATGAAGAGCTTTCTTTAATAAACAAAACAAAACAAAACAAAAAAACCAGAAACTACTAAAAAACACAATATGCAATCCTTTTCTTTGGAAAAGAAACTGTCCCTATCTCTGACACCCTGGTGCTATGAATCAACAGACGCTACATAGAAAACCAAAGCTTTGAAATTCTTTGTGTCATAATTTGGGGGGGCTTTCCATTAACCCTGTGGAGAAATATAATGCAATAAAAGTGTAATGCCATCTCATGAATATCTGAAGAGTGTAAGATGCTTATTAATATCTTGTAAAAAATATTTTTTTTAAGATCTCCCGTGTTATGAAGTACACAGGCTGGAAAAGGGTTGCATCTTCTCTCCTACAACCTCTCTGGGCCTCACTCTCTTGATCTCCAAATTGGAAGGGGTAGAGTTAGAGCTGTTTCAGGTGGTCTTTGCAGCCCTTTCCAGTTCTTCAACTGTATTCTCTCTCTTCAAAGTTAATAAAAGGCCAGTTGGAAAGTGTGCTTTGGCTAGACGCTCATGTGGTTCACCTGGACAGTTCTTTAGATTTTTAATTAATAATTTTGGCAGGTCAATCTGTGTGGAAGTCTTGGGCTGTACAGTTTGTTTGCCTGCTCTCTGAATCCCCCTTTGTGCAGGCCGTGGGGCCACCACAGTGAGGCTTGTTTGCTGTCTGTTCCTACAGCAGCTGCTGCTTTTCTTTCTTTATCCTTTATCAAGCAAAAGAAAATGCAGTGATGTTTGTGTGTGCTTCAGAGGAGGGAAATGCTCTCCAGACAGGTTATTCTCCGGGTTAAAGTGGATGGGGTGAGCACAGAGGAACTAGCTCAATGGGAAGAGAGGTCGAGGCAGCATCTGCCCTCCTGTTTGTTTCGACAGTTTCAGTCTTGCGTATAGAATGTGTTGAGTGAGAGGCGAGCAGAAGTTAAGAAATGCCCTACTGCTTCGTTCGTCAGCCAGTTTGGGGAGTGGAGGCGGAGAGTAGGAGGGGAGAAGGGGACATACAGCCAGTCTTCTTTTGCTATTATTAAACCCCTTGCAATTTCATCATCTCCACTTCGCAGCTTCTTACTGCTGTGTACCCTGCATAACCGTTAACTGACCAAGAAGTACTGTTTCCCGCTTCTGGTAGGAAACATCAAAATTCCAAATACTTTCCAGCCGTGACATTGATGGTCAAACCGCTCTATGAATTGGTTTCACACAATCCTACAGGACCATATATTTTTGCTCAAGCACACTAAGCATGAAACAGCAAACAGAACCATAAAGCCAGTAAAAGAATATACAAAGATGGAAAGATCTGAGAAGGTAACCAGGAGTGAACCATCACTTTGGGAGGGAAAGGGAAAAAAAACAGTAAGTAATCTTAGAGAAGGTGGAAACAGTGAAAGGGGAACAAGTGTGTGTGTGTGTGGGGGGGAAGCAAAAGGAAGAGAGAATGCACAGTAGACTGCAATAAAACCACAGGTACCGTGTGCGCTCCTGGGCTTCTGCATATGATTTGCCAGGTCTGCTGCCTTGGGCTCCATATAGATGTGTGACTGGTCACGGTAACAAGAGGTTCCTTCCCTCAGAAAGCCCAATGGTACGTGCATAGAAACAACATCTGGATGAATATATATCCACCTGTTAATACTGATCACCTAGAGGGAGTTTTTCTGGGTGACTCCTGCTTTCTATATTATACATCTCGGTCATTCATTCTTTCTTTTTTTTTTTTTTTAAGATTTATTTATTCACGAAAGACACACAGAGAGAGGCAGAGCCGCAAGCAGAGGGAGAAGCAGGCTCCCTGCGGGGAGCCTGATCTCAGGACCTGGGGACCATGACCTGAGCTAAAGGCAGATGATCAACCGCTGAGCCACTCAGGGGCCCCAACATCTTGGTGTTTCTAAGCATTTTTCAAAAGCACGTATTACACACTTGTGTAAACAGAAAAGACAAACCAAAACAGACTTTTAAAAAAGTTCCAACGAGGAGATCAAGAGTGTTTTCCTTTCTCTTTCTTCTTTTACAAGTGTGGATTAGAGATGCTCAAGGAAGAATTATATCCCTCTCACCTTCATCTTTGCAGTAAGTGAAAGAGATTAAATAGGTTCTAATTTCCTGGAGACTTATATAATTAGAGGTCAGCGATTTTCTCAGGTCTGGGCAGCCAGGGATAGCCAGAATCTGTAACCCTTTATACCTGGAGTTGTTCCTACGGGGCTTATCCTCTCAAAGGTATTTGCTCCTTCTTTATGGACACTCTTGTGAGCATGTTAGTCTCAGCTTTCCGATTCGTGTTTTTTTATTTTTTTATTTTTTTAAGATTCTAAGTAATCTCCACACCCAATATGGGGCTCGAACTCACAATCCCGAGATCAAGAGTGGCACACACCACCAACTGAGCTGGCGATGCACTCCTCCAATTAGTTTCTTAAGAACAATAATATTTTATCTCTTTGGAGCCTAGAGTAGGCATTTAAGTATTTCTTCGTTGGCTGGTTGATTGCTAAATTTGAGTGTAAACTTTTTGCCTTTCTTCCTTACTCTGATGGAAATTCTTCATTCTCCAGAAGCATATTTTTCAGGTGCTACTTTTCCAGGGATTACTAATAAGGAATAGATGGCAGTCACTGATGGTACACATTTCTTTTTATTTGGATTTCATGCAGACAAATGCACACTTCTGCTTTAACCCAACTTCCCTTAGAGCCAATTCCAAGACATGAGGTCAAGGATGCCTTCTTTCCTCCAACCTGCACAGGCCCAAAGCCAAATCTGACCAAAAGAAGTATTGTCAGAAAACTCAGATGCATCAGTGAGTGAGGTCTCTGACTATCCTCCTCCTCTTCCCTATAGCCTTCCCATGCCCTCCTTCCCTTGGCTCTTGCCACCACTCCATGCTCCAACAATGAATAGGCTATTATGCTGAGGCATTATTTCTGCTTACAATCTTCCATAATATCTTTCAAGCCAAGAGGGTGAACCACCATGAAATTAATACTGGCTAGACTGAGCCTGAAAGCAACAACTCCCTTGGGACCATGTTTCAGTCCTACCCTCCAGCTAAGTGAGCCCTGTCAGATTCCATTTTATTCTGCTTATCTTGACAGACTGTTCAGGAAGGTGCAGCAAGCTATTTGCTGAGCCCATCTGGATCAGGCTTATAAATGATATAGATTCCTGAAATGTTCTGAATGTCAGTGTAGGAGGGGCTCAGGTAAGACAATAGCGTTCTTAGAAGACGGTGGACTTAAAGTTTCATTTACATAGTGTCATTAGACAAAAAATGAGAAGGATGGGAGGGTCACATACAACTAAAGCCCCACTCTCTTGTTCCCTGGTTCCTTCTTAGTTGGTACTGCTAGAGATAAAAAAATAAAATAAAATAAAATAAAATAAAATAAAATAAGATAAAATAAAATAAGATAAAATAAAATAAGATAAAATAAAATAAAATAAAATAAAAAAACAAAACAGGGCACAAGTAGCGAGGAGAAATCCTCTTGATTTCTCACAACTGCCTTAGATATGGTATTACTTTTCCTCAAAGCATCTGCACATTTTCTCAAAGAATACCCATAGATAACTCAGTAACATGTCCATTGTCTCAAATGTTGAGATAGGAAGTGACCTTCTGCCAGCAAGAGTGCCTTAGAAATTTTCTACCTGGGAGTGCCCGGTGGCTCAGTCAACTGAGAGTCTGGCTTGAGCTCAGGTCATCATCTCAGGGTCCTGGGTCCTGGGATGGAGCTGCCTCGGGCTCCCTACTCTCCTCCCTCTCCTTCTGTTTGCTCCCCTGCTTGTGCTCTCTTGCTCTCTCTCTGTCAAATAAATAAATAAAACCTTAAAAAAAAAAAAAAGGAAAAGAAAGAAATTTTCCACTTGAATGTATAATCATCTGAAGCTGGACCCTAACTTCACAGGGGTCCAATGAGCTGCTGAGACAGGTCCCTGTTGTATGTGCAGATATGCTTATGCAGGACTCCTAATTCCTGGAAAGAATGTTCATTTGACTTAAAAAAAATGTGAATAAATAAAAGTATTTTCTCATACTAAAATCAGATAAGTCAGAGTGCAAGACTAGAAATACTCTTCTCAAGCCATGGAGTAAAATGCTAAGAAATTATCCTGATATCAAATCAAAGGGCAAATTTTTCTGATTAATATGGCAAAATTGAGAAGCATAGTCAAGAAGGGTAAACGAATGTGTCACAGGCTAGAAGATGGTCCTGGTGAAGCTGTGCAGGCTATTGGGCACCAGTTTCCCTTGGCAGGCCATAGACTCTGCTTTGTGCCCACTAGGAAATACTGCACTATTTCAGTTAGTTTTACAATGTGTTTGTATATTCTATAGATATGTAAGCATCTTAACATAGTTTATATTTTTAAGTATCTTGCATTATAGGTAATCCTAATAAGTATTTATAAATCTAAGCTTGTATAACAAGTTACAGGATGATGGTTTACAAAGCAAAATTTATTTTTAAAGAGATTTACTTCATGTTGCATAATCCCCTAGAGCATTTAAAAATGTGAATTTGAATTATGGATTCAAGACATACATTACAGAAACCAATATAATTTAAATTTTATTACAAACTATATGCAACTTTTGAAAAAGTTATATGGTATAAATCTATAATAAAATATCATTAAGTAGAAGAAGGAAAAACTGACTTCAAAAATATGAATATCAGAATTTATTTCTGATTTATTTCTTTTACAAAAGAAGATAAAAAGATTTTAAAAAATAGGACATGAACTTAGGTAAAAAGTAAAAACCGACGTAAAAGACCTATAAAACAATAATTAATCACAATTAATAAAAACATTTTAACCTTAAAGAGTGAATTTTTGGACACAGAAACTGAAGGTGTTAAGAACTTATCCTTTATTTCTTGAACCCTGGCTTTGAAAAACTACTCAAACTTTTTATTCAAGAATCCCAAGTATAAAATCTGAACATTGGAGGGAGTTCAAAATAGTAAAGTACCACAATATATAATTAACCTCTATTTCACAGGTGGGAAGATGGGAGTAGAAAAGTGAGTCAGTCAGTAGTGGTTACTCATCTAAACAGAAGCATTCTAATGCCCTGAATGTTCAGGATCAGAAAATGTTAGAATTGTAAGAGATCTCAGATGTTGGTGGTCTAGCCTTTTATCTTGTTGGTCAGTCTGCATTTATCTCATAAATTGATTTTTTGGAGAACACATACTGTCAGCTTTTAATTCTTCTAATGTCAGAGGGATATAGTACGACATAAACCAAATCAGAGGTCAGTGGATGAGCTACATAACCTGTGCAAGTTCTTATCTTTGTCATTTCTAGCTTATCCTAGATAACCACATTCTATGCCAAACTTATTGGGCATTTCCTCACTGGAGTCCACTATGGCAGTGCCACCTGAGTCCACATAGTGTTTCCTTTTCCTTCTAGTTGCAAGAGAACAGAACAGATTTACCAAATTAAAAAACCCTCTCCCTGGAACTGATCTGAGTCTGAAAAAGGTGGAGCTTGAAGTAACCTGTGGGAGTACTCTTCATTCTCATCCTTGCACATCTTCCTTACCTCGTGGAAAACAGTATTTCTCTTTATCTTTCAAGGTGACCCAAAAGCATCCAAAACTGGGCCTCCAAGAAGTATATATAGCATGTGTCCTCTAATGAACTGCCACAATTCATTCTTTGAAAGTAAAAATATCAAAACTATGTAGTCATTAAAAAGCATGAGTTTGAACTAAGATTTGAGGTTTAAAATGAGTGTAAAAAGCGAGTCCTAACAGTCAGTATGTGAGTCCACTTAAAATATTTCCGCATATTTGCCTGTAAAAGGCATGGAATGATGCACACAGTGGTTGACTTAAGAGTGGGATTACGGTGTGCAGAGAAGGTTAGGAAGGGGATTTGGGCTCTTCCCTTTATTCGCATCTGAACTGTCTGGATGTTTCACCACGTGTGTTCTTAAATGCTTACAAATTAATTAGGAAACGCCCACATCCACCAAGAATCCTTATCAATCTTTACTGCATTAAAAGTCTGGGAAACCGTTAAATTCTTGCTTTGACCGGGTTCCATGGAGAGTTCAATTCCTTCACCAGACATTCCTAAAATACCAGGTTCTTTGGCACCAGGCTACCGAGATCAATAACACCTGCTCTATTTGGGGATGGAAACCTGCTCCAAAATGCAGCTAAGAGGAAAAGTGAATTTGGTTAAGAATGGGCACCGTCATCACTTGGAATACAACAGCTCCCTCACCGGCTCCTAATTGGCCTTCCCTGGGCTTCATCCCTCGGCAGCGCCACCGGCCGACGTCACCCTTTCATTCTTAAAAGTCGAATTTAGGATTAAGGCTCCAGTCCACACCGCTGAGCGGGAAGTGTCCTTGGGGGAAAGACAAGCCCCCCCCAACAGAACCCCGGGGTGGGGGGTGGGGGGTGTATCCTCAATTGATTTTGCAGCCGTACACAGATTCCTGGAGTCTCTGCTGAGTAATGTAATTTCTGGGACAGCAAAGGGGCAGCTGATGACTTTGAACGGAATTTTACCTTTCAGCTCAATCCAGGGAAATTGCAACAGAGTGGCCGACGACGCAAAGTGCTAGATTGTGCTTTATGTATTTATTTATTTCTTTTCAATTTTTTCCTCCCAACTTCACGTTTCCATGCACCAGAATGTTGATGCTACAAATATGGGACGCCACGCTTACCTGACAGGCTTCTTCCATCCCACCTGGGAGCGGGGGCTCTGGGCGAGCGCGCGAACGGTGGCCGGAGCCCGCCTCTCGCGGCCGGAGCGGGCTCGGCGGGCCGCGCTTCCCCTGCTGGCCCCCGGCGCCGGAGCCGCTTCGCTGCCGGGGCTCCCGCAGTCAGCCCCCCGCGCGCACGCGCGCTCCCCCGCGGCGGCCCCGGCGCCTCCAGGTTCCCGCAGGGCTGCGACTGGACAGTTCCAGCGGGCGGGGCGGGGCGGGGCGGCGGGGGCAGGGCTCGGCGGCCACGTGACCCGCGCCAACATGGCGGCGCCCAGCGGCGTCCACCTGCTCGTCCGCAGAGGTAAGCGCCTGGAGAACGGCCCCCGCGGGGCTTTGCACCGTGGCTCCCTCGCTCGCTGAGCGCCCGGGTTCAGAAGGGTTGCACACCCGCGCTCAAACACTTCGGCGCACACACGAATGTGCTTTCAGTTCCGCCGACACGTGCAGACCCACAGGCTGACACGTAGACACGCCGCAGGAAGAGACCCGTTATTCACTCGTCATTCACTCGTCACTGCGGGGCATCTGTTCTCAGTCACTCCTTGCGATGTACGGGACATGGAGGTTTTTCTTTTTTTTTTTAGATTTTATTTATGCATGAGAGACACACATAGAAAGAGAGAGGCAGAGACACAGGCAGAGGGAGAAGCAGGCTCCATGCACGGAGCCCGACGTGGGGCTCGATTCCGGGTCTCCGGGGCTCACGCCCTGGGCTAAAGGCGGGCGCTCAACCGCCGAGGCGCCCCCCCCCCGCTCCCCGCCCACCCCGGGCTGCCCTGAGGTTTTTCTTACCCCTGGTCAGTTGCATGATTAGTGTAGCAAACTTGATTATTTTGGCTGCGGAGCGGTGAACCGACGGTAACTCTGAAAGGCGCCCGGATGCCCAGTTGCCTCAGAGAAAGCAGTTGGCGTCGGTTGTATCCATCGGCTTGAGACGACACGTCTTTTGGGAAACTTGCAACATGTGATTATTCTGTTACCGTGACTTGAGAATCATGCCTGGGTAGCTCTCCGTAGGTGTTACACCCTTGCGTGAGGGGTGAGATTTTAGGAAATGTGCAAACTCTTGTGCTGGTAAATCAGGGAAACCGTTCTTGGATTTGAACTAGTTTCTGAATCTTGGTTAGAAAGAACTAGGAAGTTATTTCAAGGGTTGGGAAAGAGGGGACTGATAGGTATACCTTGGGGACTGCTTAGGTATCAGGCATGTAGGGACAGCAGTCCTGTGGGGTAAATAGTTCATAGTAAACAGCTACCGTTTATGAAGTGCTTTTTAAGCCCATGATACTGTCAGTACCTTTTCTATGCTAGTTACCTTTTATTTTTTATTTATTTTTTAATTAACTGATTAATTAATTAATTAATTTTGCTAGCTACCTTTAAAAACCCAATGAGTCAATGCCTCCTTGGGCAGCACCTATACTATAATTGGAACTGTACAGAGATTAGCATGGCTCCTGTGCAAGGATGATATGCAAATTCATACAGTATTCCATATTTTTTGGAGTTAAATTTTTTAAACTATAAATAAATAAAGGAGCACTGTACTGTGAAGAGTAAATTAAAGAAAGTCAATGAGTTAGGCATTATTCCCTGTTTGCAGACCAGAAAAGTGAGACAGAGAGGTGAAATAATATGATTAAGACCGCACAGATTGTAAGAGGAAGGTGATGTAAGCAGTATTTTGGACTGGTTGGATGTTAGAGTGTAAGTCAACATGAGACTGCAGCCTTGTGAAAAGAGCCCCAATTTACATCTCTTAAGATCTGGGCTCCAGGCCAAGCTCTGTTTACTAATCAAGTTACTTTTCTGTTTCCTCTTTTGGCAAGAAATAATGGTGTTTAGACTTTTTTGTGTACAGGTAATGGTGAAGAGGATCTGGGGAGATAGTCAAAGTGGAGGAGGAACCAAAACACACATGCGTATTTTGTGTATACACACACACACACATAATCCCCACAGGTTACAAAAGTAACATATTGATTTTTTTGTGTGTGTGGTCACTTATGATTTTGACAAATGTTGATTCAGTCTTCATCTTGGGAAGGACTGCTGTAGGGAAGCCACATTGGGTTATTGGTTCCTATAACCCTTTCCACTATATCCCACAGTGCTACAACAACCAAAAGAGGAGTTTTCTGATTAGGAAAGGGAGAGAAGGGATCCCTGGGTGGCCCAGCGGTTTGGTGCCTGCCTTTGGCCCAGGGCGGGATCCTGGAGACCTGGGATTGAGTCCCATGTCGGGCTCCCGGTGCATGGAGCCTGCTTCTCCCTCTGCCTGTGTCTCTGCCTCTCTTTCTCTCTCTGTGTGTGTGACTATCATAAATAAATTTTAAAAAATTAAAAAAAAAAAAGGAAAGGGAGAGAAAAATGTGTCATCAGGAAGAGATTTAGTGACCAGGAAAGGTTGCCTTTATGGACTATCTATACGTAGTTTTAAGTTGCAGACTGGTTTACCTACCACCTGCTCCCCCAGAATGGAAAACGGAGAGTATATTCCTGAAGGTTCCTCTCTTCTCTCTTCCTCCTTTTCACACACTTAAATTGATGTAAATCAATTCACTATAAGTCTTTCTGTGTCAGGGTTTATCATCAGCATCTGTATGAATTTTTCCCTCCTGGAAAATAGGAAGAAGATATTTTTTAACCTCCTAAGAAGGGCATGAGGTTTTTCTCATGGTTCTCCAGCTTACTGTAGCTTTGGTCACTGTATACCCTACATACAGTAGTTACAAACCTTCTCTTTTTTTTTTAAATATTTTATTTATTTATTCATGAGACACACACACACACACACACACACACACACAGAGAGAGAGGCAGAGACACAGAGGGAGAAGCAGGCTCCATGCAGGGAGCCCAACGTGGAACTCGATCCTGGGACTCCAGGATCACGCCCTGGGCCAAAGGCAGGTGCTAAACCACTGAGCCACCCAGGCGTCCCACAAACCTTCTCTTAATGTTCCCACTCCTAACTGTTAATTCTTATTCAGCAGGAACTGTATCTTATCTGTCTGGTTTAACAAGCAAGTAACTGGCTCAAAGTTACACTTATTAAACATACTGAATTGAGAAGCTATGAAGACTTGTTCTCTCCCATCATGGGCTAAGGAATAGGTAGAAACTGTGAGTAGTGACATTGGAAAGGAGAAAGGACAGATCAGTCTCTTGGAAGCAAAAGATAAGGTAACAAGAGTCTTTTAGGGGTGAAAGTATTCCCTGGTATTAGCACTAGCAGGAAATCCCAGATCAAGACACATAATGCCTACTCCCAGGGCCCAGGAAGTCTTTCTTGCTTAGTCTCTCACTACCAACCCAACTTTTTTTTTTTTTTTAAGATTTTATTTATTTATTCATGAGAGAGAGAGGCAGAGACACAGGCAGAGGGAGAAGCAGGCTCCATGCAGGGAGCCTGACATGGGACTCGATCCTGGGTCTCCAGGATCACGCCCTGGGCTGAAGGCAGATGCTAAACCCCTGAGCCACCCAGGGATTCCCACTACCAACCCAACTTAACAGGAATCCTTGTTCCAGCTCCTGAAGCCACCCCACAAGATCCTTTGTATAGGAAGGAATGGGGAAGGCAAATAAGTGTGGCATACTTTGTCCTTTACATTCTGGCTTTTATGAGCCAATCCCTCATGTCTTCTTGTCTTCTATCTCTCTAATTTTCCCAGACTTTCATTAGGCTTTACTGTTAGGTTTCCAAATATTATTGTTCCCCTAACATTCTGTCCTAAACTCTCATTCCTTGCTTTCTCTCTTTGTTGTCACAAATCAAATTTATCTACCTCAGTGACTGCCAAATCTAGATGATTTAATTATTTAATTTATTTATTTATTTATGATAGTCACAGAGAGAGAGAGAAGAGAGGCAGAGACACAGGCAGAGGGAGAAGCAGGCTCCATGCACCGGGAGCCCGACGTGGGATTCGATCCCGGGTCTCCAGGATCGCGCCCTGGGCCAAAGGCAGGTGCTAAACCACTGCGCCACCCAGGGATCCCCGATTTAAAAAAAATGAACAAAGTATCTGCTGGTACTGGGTACCAGTCCTCAATGCCAGCTCTCCATTAGGTATCTTTTCCTAGATGTCAGAGGCCCCTTGAACTCAGCAGGTCCAACATGGAAATGAATATTTTTCTCCACATCGTCTTCTGGCCTATAGACTCTACCTTCATCAATTATATTACCATCCAGTCAGTAGCTAAGTGAAAGCATTTGAGTTCTCTTGGTCTTCACCATTTCTTTTAATTTTTCTGTCCAGTGAGTCCATAAATCCCCCAAGCTATTTACTTACTTATTTTTTTTTAAAGATTTTATTTATTTATTCATGAGAGACAAAGACTGAGAGAGAGAGAGGCAGAGATACAGACGGAGAAGCAGGCTCCATGCAGGGAGCCCGACGTGGAACTCAATCCTGGGACTCCAGGATCATGCCCTGGACCCAAGGCAGGTGCCAAACCGCTGAGCCACCCAGGGATCCCCTTTACTTACTTATTTTTAATTCAAGTATGATTAACATGCAGTGTTATGTTACTCTCAGGTATATAAAAAATATTAGTGTACCTCTGTCTCCCCGCTAGAATGGGAGCTTCTTACAGACATGTCTGACCTTCTTCATCTGTCTCCCCAAAGCCTGGAGCACAGTGTCTGCACGTGGTAAGGACTTAGTTTCATAACTGAGTGAAAACCCTTTCCAATTGCAGCTTCCTGTAGAAATATTTGTGCACAGAAGTTGTATGGTAGGCCTAAAGAATATCTCAAAATGTCAGTTTTCACATAACAGGCCTAGGCAGTGAATTTTTTTTCCTTCCTCCCTCCCTCCCCTCACCTTCGTTCGTTCCTTCCTTCCCTTCATTCCTTTATCTCTTTTTCACTTTCTTTTTTTTTTATATTCCATCTCTCTCCAAGAATAATTTAAGGCAGTTTTACTTCTGTGTATCTTTTTTGGCAACTATGAGAATTTCACTCCAAGTTATTTTAATTATGAATCAGACTTATAATTAGAAAAAAGAGAGGTTGAAATGGGGGATGGGAAGAAATCCGAAAAAGAAGGGCTTGAAGTTTAAGCAGTGTGGCCATGGGAGAGGTGAAGGAAGCTGAATGGAAGTAAACCCAGCACCTGAGCACTATCCCGCTGTACTTCCACAAGCTATGTGGAAGGAGTTGGAGCTGTGAGAAGAGAGGAGGCTGACTGTTGGCAAGTCTGGCAGAAATTCTAAGAAAGGCACAGTTCGTGGGTGTGTGAAATAGTCTGGCCTTTCCAGAGAGCTGTGTGGCAATGTCTGTCAAGATGTAAGATATACGTGTTTTTTACCTAGCAATTCTGCTTTTGGGAATTTATCCTAAGAGAACAATAGGATGAGTACCAAAGGTGTTTGAATAAGATTGTATGTTGGTTATATTGGACAGAAACTGAAATGTCCATTGGTAAGAGACATTGGCTACGTAAATTGTGCTTCATCCATGCACTGGAGTACTATGCAGCCATTAGAAAAAATGATGTCTAGGGGCACCTGGGTGGTGCAGTCCATTAAGCATCTGGCTCTTGGTTTCAGCTCAGGTTGTGATCTCAGGGTCATGAGATTGAGCCCTGTGTAGGGCTCCGTGCTCAGCGCAGAGTCTGCTTGAGATTCTTCCCCTCTCTGTCCCTCCTGCTAGTGCTCTCTTGCTCTCTAATAAATAAATAAATCTTAAAAAAATAGATGATGTTGATGTACTGTAGACTTAAATAGTCATTGACACATATTGAGACAAAAAAGTCAGGGTATAGAACAGTATATCCCCATTTGTGTAAAAGCAAGTATCTTTGTTTCCTTATTTGTATATATGCACAAAGAGGTATCTAGAATGATGTTCACCCAAATGTTCATAGTTATTTCTAGATGGTGAGATTGGACTTATTTTTGGTTTTTTGTACTTTATATGTTTGAATTTTATATATTAAGCATTTTTATTATCCAAATATTATGTAATATAGCCAAATAGAATATTTGTATTATTATTCATTACTATACTATAAGATATAGTGCTATTGCTATTTCATCATTATTGATTTTTTTAGTTTAACAAATGTAAAAAATATTTACAAGTGCCTCTATTCATTTGTGACTCGATGGCCATTGATTCTTTCACTGAGAATTCTCTTACCATAGTGGTTTTTCAAAAAGTTAACCTTGGGACACCTGGGTGGTTCAGAGTTGAGCGTCAGGTCAGGTCGTGATCCCAGGGTCCTGGGATCGAGTTCTGCATTCCCACCAGAGCCTGCTTCTCCCTCTGCGTATGTCTCTGCCTCTCTCTGTGTGTCTTTCATGAATAAATAAATAAAATCATGGAAAAAAATTTAACCTCCAGGTAGGGGAGGGGTTGTTATACATCATGAATTAAGTACTTGAAACTTTTGTCTCCTGACTTGAGATCCTTACTATTCATATGCTTCTGTAGGAAAATGTGTCCTCAATTTTGCCAAACCAAATTAAAATTAAGTTTTCGGATATGGTCTATGTACAATTTGGAAAATGCTAATGTAATAAGGAGCTTCCTGTGACTTAAACTCTATTCATGTTGATAGCCAGTGATGAAATGAATTTTTGCTATCTGATATTTCCTTTTTCTTTTTCTTTTTCTTTTTAAGATTTTATTTATTTGAGAGAGAGGAAGAGAGAGAGAGAGCACGGATGAGCGGGGTGAGGAGAGAGGGAGAAGCAGGCTCCGTGTTGAGCAGGGACCCTGATGTGGAGCTTGATTCCAGGACCCCGAGACCATGAGCCAAGCCAAAGGCAGATGCCTAAACGACTGAGACACCCAGGCACCCCACTATCTGATATTTCTTAACAAATACCATTCAACCCTATCATAATATAGCTTTTTACACATAGATTAAGACATGCTTAATAATCAAATCATGAAAAAAAATAATAATCAAACCATGGCCCTAAATTCTCTAAAGTCAGACATGTCTCTAAAGTCAGACATGTCCCTAAAGCCATATATGTTTTCCTCTGCTTGAAAAAACTTTGTATAACACAGATAGCTCCTGTCTCCCATTGAAATTATAAAATCTCAGTGCACAGTATAGGACATGTAGACCCTCAGTGATGAATAACAAGTCATTTAAAAAAAAAAAAACATGATGTTGACCTGTGTTTGTTGACATGGAATGATGTCCACAAAGTATATTGTTTGGAAAAAGCAAGTTATAGAACAGTTTAATATAATCCCATTCTGTAAAAGAAAATACCAGTTTCTTCATGTGTGTTTAAGTGTATAACATACAGAGAAAGAAAATATTCTAAATAATCAATTTCTATGAAATGCCCACTTTTCCCAAGCACCGGAAATCTTTGAAGATGCAGAGTGGATGCTGTATATCTCAGGGAATTTGACAAAAATGGAAGGAGATTAATATGTGTGCAGAACTTCACTTGAACATCTTATCTTATAGTTAAAAAAGCTTTTTCTTGTGGAGGCTGGATTTTCTTTTTTAGCTTTTGAACATGGGGAGTTTCTTTTTTTTTTAAGATTTTATTTATTTGAAAAAAAAAAGATTTTATTTATTTGAGAGAGAGAGAGCACAGGTGAGGGGAGGGTCAGACTTCCTGCTTCCCACACCCAACCCCAGGACCCTGGGATCATGACCTGAGCTGAAGGCAGACATTTAACCGACTGAGCCACCCAGATGCCCCAGGGGGATATGAATGATTTCAAACATACACAAAATTAGAGAGAGTAGTAAAATAAGGTCCCAAATACCTATCACCTAGTTATAATAATCACCAATTTATGGCCTCTCTAGTTTTATCTTTACCCCTGTCACTCTCTCCCTGAAACTGGATTATTTTGAAGCACACCCCAGATATCATGTAATTTCAACTGTAGATTTTTCATTATGTGTCTCTGAAAGACAGGGAGCCCTTTTTATTTTCTTCAAATGCTGTACTTACCAGTTCTAGAATTTTCTATTGGTTTCTTTCTTTCCTTCTTTCTTTCCTTCTTTCTTTCTTCCTTCCTTCCTTTCTTTCTTTCTTTCTTTCTTTCTTTCTTTCTTTCTTTCTTTCTTTCTTTCTTTCTTTCTTTCTTTCTTTCTCTTTTTCTTTTTTTCCAATTTTATTTATTTACTCATGAGAGATACAGAGCGAGGCAGAGGGATAGACATAGGCAGAGGGAGAAGCAGGCCCCACGCAGGGAAGCCACTGTGGGACTTGGTCCCGGGACTCCAGGATCACACCCTGAGCCAAAGGCAGATGCTTAACCGTTGAGCCACCCAAGTGTCTCATGATTGGTTCTTTTCTTATGGTTTCCATTTCTCTGTTGAGATTTCCCAGCTGTTCACTCATTATGTCTATCTTTCCCTTTTAGTACTTGAACATACATATTTTTACGAGCCATTTAAAAGTCAGGATCCCTGGGTGGCGCAGCGGTTTGGCGCCTGCCTTTGGCCCAGGGCGTGATCCTGGAGACCCGGGATCGAATCCCACGTCGGGTTCCCGGTGCATGGAGCCTGCTTCTCCCTCTGCCTGTGTCTCTGCCTCTCTCTCTCCCTCTGTGACTATCATAAATAAATAAAAATTTAAAAAAAATAAAATAAAAAAAATAAAAGTCTTCATCAGTTAATTCTGTCATCTGGGTGATTTCAGGGTCTGTTCCTGTTTTACTGACGGCATGGTTTTCTGTTCTCTCAACCATTTCTTTTCCTTTACAGTTTGTGTTCAATACAGATCAGTTCTATAACATGAGAAGTTACTATGAAAGCATAAATACACAAAAGCAATATACAATCTGAAATAGATATATGGCATTCAGATATGAAACAAAAGGGAATGTTCGTTCATATACACAGTAGCTTGATATCTGTTGGATATGGTTATTCCAGTCTAGATTCCTCAATATGGGAAAAAATGGCTTTGGTTATCAAGACTACTGTGGCCATATCAGATATCGGAACAGCTAAGCATCAAAAGACCTTAGGGCCTATTTTTAAAAAGCTTTCTGTGCATTGAGGCAGTTGTGAAAAGATTTACTTTCCACATGAAGCTTAGGATTAGGTTCTATCTAAAAATATTGACTGAGAACAGAAAGTATTCCAAATATGAGTATTCTGGTTAAGGTTTTTTTTTTTTTTTAGATTTATTTATTTATTTTAGAAAGAGAGTGAGCACCCAAAAGCACATGAGCAGGGAGAAGGAGAGAACGAGAGTCCTTGCTGAGCACAGACCCCAGTGTGGGGCTGAATCCCCCAAACCTGACCTGAGCTGATGTCAAGAGTCTGATGCTTAACTGACTGAGCCACCTAGGTGCCTGAGTTGTTTTTTTTTTTTTTTTAAGATTTTATTTATTTATCCATGAGAGACACAGAGAAGGAGAGACATAGGCAGAGGGAGAGGGAGAAGCAGACTCCCTGAGTGGGAGCCTGATGCGGGACTTGATCCCAGGACTCCAGGAGCATGACCTGAGCCAAAGGCAGATGTTCAACCACTGAGCCACCCAAGTACCCCCCTCTCTGAGTTTTTTTTTTTTTTAAGTATATTCAGTAAAAGTATAAAAGTCTTTCTGAATTTAAGTAAGTAAGCTTCCAGTTTTCACTTCCAAATACTTGATTTACCATGTTGGCTCTTGCACACATTTGCCTTTTTAATTTTAAGATTTGACAGTTTTACCTTCAAAACATACATTTTTAAATTATAAAAAGTAGTGGCACCTGAGTGGCTCAGTTGATTGAGCATCTGCCTTTGGCCCAGGTCATGATCCGAGGGTCCTGGAATTGAGCCCCGAGTTGGGCTCCCTGCTCAGCAGGGTCCGCTTCTCTCTCTCCCTCTGTCCCTCTACTCTACTTGTGCGTGCTCTCTCTCTTTCAAATAAATAAATAAAATCTTAAAAAATAATAAAGAGTAAAACGTATTCAACATATGTAGAAATAAAAAGCATTTTGAAATTAATTGAGGTTAATGTACTTCGACTCTTTGGAATCAGCTAAATGAATCTGGTGCTCTTGTTGAATAGGAATAGGTGATAAGTATATAAACAAAATTCACTCATTATGCTTTCATTTGGGGTAGATTCCAATCCAAATCCAAATCTGCCAGGGCAGATTCATTGCCCTGGCACATGTCAGTTACTGTATAAAAAGTCAAATGTAGGGATCCCTGGGTGGTGCAGCGGTTTGGCGCCTGCCTTTGGCCCAGGGCGTGATCCTGGAGACCCGGGATCGAATCCCACGTCGGGCTCCCGGTGCATGGAGCCTGCTTCTCCCTCTGCCTGTGTCTCTGCCTCTCTCTCTCTCTCTGTGAATATCATAAATAAATAAAAATTAAAAAAAAATAAAATCTTAAAAGTCAAATGTAGTGTCAAACCCAAGACCTCAGAGGGGGAAGAATTCAGTTCTCAAAGAGAACAGTGATAGCTTGACAATGTAAAACTTTATCCAGAGTACATAAGCATTACTTTAGTACTGCTGAAACAGTGCATTGAGGATTTGTAGTAATGCCTAGAAGTTTCTTCTAAAGAACTTTCCAAAACTAATGGAAAGTTTTTTGTATTATCTGTTTTGTGACTTTAAAGATTTAATGAACCAAATGAAAATTGAATCTTTGTTCCACATTCCGTTCTTTATCTCTAGGTAAGAAAAATTTTATTTTCATTTTCTTTTATTTCTTTTGGAAGGGGAAGGGAGGCAGAGGGAGAGAGAGAGAATCTTAAGCAGTGTCCACGACCAGCACGTGGGTCTGATCTCACAACCCTAAGATCATGATCTGGGCTGAAATCAAGAGTCAGACACTTAACTGACTGAGCCACCCAGGTGCCTGTATTCTCATTTTCAAAGTAGAGTCTCACCTGTCCATATTTCTTATGCCACATTAAAGCAATCATCTCTTAACTAATTTTGGATGTTGTCTCTTCATCTTGTATGTTAAACTCCAGTAGGTTTAATATTGACATTCATCATCTAGTCAAAACTTTCACATGCTCTTCAAACCAATGAAATTTGGGATCCTCAGCAAATATTTTCTGTGTCAAAAAGGTGTGGAATTGGCAGATTTGATGAAGATCTGTTTTTTCATTGTCACGCTGGATGTCTAAATGCCATTTGAATTGGGTTTAGAAGATGGGGTAGTAGAAGTGTTTCTTGACCTGAATTTCTAAACAGAACAGACATAGGTGGGAGAATGAGATTACGAAGAGACTTGGAAGAGCACTGCCAGTTGCCTTGATGGTGGCATTAGTTAGATTTGGGGCAGCAGAAGTATTCTGGAAGGAGTTACTTGAAAGTGTTTGAATAAATCTGGCCCAGCGCCAGAAGCATTAGCCCCAGTCTGAGCCTGGCCACCATCATTTGCCCTTGTCCACTGCATTGTCATCAGTGCGTGGTGCATCTCTCTGAATCCTGAGAATGTGGGCCACCTCTGGCTTGGGGTGGACACAGGTGAGGTCTACTTTTTTTCCGCTTGACTGGGTCACATTTTTCTGCTTCTTTATGTGTTTTCTAATATGTAATTGTATATGTGACATAAAGAGTAATACTTGTATGGATTATGTTGTTTTTCTTTAAAACATGTTGAGTTTTGTTCCGACAGAAAGGTATATTACTGGCAAATCTTTCTTATTCTACCAACCTTGGTTTTATTCTTTGTTAGAGTGGATCTGTTTTGCCTTTAGACCTAAAATGTAGCCCTTACTGTAATGCAGAGATCAGCAAACTTTTTCTTTTCTTTTTTTTTAATATAGTATAACCCAATTTTATTTTATTTTTTTAATTTAAATTCAGTTTCCTTTTTTTAAGATTTTTTAAGATTTATTTATTTATTTATTTATTTTATTTATGATAGACACACAGAGAGAGAGAGAGAGAGAGAGAGAGAAGCAGAGACAGGCAGAGGGAGAAGCAGCCTCCATACAAGGAGCCCGATGTGGGACTTGATCCCTGGTCTCCAGGATCACGCCCTGGACAGAAGGCAGGCGCTAAACCGCTGAGCCACCCAGAGATCCCCTAAATTCAGTTTCTTCACACATAATGTATTATTGGTTTCAGAGGTAGAGATCAGTGATACATCAGTCTTCTATAACAGTGTTCATTACATCACCTGCCCTCCTTAATGCCCATTATCCAGTTACCCTACACCCCCCTCCTCTCCAGCAACCTTCAGTTTGTTTCCTATGATTAAGAATCTCGGGAACCCTGGGTGGCACAGCGGTTTAGCGCCTGCCTTTGGCCCAGGGCGCGATCCTGGAGACCCAGGATCGAATCCCACGTCGGGCTCCTGGTGCATGGAGCCTGCTTCTCCCTCTGCCTGTGTCTCTGCCTCTCCCTCTCTCTCTCTCTCTCTCTCTCTGTGTGACTCTCATAAATAAATTAAAAAAAAAATCTCTTATGGTTTGTCTCCCTATCTGATTCTGTCTTGTTTTGTTTTTTCTTCTCTTCCCCTATGATCTTCTGTTTTGTTTTCTTAAATTCCACATATGAGTGAGATCATATAATTGTCTTTCTCTGATTGACTTATTTCACTTAGCATAATATCCTCTAGTTCCATCCATGTTATTGCAAGTGACAAATTTCTTTCTTTTTTTTTAATGGCTGAGTAATATTCCAGCAAACATGTTCTATAGAGGCCCAGGTAGTAAATATCTTAGGCTTTTATGGACCTTATGGTGTCTTTTGCAACTATTCATCTCCGCCAAGGTAATGCAAAAGCTGCATGGAGAGCATCAAACAAATGAGCATACCTGTATTCCAATAAAATTTAATTTATGAAAGCCAGGTCTTAATTTGCCTACCCTTGCTCTGCTAATGCATGGTTCTTACTCCTAAGGTATGGTCTTTCTGAGCTCTTCGTTGAATGACTTTCAGCTCAATGACGTCCTTCTACTCGGTTTGAGCTGGGACTCCAACATCTCTCAGCTCTGATACCTCTAGAACCTCTGTTCACACTCAGCCTACAGCAGCTACTGTCTGGTAGACCTGGTACTCTTCCAGTACCGTGTGACACACACATTCCAGCTGCTTCAGCAACCAGATCTCTGCTCTCTGCATCCCTAACTAAGCAGCGAGGGGCTGTGTGTGGCTCAGATACCACCTCCAAATACCACAGTGGGAATGGTCCCCCCAGGCAGAACACTGGGGCAGCCTGGGTTCACTGTGTGTTTGTTTACCCTCAAAGTTCACCATTTGCATTGTTCAATATCCAGTGCTGGGAAATAGCCCCTTCATGTTTTGTCTAGTTAATTTAGTTGGTTAGGACAAGAAGGAATTCTTTTTTAAAAAAAAAATATTTTATTTATTCATGAGAGACACACAGAGAGAGAGAGAGAGAGACAGTGACACAGGCAGAGGGAGAAGCAGGCTCCATGCAGGGAGCCCAATGTGGAACTCCATCCCAGGACTCCAGGATCATGCCCTGGGCCGAAGGTGGCGCTAAACCGCTGAGCCATCCAGGGATCCTCGAGAAGGAATTCTAATAACAGTTATGTAAACATGGCCAGAAGAGAAAGTCAAAACAATTTTTTCAATCTATAGGTAAACCTATATATTACCTTCCCACTTTTTGGGCTTTTTCTTCTTGAATTTTATGTGTTGAAGCAAGTGGTTAGTATGTGTGCCCTGTGGAGCTTTCCACATTCTGGATTTTGCTGATTGTGTATCTAATGTGGTCATTTAAAGTGTTTCTTTATAAACTCACCATTAGATCTAAGGCCTGACTGATTTAGGTTAGACTTTTTTGGAGCGGGAAGTAGGGGCAAGAATACTTCATAGAGTATTGCTTTTTGCAGTGTTATTGGCCACTGATGATCATTACTTCGCTCCATTAATTCATTGCAGTTTGCAAAATGGGAGTATTTTAATTCAACCATTCCTTCTTGACTTATTGTTGAAAATGTCTATGGAGAGAAACTTTCTCATCAAGTATTTAATTACCCTGATAGACCTCATCCTATAAAGTTAAATGCTTGATTTGTTCTCTTTATTTACCAGTTTTTAAATAACCTTATCCTCCAAAAGTGAAGGATACTTAGTTGTTGTTTAGAGTAATGTGGATTTATTTCTAATTATGTATCGACTTCTTTAATTTTATGAAAGTATATGAAAGGAATCCAAGATTCAAGGTAGAAAGAAGATCAAAAGCTAGGGGATCCCTGGGTGGCCCAGCGGTTTAGCGCCTGCCTTTGGCCCAAGCTGTGATCCTGGAGACCCGGGATCGAGTCCCGCATCGGACTTCCTTCAGGGAGCCTGCTTCTCCCTCTGCCTGTATCTCTGCCTCTCTCTCTCTCTCTCTCTTTCTCTCTTTCTCTGTCTCTCATGAATAAACAAATAAAAATCTTTTAAAAAAGATCAAGGGCAGCCCGGGTGGCTCAGCGGTTTAGCGCCGACTTCAGCCTAGGGGCCTGATCCTGGAGACCCAGGATCAAGTCCCACGTCCGGCTCCCGGCATGGAGCCTGCTTCTCCCTCTGCCTGTGTCTCTGCCCCCCGCCCCCTCTGTGTCTAATAAATAAAATCTTTAAAGAATAATAAAAAAATTAAAAAAGATCAAAAGCTATTAATAGAAGTAGCATTTTTAAAAAATGAATTTAGGGGCACCTGGGTGGCTCAGTTAAGCATCTGACGTCAGTTTGGGTCATGATCTCAGGATCCTGGGATCGAGTCCCGCGTCAGGCTCCCTGCTCAGTGTAGAGCCTGTTTTGCCCTCTCCCGCTTGTGCTCTTTTCTTTTCTTTTCTTTTCTTTTCTTTTCTTTTCTTTTCTTTCTTCTTTCATTTTATTTATTCTGAGAGCGAGAGAGGCAGAGACACAGGCAGAGGGAGAAGCAGGCTCCATGCAGGGAGCCCGATGTGGAACTTGATCAGCCTGATGTGGGACTTGATACCGGGTCTCCAGCACCACACCCCAGGCTGCAGGCGGCGCTAAACCACTGCGCCACCGAAGCTGCCCGCCCCCCCTTTTTTTTAAGATTTTATTTATTTATTCAGTGCACTTCCTTTTTTTTTTTTTTTAATTTTTTTATTTATTTATGATAGAGAGAGAAAGAGAGAGAGGCAGAGACATAGGCAGAGGAAGAAGCAGGCTCCATGCACCGGGAGCCCGATGTGGGATTCGATCCTGGGTCTCCAGGATCGCGCCCTGGGCCAAAGGCAGGCGCCAAACCGCTGCGCCACCCAGGGTTCCCCATTCAGTGCACTTCCTTTCAAATAAATTAATAAAATCTTTATTTATTTATTTATTTAAGAATAAAATCTTTAAAAAATGAATTTAGGAAATTCTTACTATAACTTAATATTAGAGTAGAAGATTATAAGGTAAGAAAGCATTGAATGTCCCCCAGAGCTTGTTGCAAGTTGAGTGTCCTAGTATTAGTCCTTCACATGTTAGGCCCTCACTTTTGTATCTACTGAAATGTCAGATCTTGTGCTTATAATAAATATGCTTCTTACTATCCAAAGTGTCATTGTATATAAGATGAAAAGGCAACTGGGTAAAGATATGATTTTGGATCCTGTCTCTACAGCTTATCACATGAATGAAAAAAAATAACTTAATTTTCCACTCAACTTTGCTGTGAATCTAAAACTGCTCTGAAAACTGAGTTTATTAAAAAAATAACTTGAACTTTCTAAATTTCACTTTCTTCATCTGTTAAAAAAAGAGGGGTATAAAGTTTTCTAAGTCAAATGAAAATTAAGTGAGAGAACCTGTGACAACACCTAGCACAAGATGGTCCCCACTGGTTGAAGCAACCACAGAAGGCAGCCCAGAATCAGGGGAGTGGACATAGGCATCCTTCTTTAATGGAATAGGTGTCCGTTGTGATACCCTAAGGCTATCTCCTTGAATGCAATGGGGAAGGAAGGAATGAACTTCTCAGATATATGCAAAATTTTGTCTAGATGAGCAGATTTCTGAAAGAAAATATGCATGGCTTTCATTAATTTCCTAAAATAAGATGTGATTTGGGGGGGGGAAAAAAGCATTTCCCCTAGATTATCAAAATTCTTTGATACTCTTCCCATGAAGAAGTGGGGTCTGTGTCCCCTCCCCTTGAATCCACACTGTCTTGTGACTGCTTCGATCAACAGAGAATGGGGGAGATGATGCTGTGTGACTTTCAAGGCTGTCATAAATGGGGATGAAAAGGGATGCTTCCTCTCCCTGGTTCACTGGAGCAGTCATGCTTAGAGCCTGAGTTGTCTTGTAAGAAACCCAGCTTCCCTGGGGCGGCCGTGCTATGAGAAAGCCAAGCCACTCAGAGAGGCTACTTGAAGGTGGTCTGGTCAGGAGACCTAGCTTTTGAGTCATCACGTCACAGGCACCAGACATGTGAGTGAGTGAGCCTTCTACAGGGGTTCCAGCCTCGACCATTGAGTCATCCTCAGCCTTCAAGTCTTCTTGACTAAGGGCCTTAGACCACAGGCAACCTCAGACACTCATTTTTGAATTCCTGACCCAAATAATCCATGAGCATAATAAAATTATTAGAGTGGTTTTTTTTTTACACTGTCAAGTTTGGTTTTTTTTTTTTTTAAGATTTTATTTATTTATTCATGAGAGACACAGAGAGAGGCAGAGACATAGGCAGAGGGACAAGTGGGCTCCCTGTGGGGCCCACTGTGGCACTTGATCCCAGGACCCCGAGATCACCACCTGAGCCAAAGGCAGACGCTGAACCATTGAGCCACCCAGGTGCCCCTACACTATCAAGTTTTGACTAATTTGTCACACAGCAGTGGTAACTGGAACAGTTTATAATATTTGATAGCTACCAATAACTGATTTTTGGTAGAAAGCCTACAAAGAGCCACTTGGGAGCACATGCAGGCATGTACATGTACATATCTCCTGCAAATCTTAGAGTCACTACACACAACACAGTATAGGTTCTCCAGATATTTATAATTTATTCATAGCCTTGATGAAGTTTATCAATCTGGAGTAATTTTTTATCATAAGTTATATTACTTAATATAATGGCTGACATTCCATCTTTACCAGGTTTCCAGGAAAACTGAGCTAGAAAATTAACCCAAGATCAAATTTGTCAGTAGAGAAATATTCATTGAGAAAAAGCAAAGTAGTAGTATTACTGTTGGGCAGAATAGAATTTAGGGCAAAAAAGATCAAACAGAACAAAGAGGTTCAAGCACCTTTTCTGTCTGTACACTTACCATTCCCTTAATGATCTCATAAGTCCCATGATCCATTAAGCTGTCAACTCCCATAATTATGCCTCTAGTCAAGACCTTTCTCCTAAATTCTAGGTTCATACATCTATCTGCCTAACTGAACATTTCCACTTGGATGTCTAATAGACATTGCAAAATCAACACATCCAAAACTCCACAACTGGACTTGTGATCTCTTCCCTAAAACTTGCTCCATTCCAAAAAATTCCCTACCTTAGTTGATGGTAATTTTGTCCATCAATTTCTCAGACCATAAACCTTTGAATCACCCCCATTTCCTTTCTTTCTCTCATTCTGTATCTAATCTGCCAAGAAATCCTGTTTAATCTACTTTGATATATCCAGAAAACAAACACTTTTGTCACCCCCACTGTCACTACCCTGAGTTGAATCACTGTTGTATCTTACCAGGATTACTGTAATAATCCACTGTTGGTCTCCCCTCTTCAACTTAATCCTCAACACAATAACAAAAATGAACTTTTAAAAATGTAGAAAAATGTAGTCAGATCATGTTACCCTTCTTTTCCAAACCTGTTTCAGGGCAGCCTGGGTAGCTCAGCGGTTTAGCGCTGCCTTCGACCCAGGGCATCATCCTGGAGACCCGGGATCGAGTCCCACATCGGGCTTCCTGCATGGAGCCTGCTTCTCCCTCTGCCTGTGTCTCTGCCAATCTCTCTCTCTCTTTCTCTCTGTCTCTCATGAATAAATAAATAAAATCTTTAAAAAAAACAAACCTGTTTCAGAGTAAAAGCCAGAGTCCTTAAAATATCCTATAAGACTCTATACTCATAGCACTTAACACTTTCTAACACATTGTATGATTTACTTATTGTCATTTTTGTTGCTGTTGCCCATCTCCCCCACCAGAATGCAAGTTCCATAAGGAGAAAGAGTTTTGTTTGTTTTGTTCCTAATGTATCCCAAGTACCTACAACAGTGCCTGACACATAATAAGCATTTCATAAAAGATTTTTTGATTGAATGAATGAATGAAAAGTGGCTAGTTAATACTGTTACAATATGGTTATCAATGAATATGAATCAAATAACATGTGAAAATAAATAAAGCAAGAGCTGTTAAAAGCAAAAGGATAAAACCACAATCATAATGGGAAATTTCAGCATGCTTCTAATTTGGCAATTTAAGTAGGTTACTGAAGTTCAGAATGTTATAATTAATAAATGATTTAATATTAAATTTGATACCTTGGATCAAAGATTGTTTTTACAAATATACATGACATTGGGATAAAATTTGATGTTATACCACTAAAAACCTCAAAAAGTTCTGGAAAAAAAATTGTATGGACCACGTTCTCTGATCACAAAGCAGTAGTGTACAAATTAACAGGGAGAGAGAAGAGATTTGATTCACATGTTGTGGAAACACAAAAGGAACCTAGGTAATGAGGAATGTGACACTAACACTGTAATGGACTTGGAAACCACATTCCTTGTCCTCTATGAGTTCACGGTCTTTTAGGGGGATCAGACATGTAAGTCAGTTACTGCAATAGAGTAAGATAGATGCACAGATATAGGTAAGTAAATGGTGCAATGGGATCATCCAGTCTAAACTGAGTGTGTTCAGTTTCATAGAGGAGAAGACTGGGTTGAGTCCTGCTATGCAAGGAGACCTGGTCAGATGAAGGAGTCTAGAGACAGAGAGGGTGTCGAAAGGCACCCTCTTATCCAAAGGCAGAGGGAGAGGTGAGAACCTCTTTAACCTCTGGGAGCTTTGCCAGTTTAAATATGGTAGGCAAGAAGGGTGAGAGCTAGGGAGCAGCCAGAGGGAGGCTGGAGCCAGCTACTTATAGCAGTAAATATGCAGGAGATGGGGGCCACCTGAATGGGACAGCTGAGGCATATGTGTGAGAAGGGGTAAAGATACTAGACTTCTCCCTTAGGGTTGGAGGAAATGATAGGTATGCATGTAGACAGTTCTTCAAATGGGTGAGGGAACAGAAAATTGAAGAAGCTCCTCATTCCACCAATGACTTCTATTTCTCTCTGTACATTTTTGCAGAGATCGGAGATGAAATGAGGTAGGGGATTGGGAAATAGGAGAAGAAACTTGATAAGGGATAATAGAAGGATTGCCCAGTGATGTTGAGGTCCAAGTGAAATTAGAGATAGCGTATTTGTAATGGCCCCATTCGTTGCCACTGTGTGATTTTCTCCAAATGGGCATCATCTTGTGTGTATGAAAGAGTGAAGGTAGATAGTGGAGTTGGCTGGAGTTTTCCATTTGGATGCCCTGGAAAAACCAGGGAGTGAGAAGAGTGAGTGGGTTGGCAAGAGTGGGATTGATTAAATGAATTCTAGGGTCTAACCCAGGCTGTTAAATTTCCTAAGGACATGGACCCTGTCTATTTCATTTATTTCTGGGTCCATTATTATTATTATTATGAATAATCTAGAATGTAGAAATAAAAGGAGAAGAGGCTGGTACTTTGTGGGATTGAGGAGTTGTTCTAAGATGAGAATTATTAGCAAGGTCAAAGAACAGGTATAGTGGGAATGAAGAGAGAGAACTGGAAGGTTTGGGGATGTCTACAGTTTCATGATAGAGGTGACTTCTGAATGGGTTCATACAGCTCTTAATTTAATTGGAGGAAGCAGCCTAATACATATAACAATGCAAAACATACAATGGGGCTCTGGGAATAAGAGGAAGGAAAGCTTATTTGGAGGGAGAGTGCTCCCTTCACAGAAGAAATGATGGTTGCATTGGGCCTTGACAGAGGAGTCAAGCAGTCAGCAGGGAGCCTGAGGGTGGAGGCATTCCTAAGAGGATGAGGCAGGGCAGTGGTGGGAAACCATGGGGCTACAGGAAAAATCAAGACATGGTTAGAGGGCTCTGGAATGGAGTGTTTGGCTAGAGCTTGAGCATTTGTGTAGGGTAGGGGAGTTATAGGAGATGATTAATAATACAGGTTAGGGCCAGGTTGTGGAGAGCCTGAGGGCCAGCTTAGGGTCTATCTTATGAGCAGCAGAGTTTTTTGACAAATAAGTGAAGTAGGGTCTCTCTTAAATGTGCTGCTGGTGGTGTTCTGGATGTATTCGATAGGAAAAACCATTGCAGGTCAGTTGGGAGGTAGTAGCAGAAATAGAGAAATGGGGTCCTGAACTAATGCAGTGATTACAGGAAGGAAGGAGAGAGATGGATGCAGGAGGAATGATGAGGGGAGAAATCCCAGGCTCTGGTGGTTGGAAGGGGACTTATGGAACGAGAGGAGTTGCCAAAGCAGAACAGGAATTGGCAGAAACCAAGAGCCTAGTCAGGAAAAGAGGTTCAGGAGAAAGTTTCTGGGTGGCAGAGTAAAGGTCAGTGATTTGGCCACTAGGAAGTCATGGTGACTTAGACCAAAATTTTTTAGCAATGGAAGGAACCGATGAAAAGTGATGGTGGTGGCTGTAGAGAAATATGGAGGTTTTTCGTTCTTTAAAAAAAAAAAAAAAAAAAAAACTTTATCGAAATACAATTCACAAACCAGTTCACCTAAAGTGCACAATTTGGGGCACCAGGGTGGCTCAGTCAGTTAAGCCTCCGGCTGTTGGTTTTGGCTCAGGTCACGATCTCAGAGTCATGAGATCCAGGTGTGTGTCGGGCTCCGTGCTCAGCGCAGAGTCTGCTTAAGATTCTCTCTCCCGGGACACCTGGGTGGCTCAGCGGTTGAGCATCTGCCTTCAGCTCAGGGTGTGATCCTGTGATCCCAGGATCGAGTCCCACATCAGGCTCCCTACAGGGAGCCTACTTCTCCCTCTGCCTCTGTCTCTGCCTTGCTCTCTCATGAGAGACACATGAATAAATAAATGAAATATTAAAAAAAAAAAAGATTCTCCCTCTCCTTCTGCCCCTCCTGCTCATATTCTCTCTCTCTCTCTCTCTCTCTCTCTCTCTCTCTCTCTCTCGCAAATAAATAGATAAATCTTTAAGGGGGGAAAAGAATTGGAGGAGACAAAGTTCTGTCCACTGAGAAGGCCCACTCTCATTAATGTTACAACACTAACAGCAATGAGTTCACCTGCTCACCTAGCAGATCTTGGCTTTGAAATGCCATTTTCCTCTTAAAACAAAAATAAAAGCAGGGCTCCTTGGAGAGACGACTGATTCTACAGCTGTGGCAGAGATAACACATGGGCCTGGAATATTCTGTTCCAGAAAGTAATCAAAAGATGAAGTAATCAAATAGAGGAGGACATGTAAAAAAGACACAGAAGCCAGCATGAACTGGGCTCCTACTGGCCAAATCAAGTACACTGGAAGGACCAAAATAAATGATACCTAACAGATTATAATCCACTAAATAAAATAAGAACTAAGTAAGTGAAAGAATTGGAAGTTTGAGGAAAAACTGACAGGGGCTATGAGATCCGCACATCACTCCTGTGATACCCCTACCAAAGATCTGTAACTTGAAATAACTCTGAGCAAACATCAGATAAACCCAAACTAAGGGACATTCTACAAAGTAACTGATCTGCAATCAGTTCAAAGGTGTCAAGGTCATGAAAGTCAAGAAGAGAACTGACAACTGTTCTAGTCTGAAGGGGCCAAAAGAAACAGGCAACCAAATGTAAGCCGTGATCCTAATCAAACGAGATCCCTTTGCTCTAAAGGGCATGTGGGGACAAGTGGGGCAACTTAGAGGCTGAGAATTAAATGGTGATAATGTATCGATATTAGCTTTCTAATTTTGATGATTATATTCTGGCTATGGATAATAATGCTCTGTTCACAGTAAATACACGTTAAAGAGTATGTGGTGATGGTTCATCAAGTCAGCAATTTCTTCTGAAATAGTTTAGGGATAAAAGGTCTTTGTGTTTATACTTCCAACTTTTCTGTAAGTTTGCAATTGTTTCAAAGACAAAACAAAACAAAGAGGCACGTAAACCACCAGATCTGTTGCATGTCTCAATCTCCCAAAAATTGAGTTTTAAATTCAAACACCCAAAAAGCAGCTATTTTGGGGGGGGGGGAATCTCCCTCGAACCTCACTGAATCATATACTTAGTGTTTCATTGTTCATGAAGTGGGTATCGCTTTTTAAAGAGCAAAAATAAAGTCATCTAACTTTATCCTGTGTCTTCGTCTAACTGCCCATTGCTCAACTTCACTTTTGAGCAAAATTCTTCATAAACAGCCTATACTCCACTTCTAATTTCTCTCTTCTTGATTTCTCTTAAATTAGTATAAAAAAGTAGATCCTAGGAGTCCATCACTTCTCTTGTTTAAGAAAAAAAATCATCAAATCACTAAATCCCCAGAGTCCTTATGTTACAAGAACTACCAGCAACATTTGACATAGTTGATTACTTCTTCTTCCTTCAAACACTTTTATCATTTGGCTTCTAGACACTTCATCCTCCCAAGCTATCCTCTGTCACAATGGCTTCCTTAATATTCCGTGAACACATCCAGTACATTCTGCACCTGCCATTCTTCTTCGTGTTAACACCCTTCCTCGAGATATCTATGCTGCTCACAAATTCTTTTCTTTTTTTAATCTATTCAAATGTCACCTTAGCAGTAGGACCTAATTACCCTGTATTTTCTCGATAATACAGATCACCATTTTTCACGTATTTCTGTTTCTCATAACCAGAATATAAGCTCCATGAAGACAGGGGCGGGGGGTAGGGCAGAGGACAAGGAAGAGAGAATCTCAAGCAAACTCCCCACTAAGCACAGGGCCTGCACTGGGGGCTTGATCCCATGACCCTGAGATCATGACCTCAGCCAACCAAGGGGTGACCACTCAGCCGACTGAGCCACCCAGGTGCTTCCATCCTTTTTTTTTTTTTTTTCTTCTAAAGATTTTATTCATTTATTGATAAGAGACACAGAGAGAGGGGCAGAGACACAGGCAGAGGGAGAAGCAGGCTTCCTGCGGGGAGCCCAATGTGGGACTTGATCCCAGGACCCTGGGATCACACCGTGAGCCAAAGGCAGATGCTCAACCACTGAGCTACCTAGGTGTCCCTCCAGTTCCTTCATTTTTAAAATCAGGATGAGACAAGTAGCAACCTGGGCTGTTGTGAGGATTTAAGAAATAATACCTGCAGAAAACAAAAAGAAAAAAAGAATGCACAGTGGTATTAGTCACCTATTGCTGTGTTAACACATTAGCTAACAACAAATACTTATGTCACAGTTTCTGAAGGCCAAGAACCTGGATGTGGCTTATTTGGCTGCCCTTGGCTCAGGACCTCTCAGGAGCTTGCAGATGAGCTATTGGCTGGAGATACAGTCATCCCATAACTTGACTGGGGCTGGAAGGCCTGTTTCCAAGCTCATTCACATGGCTCATAGCAGGCTTCAGTTAGTTGTGGAGACTTCACTTTTTTGCCACCTGTCTTTACACATAGCACTGCTTACAACATGGCAGCCTGCTTCTTCTAGAACTGGTGATCTAAGAGAGAGAATCGGAGTGCCCATTACAGAATCCAAGTCTTTTATAACCCAACCTTGAAAATGACTTTCATCACTCCTGCTATATGCTATCGGTCACACACAACAGCGTCGTGTGGCAGACCAGGGTATGAACGTCAGGAGGCTGGGTCACTGGGGACCATCTACCATTGGCTCTTAGCACAGTACGCGACACATAATAAAGCCTAACTACTTGGATAGTGGTAGTATTAAGATATTATGACGATGGGGCACCTGGGTAGCTCAGTGGTTGAGCATCTGCCTTTAGCTCAGGTTATGATCACAGGGTCCTAGGATTGAGTCTTGCATCAGGCTCCCTGCATGGAGCCGGCTTCTCCCTCTGCCTCTGCCTCTGCCTCTCTCTCTCTCTCTCTGCCTCTCATGAATAAATAAATTAAATCTCTAAAAAAAATTACAAAAATATATAAAGAAGAGAGTGAAAGTCACTTATAATCCTATCATTTTGATAGAGTAGGCATTCCTAAAATGATTTTTTTCCCTAAGAAGGACTACTAGGAATGCAACCATGATTTTAAAAAATTTCTACCACATCCAAAGAAAAAGCTTATAAATTACTGAAATACTAACTTAGGAAAATAAACCTTGAGATCCGTTTATCTTTTCTCTTTGGAGTCTCTATAGCACACCCTTGTGTAGCCTTTCTTGTTTATCCTTCTCTTAGGCACTGTGGCAGTTCTGAATTTGGGGCATCATATACCCTGTCTCTGTCATCAGTAAGTTTATGATTTCCCTATAAGATCAAATAAAAATAGGTCAGGGATGAAAAGAACACTCTTACCATACTCAACTGCCAACTGGCTGATGCTGCTGAAAACCAGCCCCTCCAGGAATTGATATTTCAAAAGACAGCTCCTCTGTCGTCTTATGTCATTTCTCCCCTACTTTATGCTCTGAATAGCAGCTGTTCAGGGCATTGCTGAGCAATCAGAAAAGTGAGTGAGCCACACAGCAGGAGAAGGCTGGGGCGTAGGGAGGTGCCTTTCTCTGCTGATACCGTCAGTAAGTGGGAGACACGACAAACAGCTCTATGATGGCCCGTTGGGAGGCGTGTGAAAGATTATCAATTACCTAGATTTAAAAAAGGAAAGCAGAAAGCCCTTGAACGTCTCTTTCAGCAGTCACTTTTCAGCAAAGCCTCTAGCTCAGGGGACGAGGAGACAGGACACGTTTAAAGAAAAATCACAGCTGCCAAGGAGTCTTAGAAAGTCGGCTTAGGTGGATGGGTACTTTGTGCTAGCTTCTTTTATAAGGGTCAGATTAATTTTCTATTACTCTTTTCTACTTTAATGTTATTGCTTTAATCATTAGTCTACCACCAGTTCCTTCAGGCAATAGGAAGTGATTGAAGATTTAATGAGATTCATATTGCTTATGCTTAAACGTTGATGACTTCCTGCATGCATATTAATCACTCCTGACCTTGATCTTAAATTTCTTCCCAGTCCAAATTCTCATCAAGCATACCCACTAGATCCCTCAGTGTTCACCAAATACCTGGTTTGTTTCCAAAAGTACATTAACTCTAATGTTCAGTGTGTGTCAGGTTTTTCAGTACACTGGCTTGATTTGTCTTTCAGTCCTTTCTAGGACTGTAAATCTGGAAAATTTATGGGGAGAAAAATCAGCAACTCTTAACAGCGGAGTTAGCCTAGTTTAAAAGACTGTTCTGTTCAGCAGACCTTGAACATGCCTTAATTGGTTGTCTAGGTCAGTATGGCCAACTGGCAGCTCTCAGACCCCATCCAGGCCGCAGAGCGTTTCTAGGCTGCTTCTGTGTATGCACTCCGGCTGTCGAGCAGCAGGACTCGGCCTCTGTCTCCTGCTTTGGCGGCCCCATCTTTTAGTTCAGGCCTACCCCCTCCTGCCACAGAGGCCTGGGAAACCCTAGCTGGCCACCTGGTCTCCTCATGCCCAGCATCCACGCATCTGCACCCCCACCCTTGCCCCAATTATTCCCTCAGCCACTTCGGCAGATATTTCCTGACCAACAGTCCTTCCCTGAAGAGGACCCGGGGCAGGAGTTATTCCAGTGTGTGAGAGGAGAGGTGAGAGGGCCAAGGAATCCAAGGGAAGCTGAAAGTGAGGGTGAAGGGATGTGGGAGAAAAAGAGGGAAAGATTCACATCCCAGAAGAGAAAATAAATACGTAAGAACTTGAAGGTGAGGAGGTATGTGTGCTAGAGACAGTGGGAAGAAGGTAAAAAGATGAAAGGAGTCGGTGTTTGGTGATGCCAGTTGCTGAGATGAGATTCAAGAGGTAAATTTGCTTGTGAAAGAGGCCACGTGTGAGAGAATAGAAGAGAAAGTGGGGAGAGCAAAACAACAGCTCTGTTTGGCAGAAGCAGGACCACACATGTCATGGGGAAACATGGTCTGACAAAGCATTTCTTTCAGATTTGTGAGTATATTTTTAAGAACACCAAAAACCTGTGTTGTTATAAAAAAGTAAAACCACAAATAGATAAACCCTTGGAAGATCACATTACATCCAGACTATTTTAGGATGTCCCAAATATATAGTCATTTGATTCCGAAGCACAGCCTGCTTGCTGTCAGGTTGGTTTTTTAAAATGTGGATTATCCCAACCAAGAAGTTGGACAGTATTGATTTTGATGATGTAAGTGCTTACCATTTTTAAGAAACAGTAAGAGGGGTATTTTTTAACATATAAGTACAAGTTTTTCATCTCTTATTTTCTGTTGATATCATTAACCTAATAGGTGGGGAGATACCCATTTTGTGAAGTATAATCTTCATTTTTTTTAAGATTTTATTTATTCATGAGAGACACGGAGGGGGGAGAGAGAGAGAGAGAGAGAGAGAGAGAGGCAGAGACACAGGCAGAGGGAGAAGCAGGCTCCATGCCGGGAGCCCGACGTGGGACTCGATCCCGGGTCTCCAGGACCACGCCCTGGGCCGAAGGTGGCGCTAAACCGCTGAGCCACCCAGGCTGTCCAATTCTTCATTTTTAATAATCAAAATCTTTATTTTCAAAAAACAATTTCAAAAAATAGCCAGAAAATTTCATAACTTTTAACTCAATTATTTAATTCTACTTCTAGAAATCTATATTCAGAAAAATAACCAGAGATGTTGGCAAAAATTTAGTTTCAGGGATGTCTTTTACAGCATTGCTTATATTAGCAAAGAACTGAAAATACTCTAAATGTCCAATAAAATAGAGGAATGATTAAGAAAATTATGATACATCCATAAAATGAGAGGAACTGTGATAGTCATTCAACTACTTCCACACTGCAGTCAAGTGGCCTGTTAGAAAGCACTCCCAGGGTCTCCTGGCTGGCTCAGTCATTAAGAGCATGTGCTTCTTAATCTTGGGGATGTAAGTTCGAGCCCCACATTGGGTATAGAGATTACTTAAACTGAAAATCTTTAAAAAATAAACACATAAGCACACTGGATCATTTCACTCCCCCTAGAACCTCTTGTTGGTTTCCCATCTCACTACCATGAAAATCCTGACCTCTAATGCCCACTGGCCGGCCCTATCTTATCATCCCAGCTCTCTAGTCCCTCCATTCCTGTCTACTGGCCTGCTTATCATGTGTTCTAATTCCCTAAATCTAAACCGTTTCCTCCTTAGAATCTCTGCATATGCTGTTCACTGCTGAGCTGTTCTTTCCCCACACTTATCTGGCTAATGTCTGCTCATTCTTGAGATCTTAGCTTCATCAGAGGGATTTCGTGACCCTCTCTACCACCCCCACACTCTACCCTCTAGTATATTCTCTCAATGCGGTGGTGCATGCTTCTCCTTTATAACTTATATCACATTTTAAAATCATATGTTCGTTTGTGTGGATGATTCTTTTAATGCCCAGCTCCTATCTGGACTTTGTCCTTCCAGGAGAGTTGCTGAGGTTTATTCTCTGCCCCTTCAACTGAGGTTTTATGGGTTTTGTTGTACTATTTTTAATCTCTAAGAATCTGTCTTGTGTGCCTGAAAAATTTTTAAATAGTATTCTAGTATTTTAAATAGTATTTAAATAGTATTCTGTTCTTGTTTCATGGTTGCCGTATTTTTCTTGAGCATGTTATTAATATTGTTTTCTAGGGGTGCATAGGTGGTTCGTTTGGTTAAGTGTTTGCCTTGGCCATGATCCCAGAGTCCTAGGATCAAGCCCTGCCTCAGGCTCCCTGCTTAGTTGGGGAGTCTGCTTCTCCCTCTCCCTTTGCTGCTCCCCCTGCTTGTGCTCTCTTTCTCTCTCTCATAGATAAAATCTTTTAAAGAAAGAGTTTTCTAGAAATTTTCTTCTCTGTGTATCCTGTTTCCTCTGAGTTTGTTTTTTCCTTCCTTCCTTCCTTCCTTCCTTCCTTCCTTCCTTCCTTCCTTCCTTCCTTCCTTCCTTGTTTCTTTTTGTATGTGTGGTGTTTATATTCTATAGTAGAGGGATTTCTCAAATATCTAGAAATCCACCATTTTCTTCTATATGAGCAGGGGATTTCAAAAGCTAAGTGGGATCATGAAAGACAAGGAAAAGCCTTGGAAAGCCTGAGAAACTCTCCAAGATTGAAAAGATTAGAGAGACTTAATAACCAATTACATTGTAGAATACTGAATTGGATCCTGGAAGAGAAAAAAGGGTATTAGTGGAAAAACTGGTGAAATTCAAATAAGATCTATACTTTAGTTAGTTATGTTTAGTATTATATATATAATTAGTTGTTAACTATCCATATTTTAGGTACAATGTTAATTTCCTGGTTTTGATGATAAAACTATGATTAAATAAAATGTTAACATTAAACTAAACTGGATGAAAGATGTATAGGAACTCTCTACTTTTGTTTCCCTTTGACCTATTTTCTGTAAGTCTAAAATTATTTCAAAATAAAAAGTAAAAACAAGACAAATTGAGTGGAAGCTCTGAGCAAGTGGTGGGGGTTGGGTCAGCTCTGAGCTCTGGAGTGATCTGGTTGGCCATTATCCTGGGGAATCAATATCTGGAGTCAGTATCTTCAGGTCATTTTTCCTAGGCTGTTCAGAGTCTCCAGAGCAGGTTCTACTAATCTCCTGCCTGCCTGTCAATATTCTGGAAGATAGGTGGGAGGGCTATATGGTAAGGAGGAGTGGGTCTCAGCACCCAAGTATGAATATAGGGGATTAAGTCAACAATATACTTGAGTATATTATAGCACCCCACCCTTAAATGTTCCTGGTGCTCCCCAGCCAGAGACCTTCTGTTTTACTCTCTCCTGAGAATAATTCTTCTGCCAAAATGGTGATGTTGGGAGTTGGTCACTCCATGTTGTAGAGTATGAGATCTGGAGATTAAGCCATGTCTAAATTAAAACAGATTTTTCAGCCACTCTTCCTTATTTTTTTTATTTAAAGGTTTTACCTATTCATCCATGAAAGACACAGAGAAAGAGAGAGAGAGACAGAGACACAGGCAGAGGGAGAAGCAGGCCTCACACCGGGAGCACGACGTGGAACCCGACCCTGGGGCCCCAGGACCACGCCCCGAGCCCGAGGCAGGCACCAAACCACTAAGCCACCCAGGGATCCCCCACTCTTCCTTATTTTAGTTTTGCTTCAACCTTGTATCTAGAGAAACCTAGTACCATCAGTTGACTCATGGGAATTCTCACTGCTCTCCACAACCTAAACAGGACTCAGTTTTCTTGCTTCCATTAAGTCTTCTATCTCTCATCATCTGCTTTTCAGCATCCAACCTTCTTACACCACCATCATCTGCTCTCCTATTCCCTCTGGTCTTACAAGTTCATGCGTTAATTTATAAGAGAAGCAGTAAAAGTAGGTGATGCATGTTCAGTTCACCATCTCTATTGACTTTTTAAAAAAATATTAATTATTTATTTAGTTACTTACTTATTTGAGAGAGGGGATGAGTTGGGGGGAGGAGAGGGCAGAGGAAGAAGCAGACTCCCCACTGAGCAGGAAACCTGATGTGGGGCTCCATCCCGGAACCCTGAGATCATGACCCGAGCCAAAGGCAGCCATTTAACTGACTGAGCCACCCAGGCACCCCTCTTTACTGATTCCTGAAAGGAATTTTGGTGCATTTTGGCCAGAAATATTGCCCTGGTATGTGCCAGATTTTGTTTAATTTTACTTCAGTTTCATCATTTCTCTTGTAGAGGTAACCCTCATCTAATTTGGCATCTTTTTCCTTTACCCAGTGACAAGTATCAGACTCATTAAATGGTTCTCAGGGTCTTACCACCTCTGACATGATGAAAACTAAGGGGTCTCAAGTTTTTCTGCAAATATTTCTATTTTTTCTGTTAAATTCTGGGTAAGATAACTATTAATCTTTGGGTTTTTGATTGTCTTCAAAAATTTTATTCATTGATTTGAGAGAGAGAAAGAGTGCATACGAGTGCATGAGTAGAGGAAGGGGCAGAGGGAGAGGATCTCAAGCAGACTCTGCACCGGGCATGGAGCTCACTTGGGACTCGATCTCATGACCCATGAGATCACGACGTGAGCTGAAACCAAGAGTTGGATGCTCAACTGACTGAGCAGTAGCTCAGGTGCCCCACCATGTTAATCTTTGAAAACGGATTTACTCATGAATCACATTTTGTCTATATTCCTTATTCTCTATTTCTTTACTTTGTTTTGCCCAAATACTTCATAACTAGTAATTTCATTGGTCAGAAATCTATGAATTACTTAGTGTGCATGAGGCTTCGGTGATAAAGAAGACCTAGTCCCTGCTTTCAGGAAGCTTGTAATCTAATGGAGATTGTAGACAGATATGAGGGTATTGGCATTCCACCTGTTAAGTGCTGTGATAGGGTGAAGCACATAGTCTGTGAAGCACAGCAGAAGAACTGTGGACTGGGGCCTACCCCAGTCTTAGGGGATCAAAGCAGACTTCTTAAAGAAGGTGATATTTAAGAGAAGACCTGAAAGATAAATGATAGTGAAGCAAAAAAATATTCAAGATAGAGGAACAATGTGTACAAAGACCTAAAAGGGAAAGAGCCTATTATGTTTGAAGTAGATGAGAGTCCTGGTACAGGGGTCAGGTTTTAAGTGGTAAAGCATAACCGGTAATCAGATCCAGATCTTAAGAAGTTTGTAAAGTGCATTTATAGGGTAGATTACAAAAGGCTACAAATTCTTCCCCTTTCTATATGTATGTTATTTTGTTGTATGACTTCAAAGACCTTCCTATTAAAGGGTCAACTCTGTTTCTCTACCCTTTGAATATGGCTTGGCCATGTAAGTCCTTTGGCCAATGGGATGATGTAAGCAGCGGCTTGAAAAGTACTCATATATTGGAGCTTACTTGGGAACCCTCTGACCACCATATATGAATGACACCAAGTTCGCCTGTTGGATAATGAGAGACACATGGTTGATTCTTCACCATTTCCCAGCTAATGCTGAGCCAACCTTCAGACTTGGAAATGAGGCCATCTCAGTCTCAGCATAGCCCCTAGCTGATTGCCACAGAGATCAGCTGAACTTGCTCAGACCAGAAGAACTGCTTGGCCAACCCACAGAGTCATGAGAAATTTTAAAAAGTTTGTTGTTTTAAGGCACTAACTTTTGGGGTACTTTGACAAAGCAAAAGTTAACCAACACAAGAATGATGTTTAGGTTTTGTCTATACAGCAGTTAGGAAGTCAAGTGAAAAATCATAAACAAGGGAGTGACATGTTCAAATTTGCATAGTATAAAGATCCCACTGGCTTCAGGAAGGAGAATGATTTGCAGGATGATAACTCTAGAAACAGAGAACAGTAGAGACGTAGTTGTAACTGTTTACGGTACAAGATTATAGTGGTCTGGAGCAGGGTAGTGGGAGTGGAGAGAAGTAAATGGTTTTAGCAGATATTTGTGTGGTAGACTCACAAATTGGTTATTGATTGGATTTGGGAACAGTGTTCTATCAACACTGTTGGAAAATTTGTGGGTGACCCCCTGATTTCCAGCTTCAGGTTTGGGCAGTTGAATGGATTATGGTGCCATTCATTGGGAACACTGGAGTAGGGACCAGGTTTGGAGGAGAATATGATCAGTCTAACTTGGGACATGTTGAGTGTGAAGTGCCTGAAGACAGCTAAGTAGAAATTCTAGTAAGCAGAGGATATAAACAGATAAGAGGAGTTCTAGGGAGGCATCTGGTTTATAGATACGGATTTGGAAGTCGTGAACATGTGGTGTCAATATAAGCTCCCTAGGGGAAGGTGGTAGGTTGTCAAGAAGAGGAGTGGACCCCTAAGGAAAACTGATTTGTAAGGGATGATCAGGGAAGGGAAACCTGCAAAAGAGGATGAGTAGCTAGAAGAGTAGGAAGCCTTTATTACTTTTTAGTTAATGCTTTAGTTAAAGTGTCATCAAATGTTGAGGTAAGTTTCCAGATTCAATATGGTTGACTTCTCAGTACTAAACTTGCCTTTTCAAATGCTCTCTAGACACCTTCACATAAGGTCCTGCTGCTGCTTCACATTCAGTAAATTCAAAGCCAAATTAAGTCTTCCCCAGACCAGAACCAACTCATCCCCCCACCTCTTTCTGTTAATGGCACCACGGTCCTCAGAGACATCTTTGACTACTCCTTCCTAATCTGTATATAGTTAATCAGTTGTCAAGTTCTGTGAATTATACCTCTGCAGTCTCTTGTTGTCCATCCCCTTTCTTACATTGCCTCAATTACAGAGGTTTAATCCCTCACTACTTCTCATCCATCCACTTGTAATAGCCTCCTAATTGTACCATTCTTGATTCCCATTCCAATCTTTGTTACCCTTTTAAATTCCCTAAGAAGTCATTTCTAATATTGGCATTTCCCCTACTCAAGAGCTTTAATAATTTGCTGAATTAAATCTAAACTCTTTACCCTAAGCACTTTAAATCTTTCAGAGTATGGTCTTATTTTACTCTTCCAAATAAACATACCAATATTTTAACAAAAACCAGACCACCCAACCCTTAATGTACCCTGGGCTTTCATAACTCTATATTTTTGCTCACACTTTACCTTCAGTCTAGTGTGCTGTTCCCTTCCCTTTCATTTTTGTCAAAATACCATCTATATATCAATGACTGTATCAAGCACCACCTCCTCTATAGAGCCTCTCTTGATCTTCCCTAATAGTTGTGATCTTATGTATTTGCCTCCCTTCCACCTTCCCTTCCTTTTTTCCACCAATATTGGCAGAATCTCACCAGTGGAGTTAAGTTGCAGAAAACTGAGGTCACTCTAGCTATTTCAAGTAGAAATGCCTTTAATGTAGGAATTGAATGTTCCTAATTGTTAGGAGATTAAAGAAAGAGCCTATAGGCTGGGCCTACAGGAACAACTAAGGAAAAGCTCCCCTGAACTGACCCACCAAGGAAGCAGGTGGAACTAGCCTGCCAGGGCAGCTAAGCTGCCACCACTTCCAACTTCTTCTCAATATTCACAAAGCTAATATGGGACAGGAGAATGCAGTTCAGAAAAAACTAAAATTTCCACAAGTATGGTCTCCAGCAGAAAAGAGAATAGCCAAAGCAACAGGAATAAGGTCTTCACCACACTTTATCCTTCAGATTTCCCATGAGTACATCTAATTGGTAGAGCAAAATTCACATGTAGAACTTCTATGTAGAGAAGTCTGGGAAACAGTGTTTAGCCATCCAGTCTATGCAGTACAGAAGACCTCTTAGAAAGAGGTTGGAATGGGATGAGAATGGATGGAATGAGATGGGATGAGTCCCATCTTTCCTTCTTTTCTTACTGTGAATCATGAGCTGTTATATTTGTAATGGTTTTCACACTAACCTTGGCATGCTACTGGATTATCGAGACTGCTAGGGCAGGAAACATGTATAAGTAATTCCTAACCACCTCTCTCCCTCCCCAGTAACTATACAAAAGGGTTAGAATTAAATAACTATTTACTAAATGAGTGAAATTTAGTCATCTTGCCAAGAGTAGCATTAATACTTGGATATTAAAAAAAAAAACTTGGATATAAGGGAGAACCTTTTAATATTAGCCCAAGACAAGATAAGGTATTAATTAGAAGGGAGTATAAAAAACCTCCAGGGGAAAATTCAGAGTTTTTTGTGCAAAAAAATAGAAATTTAATTGAGAAGCCACTGTACTTGTGTTGAGCCCCGGGGGATGTATGGAAGTGTCAAATCACAATATTGTACACCTGAAACTAATATCATACTGTATGTTAACTAAACTGGAATCTAAATGAAAACTTAAGAAAAAAAAAAAAGAGAACCTTGCTATAAATAACTTTTTCCCAACATTGAAGAGAGCCTGTAAATGGTCCTAGTGTCATTGAATATGAGAAAGTGTCCCGTGGGGGAGATGCGCTTGAACATGATGTTTGGCATGAGACAATTCAGGATAGTAGGTAGAATTGAGACCTATAAATTTGTGTCTGCTTATTAAGAAAGGAGGCATATGACCTACTGTGATGATTAAGATACCAAAACAGAAAAGCAAAAAGGTTATTAGAAAATATGTGCATGAAAAAAAAAAAAGAAAATATGTGCATGTGGGAAATAAGGACCTTTCATGCCACAGATGACTTCATGGCTATTGACACATTTATGAGAATGCAAGAATTCCAGTAATAAATTGCAGTCAGAGATTGAAGGATAGCTTGTTTATATTAAGATACAACAAATAAGATAAATTGTATTAGAAACCTTTAAGAAGCTCACTTATAAGACACTTGCATGTGGTGCAGAGGTAGCAAACAGGAGACTGTGTGAGGAATGGTAAGTTCAGTGGTAACTTTAGCTCTGGTTGTAACTTATCATGTGACCCTAGGCATGTCTCTTAGTTGACTTTAGGCTTTAGACTCCTTCCCTTCCTTTCTATCTATCTATCTATCTATCTATCTATCTATCTATCATCTATTTATTCCCCAAAGCTAACTGTCCTTTGGAGTTAGAGATTAGGCTATGCCAGTGGTTTTTTTTTGTTGTTTGTTTGTTTGTTTTTTTTTTTGCTTTGTTTTTGTTTTTCTAGGTTTTTTTTTTTTAAGATTTTATTTATTTATTCATAACACACACACACACACATACACACACACACACAGAGGCAGAGATACAGGCAGAGGGAGAAGCAGGCTCCATGTAGGGAGCCCGACGTGGGACTCAATCCTGGGACTCCAGGATCACGCCCTGGGCCAAAGGCAGGTGCTAAACCGCTGAGCCACCCAGGGATCCATATGCCAGTGGTTTTAAACTTCAATATATATTAGGGCTTGTTGAAAGATAGCTGACCTCCACCCAATTCCTGAAATTTGTATTTTTTCTTTCTTCTTTCTTTCCTTTTTTTTTTTTTTAAGAGAGAGGCAAGGGGAAGGGCAGAGGAAGAGGGAGAGAAAACCTTAAGCAGACTCCATGCCCAGTGTGGAGACTGACTCAAGTTTCGATCTCATGACCTGAGCCAAAATCAAGAGTTGGATGCTTAACTGACGGAACCACTCAGGTGCCTCTGAACATTTGTAGTTCTGATGATTTCCCAGGTGATGCTAATGGAGTTAGTCAGAAGAAGCACACTTTGAGAACCACTGCAATGTCAGCATGTCCAAAATGGATCTTCTCATCTTAGCCCAAAAAGTCTGCTCTTCTTCCTCTCTTCCCTGTTTGTTTGGGTTAGTAACTCCAGCATTTACCCAAGGTCCTAGACCAGAAACCTGGGGGGAGAACAAAGGGAATCAGCAATTTCTAGACTTCTCCATCTTACTCATTTCACACAGCCACTGTGGATGTTGTAGTGACTGCCTCCTGGGTGACTTCCCAGTCAGGGCCACATCACTTGTCCCCTTCTGTACTGCAGTAGCCTTTTTATCTCCTTACCCCTAACCTCAGCCCACCCTAATCAATCCATTTTCCAGATATTTCTAAAATTTAAATATGATCATAACTTTTCTCTGTTCAAGGCTTTAATGTCTTTCCCCACTTTTTTTTTTTTTTAAAGATTTTGTTTATTGAGAGAGAGTGCATGCACAAGCAGGGGTGGGGCAGAGGGAGAGGGAGAGAGAGAATCTCAAGGAGACTCCACAATGAGTGCAGAGTCCAACATGGAGATTGATCCTATGACCCTGAGATCATGACCTGAGCAGAAATCAAGAGTTAGATGCTTAACTGACTGAGCCACCCAGAAGCTCCTGTCCTCCTCCAGTTTTTAAGGTAAAACTTAAACTCCTTATTTTAGAACACAAAGTTCTTTGTATTTTCACCCTCAGCCACTTTCTCTTATCTTGTGATGGACATTCTTCCCTCAAGCCATAGCACCTATAGATTTTACAAAGACTACTTTCTTTCTTTCTTTTTTTTTTTTTAAGATTTTTAATTTATTCATGAGAGACACAGAGAAGGAGAGAGGGCAGAGACATAGGCAGAGGGAGAAACAGGCTCCATGCAGGAAGCCTGACGTGGGACTCGATCCGGGGTCCCCAGGATCACGCCCTGGGCCGAAGGCGGCGCTAAACCGCGGAGCCACCTGGGCTGCCCCAAAGACTACTTTCTATGTGAAATGTGTATACCACCACTGATGTTCCTCTAATGCATTTCTGCTCATACTTTAGAATTCAGCTCCAGTATACTTTGATTTATATGCACCACCTTCTGGTTCCAACAGCATCCTGATTACAGCCATGGGTTAAGCAGTTTTATCTATTTTTTCCTTCTAGATGGTAAAGTACTTGAACATAGGGACTCCTTGCTAGTAGATGTGGAGTGGGGCCTGGAAATCTGCATGCTCAACAAGCTCCTTGGGGGATTCTGTAGGCTCAGACCTCAATTTTAAGTGGTTTCTAAGGTCTACTTTAACTCTGAAATACCAAACCTTTCTCTCTCTCTTTCTCTCTCTCTCTCTTTTTTTCCAAACCTTTTTCTTCTTGCATTTTAAGTGGTGTTGTAGAGGGAGGATAAAACTTTTGGGTTGTTGATGAAAAAAAAAAAAAGCATATGTGATCTTCTTTATTTTTTTATCTACTTTAGCATAATAAATAAGACAGCTTATACTGAAATACAGGGTAAGGTCGATAAGTAGAAATAAGATAAATACCCTTATTTCAGAGTGTTTCCTTAATCTGTTCAACTTTTTATTTATTAATTCTAAGACTATTTATTGAGGGCTTGTTATGTACCAGATACTGTTCTAGTCCTTTGGAGTGCATCAATGAACAAAACAGGCAACGATCCCTACCCTCAAGGAGCCTGCATTGACAAGCAATAAGCAAATAAGTAAATCACAGAGTATTTTAGAAGGTGACAAATACTATGGAGAAAATGGAAAGGGGGGGGGCTTCTTTTATTTTTGTCGGGACTTAGTAATAAATTACTAGAGATAATAATTTACTTAATTGGAGGTATTTAAATAAGCTATACTTTAAAAGGCAGAATTTAACCTGTACCCAATCAGAAGAGAGCTGAAGATTTGCAAAATTCAAGTCTGGTTTCCTTTTATAAAATGGACAATAACTGGCTTTCCCATTATGCCCTTGGGAGAGAAATAATTTAGGGAATCAATGCTAAGAAGTCCTAGGTAAATTATGTGATATAAATTTTTTATTACTATAAAGAAAAAGGGAAAAAGAAACCACAAACCAGTAAAGAGAAGTTTGTTTTATACTAATTTACAAAACTGATTTAATTTTATTATTAAAAAAAAAAAACTTTATCCAAAACCTCTTTTCTTATCTCCCCACTTCCCCATTTAAAAATTTTTTTTGGATTTTCATAATTAGGTAAAAAGCATTGGTCCTTTCAGGATTATAGGAAAGCTTCACCCCATGGATGAGGAAGCACAGGACTTTAGCTTTACTTACCTCTCAGGGGTGCTCAGAAGAAAAAGAATCAGTCTGATTCTATGGGGGAAAATCTCTTATCCATCTTTACTTTCAAATAACTTAATCAAAAGATCAGCATTTCACTGTAAACAATCTTAAAAGTCAAATTAATGTCACCTGCCGAGTTAGCTAAAAGAGTGATGAGCATTGTTTTGCACAGCAGTTGAAACTGTTTGCAAAGTCCTACCACAATGAAAGACTTCTTGCTCTCCTCAAATACTAGAACTGTGTGGTAATTCTGATGACTGTCAGTTCCTGTGGGGTGTTTACACAAAGGTACTTTTAAATGAAGAGTCATTTTTAGAGCAATTAGAAAAGAGGCTAGACAGAGAAGAGCTGGCTCAGGGGCCTGGCAGGTCGGGGTTAAGGTTTATTGACAGGACAGGGTCAGGCCTCTGCTCTGCCACCATTGCCCCTCGTACCTGCCCTCCGGATACTCCCGAGACCTCTCTGCCGGCCTTGGCTCCCTGCCATAGGCCAAGCCCCCATGCAGAATGTGGAGAAGAGAAAGAAGAAAGGAGGAAGAGAAGGGGAGGTTCTGCAGAAACATGACAGTTTGTTATTAACATGCAAGTTTGGAAATATCTGTGTATATTTTTCTGGCCCAGATGTTGTGTCACACTCAGGAGGCGAAATTTTAAAACATACAAAGAATTGTCTGTTCTTCCAACTTTGTAGTTTGCAGTTATTGCATCCTGAAGAAAGAAATTGCCTGGCCAAAGTAGTCTTTTAATTTCATTTTTCAGTTTTGAGTTACAGGTTCCTGGCAAGCTCCCTGACCACTACTGTTACCTGGTGGCGCCTATAGTTCATCAAATTTAGACATGCAGACTACCTGGATCCAGGCCCAGATGAACTGTTGTGACTGATAAACATGATCCCACCCTGCCCCCATGCAAGCTCCTGCTTTTTCCCTTCAAGGGAATCTAAGACTTTGAGTCCCTGCGTCCCCAAGGGAGCTTAAGAAAAATGTGTTCCGGTATTTGGGTATTCAAGTTTGCTCTGTGGTTTTCTGTGTTGCATCTCTGCTTGCCCAGAGGCTGGTGAACATCCCTGCAGTGCCCCACTTCTCCGATGTTGGTAATTAATGCAGGGAAAATTTTTTGTTTTTAATAAAAACAAGCAAAGACAACTATCAGTACCCACAGTCAAGGCAGAATTTGTTTGACATCTTGTGATTGCTGCTTACAAAAAGAGTGACAGCAGTTATTAAACAAATACAAGAAAAGATGCTGTTTATTGGGAGTTTTCACTAATCCTAAGAATATTCTTAGACATTACTGACTGCTTACATGAGTAGAAAATTGGAGAATGAACAGAATCATTAATTTTTGAAATCTGGGTTGTATTAGATTTAGAGTAATAATAAAAACTCAAATATTAAGCAAATGGATTATTTTTAGCTGTGCAATATACTAGGGATTTTTCCTTTCACTAGACCATATTTCAAACTTGTTTTTATGATTGCAGGGGGAATATTAGCATTCAATGTAATTAAACTTAATTGCATTTCCTATGTGAATTATTTTTAGTCTCTTATAAAATGCATTTATGATTTCTTTTTCTCTATACTAGCTATTCCTGTAGGTTTGCCTTGATAGAAAGTCATGGAAAAACTGTTTGCTTGGAAACAGTCAGAAGTCATGAATTTGATTTAAATTTAATTTAGAAGTTTTTAAGTAAGATTTTGGAATATAGTCAAATAGGAAAGGCATGGAACTCTTCAGGGTCTGAGGTTCTGGTTCTTATGTCATATTCATGTGATATAAGAAAAATAATTAACCTCTCTCTGGCCTAAGTTATCCTATTTGGGAAGTGTTAAAATAATTTTAGTCCCTGACCTCACCAGATGATGTGGAAGCATCAGATCACAGAATTCCATAGGCAGTAGATGAGGGTGGGGTTTCCCGGGAAGGGAGCTTGTTGCGGTGTTGATAATAGTCTGTAAATTGATAGATCTTTGGTTACACAGCTGTATACATTTGTCAGAACTCATCAAATGATATGCTTCAGATTTGTGCCTGTCATAGTATGTACATTTTACCTCAAAATACAAAAAGAAAAAAAAGGACTTTTAAACACATACTGACATTCAACTAATAATATGCATGTTGAAGTTTGGGGGAGGGGTTTACTGAGTTTTGAAACTTCCTTTGAAATACACTCCCTGCCAAAGAAAGATGAATGGTGAAATGTTTAGAAATGTAATAAAGAGCAAATATAGTAAAATGTTAATTGTGGAATTTAGGTAGTTGATTGTTACCTTAAAATTCTTCATGCACTTTTGTATGTTTGAAAATTTTCATAAAATGTTGGGGGGAAGAATGAAGGTACTGGTTTTTGCTCAGTAAATGGTCTGTGTACCTCCATCTTAAATTCTAGTCCCCACCGCCATTCAAAATCAAACCACTTGGATTAATACCAAAAGGGAGGAGGGGTGTGAATGTAGCCATTTAGATAAATAGAAAAATATGCCCACCTCATACTTTCTCCAGTTACCTTTTAAAAAGGCCGTTACTAACTGTGGAAGCCAAGGGTATCCTTACAAACAAGAAGAGCTCTGAGAAATCCAAACCATGCAGCCCAACCAGTGACCTCTTTGGGTAGATAAGAATTGGCTTCCAGAATCCTAACCATCGGGAAGGACATGGCCTCCTGACACATAATCTTCACCAATGGCAAGCTGGTGACTCTCCTGCTATATACCTTATACTAAGGCCCTATCAAATAAAAACGGGCTTTCGGTTTCAGCCAAATCCCAGGGATTTGGCCAAGAACACCTCCATTTTATCAGAATGTTAGACTATCTTTTACATCCTGATCGAGCCCTGTTTTTAAAGATATCTTATATGGGCCTCTAGCCCATATGTATATTATGTGTTTTAATCTTGAAGGGTCAAAAGAGTAAGTTGGTTATGGTGGAATTTGCACCAAACTTTTAAAAACCAATGATGATATATTTTTAAATGTGGCCGTGTTGCTCAATTGGTGTTTGAACAGTAGACTGGACAGGCAAGACTTGAGAGGCTCAAAGATCTCAACTCTTTCAGGGTCTCACAGTGAACTCTGGCCAATTAATTTATCTCCATTCTTTGATTTTCTCACTTGGAAAGTGAGAAACGAAACCTGACACAAAATGCCCAGTCAGTGATTCTCAAAGTCTGGTGTTTATAAGAATCATTTATGTAAGAAACTTCAGTGTGTGTAAAAAATAATTTCATTTGTTAAAAATGAGATTCCAGCTTCCTCCACACCTGGGTTTTCTGAATCAGTAGGTCTAGGACAGAGCTCAGAAATCTGCATTTTAATAAACACCCAATGTGATACTGATACGATTATTGGACCACATGAGGGTGTGTATAGATGTGTTTTGATGGGTCTTAAGTTAACTGATAGAATCTTATGGATTTTTTTAGCTTTTTCTTGGGAAAATTTTTAAACATACACTAAAGTAGAGAGAATAGCGTAATGAACTTCCATGTCCCTATCACCCAACTTCAACAATTTTGGTTCATTTCTATATTCATCTGTACTTCTTCCACAGATTATTTCTGGAAGTTAGTCTTAGATATATCATTACATTAATAAATATTTTAGCAGGCAACTAAAATATTAAAATATAAATACTCTAGAAATATATCATTATTAAATCTTATAAAATTTGAGAATAATTCTTTAGTATCAAATACATCAGGGTCTACATTTCCTAGATTGTCTCATTCTCCTTTTTTTCCCACAATTGATTTGTTGAAATCAGGAACCAAACATAGTCCACACATTGCATTTGATTGATGTGTCTCTTTAATCTTTTAATCTATAGGTTCCCCTCCCTCTTTTTTTCCCCTTCTGTGATTTATTTGTTGAAGAAACCAGGTCATTTGTTCTGTAGATTTTCTCAGTCTAGATTTTCTGATTGGGTTCCCATGATGTCATTTACTATTTTTCTTTCCCTGTATTTCCTATAAACTCCATCACTTCCATCATGGGGTTTGACCAGATTAAAGTTCAATTTTGGGGCAAGTATATATCATAGGTGGTATCATGTGCTTCCATCACAAGGCACACGTTTCATTGTCTCTCTTTTTGTCCTATTAGTGGCCATTACTGAGATCCGTTATTTCCTAGAGAAAGTCCCATATTTTAACTTAGTAAGTAGCTCATGGAAGAATCTTCTCCCTCTCATCATGGATTTTTAATTTTCCAAGTTAGGCTTTTAAAGCGTTCACAGTGAACCCATGGCTGCCTGCTAAGACACTGCTTGTCTTACCAAAACCAGTAAGATTTTCTTGCATTCACATTAGTCTCATTTTCACAATATAGTAATCTTGAAAATTTGTCCTAGTGCCTACAACATTTATTTCAGTTTCTGAGACATGTTCATCTTAATAAACGGAAGACCACACAATTGAACAAAATGTTTGGGGCTCTGTAATGAAACCATAGTTGCTGGCAGGGTGACCTAGTGTAAGTACAAGTGAATCAGAGCCACCAATTCCGTACCTCCATCCCATCCTGAGGCAGAGGAGATGAGTTTTTAATACTTCTATTTATCTATTTTGTCCCTGAAAGCAAGCGTGAGATTTCTGGATCGGGGCAATTTCACTCATAGAAGTAAGTGGTTACTTACATCCCAGTGTTCTCCTTCAGAGTAATGTGAAGAATGCCGAGATCATTCCAGGTTCATTCCTTCAGTCAACAAACGTACTGATTGTCGACTCTGTGCCTGGCACTGAGCCAGCACTGGGGTAGATACTGGAGAACTCCTAACGTGACATATAAAACCACATAGCTCTGAGTCAAGAGTTAGCCATCAGATGTCATCTTGTACTTATAGATAAATAGATAATTATATGTGTGTGTATACATATATGTAAGTAATATATCTATTTATTTGATTTTATGTATATAATTTTATACATATAGAGGCACATATATGTGTATGTATTATTTGATTTTCCCTTCTGACTTTTCAAAAAATCAGTTTCTTCATTTTTAATTTACTTACAAATGCCATTTGTGGTGAAGTTCGCATGAGGTTTTCTCATTCCCAACTTTTCAGGTAGTGAATGAATTAACTGTATTTTATGCCCACTGTGGATAGTTTGCTTATATGGATTAAGCCCACACTGGCTTAAGATTCTCTCTCTCCCTCTCTGTGCTCACACATGCTCTCTATCAAAAAAAAAAAAAAAAGAATGAAAGAAAGAAAGAGAGAGAGAGAGAGAGAAAGAACAAACCCATGGTGAAACATACTGAAAAATCAGTTTCGGGATCCCTGGGTGGCACAGCGGTTTGGCGCCTGCCTTTGGCCCAGGGCGTGATCCTGGAGACCCGGGATCGAATCCCACATCGGGCTCCCGGTGCATGGAGCCTGCTTCTCCCTCTGCCTGTGTCTCTGCCTCTCTCTCTCTCTCTCTCTCTGTATCTGTCATAAATAAATAAAATATAAAAAAAAATTAAAAATCAGTTTCTCAGGGATGAAGAAGGAAGGACAGTGGTTGTTGTCTTTAAATGTCTATTAAAGATACAATTCACTTCAATAACTTAAGAACATTAAAAACATATTCTAACTTGATTCTTGATTTTTTAATAAACTTATCATGATTAATATTTACTGTAATCATGCATTTATTGTTTAAGGAACTCTGTAAGCCATTCTTAGTCTTCTAGATAAAGCACAGCCTGAACAAAGATGGAAAATAGAAGAATAAGAGTTGAACAGGATTGTGTGATCAAACCATAACAAACTGGGAGAAGCTCAATAAACTCCTTAGAGAATGTGTCACCTTTAAAAGTACAGTTTAGGGGATCCCTGGGTGGCTCAGTGGTTTAGCGCCTGCCTTCAGCCCTTAGCATGATCCTGGAGACCAGGCATCGAGTCCCACATCAGGCTCCCTGCATGAAGCCTGCTTCTCCCTCTGCCTGTGTCTCTGCTTCTCTCTCTCTCTCTCTCTCTCTCTATCTCTATCTCTATCTCTCATGAATAAATAAATAAAATCTTAAAAAAAATAAAAGTACAGTTTAGGGGTGCCTGAGTGGCTTAGCCAGGTTAAGTATCTATCTGCCTTCAGTTCAGGTCATGATCCCAGGATCCTGGGATGGAGCCCTGCCTCATGCTCCCTGCTCAGTGAGAAGTCTGCTTCTCCTGCTTTTCCCTCTGTCACTCCTTTGCTCATTCCCTCTCTCTCAAATAAATAAATAAAATATTTTTTCTAAAAAAGTACAATTTACTGGGGTGCCTGGCTGGCTCAGTTGAAAGAGTATGCAACTTTTTTTTTTTTTTAATTTTAAAGAGAGCACAGTGGGGAGGGGAGATGGAAGGAGCAGAGGGACAGGGAAAGAGAGAATCTTAAGCAGGCTCCACGCCCAGCATGGAGCCTGAGGGGGGCTGGATCTCATGACCCTAAGGTCATGACCTGAGCTGAAGTGAAGGGTCAGACACGTAACCAACTGGGCCACCCAGGTACTCAAGAGTATGCAACTCTTGATCTTAGGGTGGTGAGTGTGAGCCCCACACTAGGTATAGAGATTATTTAAATAAAAACTTAAAAAAGTACAGTTGACTATTGCCAATAATTGTAAATGTACTCGTCTGTTACTTTTTTTTTTTTTCAATTTTTATTTATTTATGATAGGCACACAGTGAGAGAGAGAGAGGCAGAGACACAGGCAGAGGGAGAAGCAGGCTCCATGCACCGGGAGCCTGACGTGGGATTTGATCCTGGGTCTCCAGGATCGCACCCTGGGCCAAAGGCAGGCGCTAAACCGCTGCGCCACCCAGGGATCCCTCGTCTGTTACTTTTAAACTATATTTAAATTTTGTGAAAGATATAGCTAAAAATCCTTGAACTGTAAAAACTCCAACATCTTTTAGTTTTTGCCTATTTGTAAAATCTAAACACAAACTTGAATAGGAGAAACTGTCTATATTACAGTAAAGCAGAGTTGGGAATTATGTTTTCTGGTCTTAAAGTCTGCTACAGTATGGGTATTTATGGCAAACATTTTCCAAAATAGCAGGTGAATGAAAAAAACTATAGCCCACAAAAATAAGCTCTTTAAACTCATGAACCCCAACTTTGTTCGTTTTTAGGCCTACATTAAAAAAAACACACACACAAAACATTGCAGAGGTGGAAATGAGCTAAGGCAGGCAGGAAGTAAGAGGATCTAAAGATGTGTGACACAACATTGCTGTCACATAATAGGGGGCATATCCTGGACAAAACCCCTGTCAGCATTCTTAACGCATGAACCCTGGCCCCAGCCTTCAACATTCCTAGTTCAAATCCTTGATATCCTTCTGGTTTTGTAATAAAGTCATGAGGAATAGTAATGTGCTCATCAATTACCCTTCTGCCTTTTATCTGAAATTGGAGATACTGGAGTAACATCAATTAAACTTTCTTCTGCATTTAAAAATGAAAATATCCCTATATTTTCCGGCTGGCTCAGTTAGCAGAGTATATGACTCTTGATCCTGGGGTTGTGAGTTTGAGCCCCAGGTTGGCTGTTGAGATTACTTAAAAATATATAAAATCTTTTAAAAAATAAAAAATAGAAATCAAAATATGTTTAGCCTCCCCAAACATTTAATTGTATATGATCTATTTGTTAAAAGAGGTCTTCATTCCACAATTAATCACACACCCACATATATGTATGTATGCACATATATGTCATACATCAAAAAGAATCTTCCTTTTGCTTAGTTTCAAGAAGTTGTTTTGAGGAGAAAATACTGAATGACAATTTAGAAATATTTTCTTTTAAGGGCTCCATTTTCAAAAATTTGTAATTTGGAAGTATTTCACTGGAAGGGGAGACTAAAGACATTGATAGTCATCTCTTCCTTTCCTAGAGGTTCATATTTATGAAACAGATTATTAACAAAGGTGTAACTAAAATCATTGGAAAGGTCCACTGGCCCCCAAATCTCTCCCCTATCCACTGTTTGTAACCTAAAATTTCCAACTATTAGAATCATTCCTTTGGGTTAAGGGAGTTTCCCCATAAACTGGGTTATAAGGAATGAGTTGGTATGTTTTTAGTAGTTTTGGTGAAGAGGCAGAGGGGAGGTTAGGGATTCTTGGTGGGAGATGAGGGAAACACTCACCAACCAAGAGGACTTTAGGCTCTGCGAAAGGCAAAGCCCCTTCATAATTATGAAATGTCTGCTTAGGCAGGAGCCTTATTTAAAACTGATAGTACTGTATTCATCCAAGTTGTAGGATGGATATGATAAGATAGACTATGTCACTCATGAATGCTTCTCTTTTTTGAGCATAATGCCAGTGTATGTGCAGAATAACTTGGCACCTTCAGTTCCTCCACAGTCTGGAAGTAGAGTCCAGAAAACAGTCTAGTTGAATTCTCAGATGGGTTTTTGGCAAGAACACAAGGTGGCTTTATACAGTTTGTCTCCGATGTTTTTCACTGAGTGGCTGAAAGAAAAGGGAGGATTTGTGGACTCCATTAAAACAAGGAAGTAACCCAGTGACTTAAAGAGGCAAGTTGCGGTATTTGAATCCTAAAATAAAAGCCCTCCCTCGTTGACTTTTCAGCCATGGGAATAACCAGTTGCTTCATTGTGCGTTTTGTCAAAGCGCCTCAGCCATTTGGCTGGCCTGATGGTTACCTGCTGCCTCTTTTTCTAGCCTGTGTGTCCTTTGTTGTTGCCCGGCTGGTCAAACATGTGTACTGGGGCCCTAGGGCACCAAGCATGCCCTCGGGGAGCTAAGTGCTGCCAGATGTCGGGAGCAAGGGTTGATTCACATGGCCATAATTTCCAATAGCTAATTTTACCTGTTTTCTTTCGGTTTTGGGTTTCTTTCCTAAAGAAAAATCCATTTGGAGTTGGGTTTTACCTCCCTTTCAATTGCAGTCTTGTTAACTCTAATCTTCCAGCCCCACCCAGCCCCAAAGTGAAAGTGTGGGAGGGATGGAAGATATGTGATATTAAGTCTGAGTGATTAATGTTTTTACTTTATGATAAAAATAAGTAATGTGTTTTTGTTCTATTGGACTCTGACCAGGATTTTGATTTCAAAGTGAAGTTAAGTTTCATTGCCTCAATCTTTCATATAGAAATCATTTACATAGGAATATATCAATTTTAGGTCAATGTTTTAGATAGAAATTTTAGTCTCTGATTAAGAACACTGAATTTGGTTGTTTAGAGCTCTAGCTTTTTATTAGTTAATTCTGAAAACTGGTTAAGTAGAGGGAAAGAATCAAGTCTTTAGCTTGATTTTCATGTATGGACTGAACCTCAGGTTGACCAACTACTTTGATGAAAAGAAAAGTTTCTGTGCAGTAGAGGTATTCTTGCCAATGAATGAAGGACTGATAAGATATCACCACTTAGCAAACCCCTAATGAACTAATACATCTAGGCACTGACCACCAGTTCCTGCCAACATCACAAAGAGAGAGCTGTCAGAGCACACCACCACCCATTAAATACTCTTGCCAAAAAAACCTGAACTTGAATCAAAATGAGCCCTAGTTTTAATATCAGTCTATAGGAAATATAAGGGACAGGGAAACATGTTAAATGACACCAATGAAATACAACTAGTGAATTCCAGAATGTGGGAGATGCTAGGAACAAAGAAATTCATCTTTAACAACTATATCACATGGAAGGGAAAAAAAAGAGAGAGGAATTGATTAAAATACACATAAGAGACATGTCAATCATGTCTATCATGACCATGGTAGACCATATTTGGATTCTATTTATATATGTATATATGTACGTATGTATGTATTTATAGATTTAGTTATTAAAGAGTGTGTGAGTGACCATGAGCAAGTGCACAGAGAGGTAGAGAGAGAGGGAGAGAGAAACTCAAGCAGACTCCTTGATGAACTCAGGGCCCAACATGGGGCTCCATCCCAAGACCTCAAGATCATGACCTGAGTGGAAACTGAGAGTCAGATGCTTAACCAACTGAGCCATCCAGGGGGCCCTTGGATCCTATTGTAACAAACTATTTGTTTAATCTAAAACAATTATATATATAATTTTATATATACTTATATATTATATATATTTATCATATAAATATGCCAAAAGGAGACTATCTGAAGACTGTCCAAATATTTGATAATATTAGGAACTACTGTTAATTTTTTTAGTTGTGATAAGATTATATTCTTAAATCATTAAAGAGAGATTTCATCTTTTAAATACACATTCTGAAGTATTTAGAGAGAAATGATATAATGTCTGGGACTGGCTTCCAAATAATTCAATGGGAAGAAAGGATGGTTATAGATGAAACAAGATCAGCATAAGTGGATAATTGTTAAAGCTGGATAATGGGTATATGGGAGTTTATCATAGTAATGTCTACTTTTGTGTATGTTTGAAATTTTACATAAATAAGAACTTTTAAAAAGATAGGCTTAGGTTTGAAACCCACATCTGCCACTTATAATTTTTGTGATCTTAGGCAAATCCCTTAAGCTCCTTCAGTCTCATGGGGTTTTGCCTGTAAAATAAGTATATCTTCCCGGTTTGCCTTACGCAGGTTGTTGGAGCAAATTAAATATGTATGAAGTTACTTTGTAAATTGCTACAACATGTCAGCTGTGTTATTATTGTTGTTATTATACAGCTTGTGAAAGGATAGTTTTCTTGCTAAGAAAATGTATAGCTTTTTCTGCTTCAGCAAAGCAGTATAGTTGTCCTATGTGCGTTACATCAATTAAAAAACTCTGGATTAGGAATATAATTTCATGGTCATCAAGGGTATTTATTAATTAGTTTGAAGTAATAGAGTGATTACAAGAATTACAAAAATTTTCAAATATGAATTTCTCATAGCCTAGTCAGTTAAATGTAATATAGACAACTATGCTATTAATTTTTTCACTATATAGTAAGAATTATTCAATTTTTATTTTCCTTGATTAAAAAACTGCTTCAATTTCACAAATTAGTAAGTATTTCAAATAACTTGCATTATAATATACAGAAATCTGATCGTTACAATGCTTTTCTTTCCTTTTGTTTTCTAACTTTCTCTCTCCCTTCCTCCCTTCTTTCTTCTTTTTTTCCTTGCTTCTTTTTCTGCCTTCTTCCCTCTGTCCTTCTAGCACTTTATTGTGAAGTGTAATGCATAGGGGAGAAACATGTAAAATGAATGTATAATTTTAAAAGTGGTTATAAAGCAAACACCAAATAAATAAATAAATAAATAAATAAATAAAGCAAGGACCTATATAACTACTTGCCAGTTAAAAAAAAAATCAAACATTGCCTGCACCCCAGAAGAACTTGGCTTGCCTTTTCTAGCTCAAATCTCTTCTATGTCTTAGGTAATCACACTCTTGACCTTAAATTGTATTCACTTTCTGGCTTTCTTTTTTTTTTTTTTTTTTTTTTAAAGATTTTGTTAAAATCTTTTTATTTTTTTATTTTTATTTTTCATTTATTTATGATAGTCACACACAGAGAGAGAGAGAGGCAGAGACATAGGCAGAGGGAGAAGCAGGCTCCATGCACCGGGAGCCTAATGTGGGATTTGATCCCGGGTCTCCAGGATCGCGCCCTGGGCCAAAGGCAGGCGCTAAACCACTGCGCCACCCAGGGATCCCCACTTTCTGGCTTTCATTTTAGTTTTACCCCCACGTATAATTCCTTAACGATATGATTCAGTTTTGCCTGATTTTGAACTTTATGTAAATAGAATCATACAGGGGTCCCTGGGTGGCGCAGCGGTTTGGCGCCTGCCTTTGGCCCAGGGCGCGATCCTGGAGACCCGGGATCGAATCCCACATTGGGCTCCCGGTGCATGGAGCCTGCTTCTCCCTCGGCCTGTGTCTCTGCCTCTCTTTCTCTCTGTGACTATCATAAATAAATAAAAATTGAAAAAAAAAATATTAAAAAAAAAATAAAAATAAAAAAAAATAGAATCATACAGTAGGTATTCTTTTTGTGTGTGTCTGACTTCTTTGACTTACTTTACATGTTAAAGATCCATCCATATTGTTCTCTGTAACTATAGTTCATTCATTTTGGTTATTGTATAATCTTTCATTTTAGGAAGTTATTGTAATTTATTCTATTGTTGATAGACATTTGAGTTATTTGCACTTTTTTCTACTACAGTCTTGTGCATGTCTTTTGGTACATCTCTATATGTATTTCTATTGTGCATATACCTAGGAGTGAGCCAGCAACTTCATAGGCAAACAGTTTTCCAAAGTGGTTATACCAATCAACACTTTCTCCAGTAGAATATGAGTGATTTTGTTGCTCCACATCTTCATCTGTACTTGCATTAACTTTTAAAATTCTTTTTTCTATAAATAAATAAACAAACAAACAAATAAATAAAATGCTTTCTTCTGGGGTACCCATGTGGCTCAGTTAGTTAAGTGTCTGCCTTTGGCTTGGGTCATGATCCCAGGGTTCAGGGTTCTGGAGCCCTGAGTCTGGTTCCCTCAGCGGGGAGCCTGCTTCTCCCTCTCCCTCTGCCTGCTGATCCCCCTGCTTGTGCTTTCTGTTAAATAAATAAATAAAATCTTTAAAAATAATAATAATAAGGGCAGCCCCGGTGGCTCAGCAGTTTAGCGCTGCCTTCGGCTCAGAGCATGATCCTGGAATCCTGGATCGAGTCCCACATCGGGCTCCTGGAGCCTGCTTCTCCCTCTGCCTGTGTCTCTGCCTCTCTCTCTCTCTGTCTCCCATGAGTATAATAATAATAATAAAGCTTTAAAAAAAAAAAACCTTCAGAACAAACTTGTTTCCTTTCACTTGCTCTAGAAGTTAGAAGAAGCTGACGCAACATGAGAATCCTGGCTCTGGGGCAGGTATAGGTTTTATGGGACGGGATGAAACTTGGCCTTCTCTTTTCTCTAGCGTTTTCAGGGCCACTCAGCCTCCATTCCCTTTCTAGTTGGGGCTTGAGAGGAAAATGCTGAGAATGGGAGGTAGGAGGCAATAGAAGGAGACTTTTCACCTTCCCTAATTGTCCACCAACGTGCAACACATCGTTCTTTAGAAAAACTACATTATAAATGGCAGCAACATTGCCAGACTAGCTCGAAAACCCATAATGTAGCTAAAATAGTAGGTGCTTGTAGCTGAATTGTCTCTAGCTTTTTGCTTTCTTTGCAAATGTGTAGTATTTCAGTTATGTTATAGGCAGAGGGGCAGCCTGAGAACTTAGCCACTTTGTTTATGTAGGGAAAACGCTTTCCGAACAGCCAAGACCATAATATTATCTTGTTGTAGAACTAACTGTATCTGTCGTATACACTGACTATCTGAATACTGTTCTTCAAGAAAACTGTATAATATGCATTTTTTATAGTAAAGTGAAAATCATCTCTAATAAGATAGGGAATCATTTTCTATGGACACACTGCCACTGGGACCAAGTTTTAATTAGCTAAGATAGCTTAACATTTTCAGCAATACAAAAAATTCATCTGTTTTTCGTTTGTCATACATGGACTTTTATTTACCAACCTACTTAAAACATTGAGAAATATATATATATTTTTTTAGAAATATTTATGTAGCTTCCTGAACCACTTGTAGATCTTCAGACTTGCGTGGCAAAAGGAATGATAATTAATAATCTGCTTCAGGCTACAGGCTAGAATAATTCAAAAGGAAATGTGCATTACTAATACAGCAGAGCTCATAAATTCTCAGTGTCAGTTTGCCACTTGTGGAGGAAAATTGCAGTCAGGCTGGTTGGCTAGAGGCAAAAAGACTAGAGTTACATAATATTTATGAGGTCTGAAGTTAGCAATCACCAAACCCAAATATTGCTAGTCTTTCAGATTACTCAATGAGGTAAGCATCATCTGGTCATGGCAGTAGAGTTGAGAGCAGGATGGATTTGGTAATGATGAAACATTAGTTATAAGTATAAATTCTGTCCATGTCAGTCCACTGCTACCCCCTTCACAGGATATTTAACCTTCTTATTTTATGTATTATCTCCAAAATACCTATGCCATGCCATCGTGCAAAAATCTACTTGCTGCCTAAGGTTTTATAAGGCAAAGGGAAATAGAACTCTGTAGTGTTTCTCCAGCATTTCCACTGCTGAACTTCCATGAAGACCTCCTGCCTGTCTGTACATCATCACTATGACCAAGCCCCAAGAACTTTACAGGTCCCAGCCAGCACTTACTGTCACACAGAAAGAAGTGTCCAGCCCTGTGCTCTCATGTGCTCTCATGTACTTTTAGGAGTTTGACTTGCACAGTATGTGAGCAGCTTAAAGTCTGGACCGCAGGATCACATGTGCTTCCCAAGCACATGTGGTCGTGAAGTGCAAATGAGACATGTGTGAATAACTGTATGACTCCACCATCAAGAAGCAGTAGTCCCAGGGCTGTTCCTAGCTTACAGCCAGGAGCAACTGCAGGTCAATGCTCATTTTAAATACTTGGTTTTTTCACGTGTAAACAGCATCTAGATTTAAAATAACCCTTCCATTTCCTACACTTCTTAGAATTCCTTAGGAAAGATACTTTTTTTTTTAAGTGCTGGATCAAATACTTTTTAAACTTTTTATCATTGAAAGTTTCAAATATGGGAAAAAGCATGTAATGAACTCCTTGCTAGTACCTGTGGATCAGATATTTTTCATGGAAAAAATTCGTCATTTTTTTTTCCTGTCATCTGTAAAGCATAATGATTTTCCAAACTCATAGGTGGAGTTGGAAGTCGTCTTCTTCTGAAACTCAAGAAGGAAAATACATCAGGAAAACATTTGCTTTAAGGGAGTGATAGAGGAGTCTCTCCTTCTCGCAAACTCTTCTATAACTTTAAGATATAATTGCTCTTCTCAGGGGGAAGTCAAACTAAATATAAGAGGATCCTAGGAACTAGAGCTATACAGAATCCTTGTTCAGAAGGCTGGATTAGTTTTAAATTTATTTTCACTTAAAGTTCCTGGTCTCTTTCACTGTGATAAAACCAGGGAAAGTTTTGTAATTGTGCCATTTGCTTGATGCATTCAGGTACTTATGTACTTGTGGGCACAGCTATACTTACATAAGGGCTGAATAGAGACAGGACCTCAGCACTAAAAAGATTTACAGTGGCTCCAAGCCAACCCAGACATGTAATCCAAAACAAAAGCAAGACTAAGCTATAACATTAGATAAATAAGTTTAGATAAATAAGTCTGAAAAGCTCTATTTTTCCCCTCTCCTCCCTACAATGATTAGGTCATTGCTTTTGGGAGGAAGTATTTTAAATATCAAACCCTTCCCCAAAAAATTCTGTCCCTTTTTTTGACGTCTTTAGTTTAACGGCACTTCTAGCACCTGTTAGCCTACCCAGTCCAGCACTTCACATTTGGAAAGAGGGAGAGTAATTCTGGGGAGAGACAAAGTAAGAGAGGTGACTTGGCAACGATGAAAAGAAAAGTCTAGTTGACACATCAGGTCCAACTTATTTCTTTCCAATGGAATAAGTATGTGAATCTGTAAGTATCACTTTTTTTAATGCTAAGGAGCCTAAAAATTTGACACTGTAGTATTTCAACGTTTTAAAAATATAAATATATATTTTAGATTTTTAAAAATTTATTCATGAGAGAGATTGAGAGAGAGAGAGAGGCAGACACACAGGCAGAGGGAGAAGCAGGCTCCATGCAGGGAACCCAATGTGGGACCTTCTCCTGGGAATCCAGGATAATGCCCTGGGGCCGAAGGTGGTGCTAAACCGCTGAGCCACCCGGGCTGCCCCCCAAAATATTTTTTATTTGTTTGAGAGAGAGTGGGAGAGACAGAGCACAAGCAGGGGCACAGGGAGAGGGAGAAGCGGACTCCCCACTGAGCAGAAGCCAAGGCGGGGCTTGGGGCTTGATCCCAGGCCTCTGGGGTCATGACCGGAGCTGAAAGCAGACACTTAGCTGACTGAGCCACCCAGATGCCCTAAACTTAGTTTTTGAAAAGAAAAATAAATTTAATTATTATACAAAAATAAATTACTATCCTATATTTAGGCAGAAAATAGAATGGAAAAAATTCAATTTATAACAGAACCAAGAATATAAAATACCTAGGAATAAACAAATAGTAACAAATATATAGGACCTATGTGAAAAAAAAAAAAAAAAACAACATTAGATATCTACTGAGGGATGTTTAAAAAGACGTATTTAAAAAGTACCTATGAAGACATCTCTTTTTTAAGATTTTTAAAATTTATTTATTTGTTTGAGAGAGAGAGTGAGCGACAGCATGAGCAGAGGGGAGGAAGAAGCAGACTTCCTGCTGAGCAGGGAGCCTGACACAGGCTTAATTCCAGGACCCTGGGATCATGACCTGAGCTGAAGGCAGATGCCTAGCTGACTGAGCCACCCAGGCGCCTCTGAAGACATCTCTTAAATAAGGCAACTAAGTATTTTAAAGAGTCATGTTCTCCCTAAATTACTCCATATATTCAAGGTAAGACCATCGTATGGCTAAAAACACTATAAACAAGATTGAAATGCATGGGCAGCCCCGGTGGCTTAGTGGTTTGGCACCACCTTCAGCCCGGGGCGTGATCCTGGGGACCTGGGATCGAGTCCCACATCGGGCTCCCTGCATGGAGCCTGCTTCTCCCTCTGCCTGTGTCTCTGCCTCTCTGTGTGTGTGTCTCTCACGAGTAAATAAAATCTTAAAAAATAAAGACTTAATTAAAAAAAAAAAACAAGGTTGAAATGCAAATGGAAAACTGAAAATTTTGAAACAATAGAGTACACAAATGTCTAATGTTTCTAATTCACAGAACACTCTTAAAAATAAGTCAAGTAAAAAACCAGAGCCCTAAATAGAGATTTCAGAAAAGAACATAAATGCATAGGTTTATGTATTTAGAGATCTTCAATTTAGTAGTATCTGAAGAAAAATAAGTAAAAGCATGATAATAATTTTTTGTTTATCAAACTGACAAAGATTTTAACATTAATACTGGTGAAGGTGTATGGAAATTGGCACCATTGGGAATATAAATCGCTATTATGAGCAGAGCAGTTTTGCAAATGGAAGAATTCTGAATATTTCTTAACCCAAGAATTCTACTACTAGAAACTTAAGCTGAAAAGAATAATTGGTCAAATGTGCAATTGTATTTATAAAAAGTATATTATGCAAGGCAAAAACAAAAAATTTAAAAAAGGAACTTATCTAAACCTTATCATTGGTTAAATAAAGTGCTATGTTACCCATCCATACAAAGGAACACTGTGAAACCAATAAAACAATCTAAGAGGCCTAAAAAGAATCATGTAGACCTGTATTTTTTTGGTAAAGATGGGTATCTTCCATATATTTTGGAGAGACATTAATTGGTTTCCAAACAGCAACTTTGGAGCACCTGGGCGGCTCAGTTGGTTAAGTGGCTGACTCTTGATTTCAGCTCAGGTCATGCTCTTGGGGGTCATGAGATCAAGCCCCACATTGGGCTCTGCCCTAGGCATGGAGTTTGCCTAAGATTCTCTCTCAACTCTTCCTTTGCCCCTCTCCCAGCTTGTGCACATGCTCGCTCGCTCTAAAAAAAAAAAACCCCGCTTAACAAAACTACATACACAAACTGGATATTTATAAAATATGATAAATTAATATAAAATATAATAACTATATTAGAAGAAGATACTTAGAGAAATGTTCTAAAGTGTGTTGGCTGAGTGTTAACAGCAGTCATTTGAGGAAGCTTTTTACTGTTTATGCTTTTTTAGTGTTATAAAAATATTTGATACTACACATGTAGCATTTTCATAATAAAAAAACAAGATATGGGCTTTCCAGGGCATTGGGTGCCTCAGTGGTCAAGTGTCTGCCTTTGGCTCAAGTCATGATCCCAGGGTCCTGGGGTTGAGTCTTGCATCAGGCTCCCTGCCAGGAGCCTGCTTCTCCCTCTGCCTATGTCTCGGCCTCTCTGTATCTCTCATGAATAAATAAATAAAATCTTAAAAAAAAAAAAAAAGATATGGGCTTTCCATGAACTGTGGCCCGTCCTGTGTGGTTTCAGGAGAGGACAGAGCACATCCACTCAAGAGAATGACCTATGAGAAGTGAGTTCAGAATAAAAAAGTTAATGGTAGACACTTTCTTCACAGCTGCCAAAGACCCACTAACAAGCTTCCTTTGCGAAGGTTGTATGTTATTTCCATACTTGCTATTAGAAAGCACCTGATTCATATGGAACAAAGTGGTAGGATGATTGTCCGGAATAGTATCCTGGCACACTGAATAATTCAACCAAGTAGACCAGATCATCTGTCGGTCAGACACAATGTAAAGGTCGGTCATGACAACGAAAGAGAAAGGGGGCTGTGGAGATGCTGTTGGTGAGCTCACACCTGTTCTTTCCATGTTCCTTACGAGGTTCTTTGGCTCCGGGCTGGAACAAAATGGATTTGCAGCTATTTCTAAAAGCTGGTTCTGCTTTTCTTTTTTCTCCTCTTCATTTCCTAGGAGCCACCAGCAGGTGAAAACAGATTGTTGTCCACAGGAAGGGCTGTGCACTCAATTGTGCTGCTGTAGATTTTTATATAGACGCCATACTCCTGGTCCTACCCTTAGGCCCAGGCTCATTTACAGCTAGGCTCCCCAAATTTTATTCTTTCTTCTCAAATGAAAAAGTTTTCACAGTTTTCCATCTAATGCTTAAAAAAAAAAATTACAGTTTGGTATCTCAGAAATCTGTCCCTGTGGGTGTTCACTTGGATTCTGAAAATAGAGCTAGGTCTTGAAGTGGTTTCCGAATAAATAATGAAACATGTGTTCAAAGTCTGTAACTCTTCCTTCTGCTTAACCACATCCTAGATAACCCACCAATGGTAAGTGTCATTTGTGTGAATAGATTCTCTAGTTTTAGTTTTCAAGGCCCTTTTTTTCTTAATTCCAGCTGTCTGAATGATTAATGTGACTAGGAAAATACTGTTGACCCATTTAAATCATGTCAAACAACATCCATTGCTCATCTACATAATGAAATACACACTGAACATTACATCTTGAGTGTGGGAGCAGTGAACTACAAAATAATGTTTTACTCATGTAGCTTATAAAATAAAATATAAGACATTATGACTAACTATAGCATTAAATATTAAACTATTCAAATGGTAGCTGTCAGTGAAAATCACCTGTAAACCGAAACAGCTAATAACACTTCTGCTTTAGTAGTTAATTAGAGGAAGTGGGGTGGTTGCGTGCAACAGTGTGAGTTTAAGGAAAGTCTTTATGTCAAAGCATGTTTTGATATTATTTAACTATTATGAGATTTGTTGTATATAGTTGAATTTTTTCAATTGTTAATCAGTGGTTGTGAAAATAACAGTTTGCTGAAAAATTAGAAAAAATTGACATTTTTATCATAGTTTCATTAAATTGGTCCCTGGATAATTTTAAAGGCAGCTAATTTATAGTTGAAACTATTTTGATCAATGATCAGATAACAAAGATAAGCTTTGACTGCTTTTGAAATATTTAAACTTTGTAAGGACATCGTTTGCACAGTGTTTAAATAAATGCAAATTTTAAAGGCACTGAATTTAGGCTATCAGGTTTCCATGGTTACACCTTTCCAAGTTATTTTGTGTACTGTGTAAATAGGTCTGTGAGTCACTGATAATTATTTGTTTTTTTGTTTGTTTGGTTAGTAATTCTGTGTTTAGCTGAATTTAATACAGTTCACATGGCTTGCTTTGGTTTATGTATATTTTGGTGTTTGTGATTGACAGTGATTGAGCATTTCTTATGGAGTGCTTGCCTTTTTTGTCATAAATGATGTATGTTGGTGGTGCTTGACATGTAAATAAGTTCTTCCTGTATCCCTGTTTAATAAACAGGAATTTTTATGCAAAGAAGACTTCTTGGTTCATTTAAAGAATAAGGTTTGGTGAGCTCTAGAATATCTCTATTAAATAGATGCAACAAATATATTTAAATTCTTATAAACTTTAAGTTACTGAGTTTACCAAGGACAACATAACTATGGATAAGAATTATGACTGACACTATTTAGTAACAAAGATAGCATTCTGCTTTTTTTTTTTTTTAGATTTATTTGAGAATGAGAGAGCACCTGTGTGTGCACATGTACAAGTTCGGGGAGGGGCAGAAGGGGAAAGAAACTGAAGCTGACTCCCCACTGAGTGAGGAGACTGACACAGGGCTGATCTCACGACCCTGAGATTGTGACCTGAGTCAAAAATCAAGAGTCATCCGCTTAACCCTACTGAGCCACCAGGCACCCTCATTCTGCTCTACCTCTTAAAATTGTTTGTGATAATGAGCTTTACAGGGGATGTCTTTACTGCTAAGTGGAATCTTTCTACAATGTGATGTGATTTCTCCTATCTTACCTTTTGCACAGATATAAAAACTGTTCCATATACTAATGTGTTTGGAAGGATATAAAAGCTGGGTCTTTTATGCCTCTGAATGGAAGAAGAGATTTTCCTTAGACTTCACCTTTAGGCATCAACATTCTGTCAAGGCCTCACCAAGAACTCTGAGAAAATGTCAAAATTATGGGCTGCCTGGGTGGCTCAGTGGTTTAGCACCTGCCTTCAGCCCAGGGTGTGTCTTGGAGTCCTGGGATCGAGTCCCACATTGGGCTCCCTGCAGGGAACCTGCTTCTCCGTCTGCCTGTGTCTCTGGCTCTCTCTGTGTCTCTCATGAATAAATAAATAAAATCTTTGGGAACAAAAATGTCAAAATTAGGCTGTGCATAATTCATCCTACTGAGTTTGAGTCTTCTCTCAATACACTACAATCATGACATGCTGTCCAGTTTGTAAAGTATTAATACATCTGCAGTCTCACTTGATGGTCAAGGTTGTCTTGTGATGAAGGCAGGAGAGGTCCAGTGTTTTGGATAGTGTGGTTTTTAAATAGCAGCTCTGGGACCCAACCTAGGATCTCATGAATACTTAGTGAATTGGCCAAAGCACATTTTAAAATTCAGGCTGGTTTCTACTAATCTACTGATTAGTCCATTTTAGAGTGACCTCCCTTCCTCACACAACCAGTGATCGTAATTACAATTTATCAAGTGCTTCCCCGGTGTCACTTCCATACTTCATGTCATACAATTATCCTAGCAACCATGTGAGGAAGGTATTCTTATTATTCCTCTTAACAGATGAGGAAACTAAGGCTCAGAGTGTTTAACTAACTTATCCAAGTGAATCAACTATTGCTTAGAGAAGGAAAACCAATTTAAGCAAGAACTCAAGTATATAAATATAATCCCACTGTGCATTCACAAGCCAAATATAAAATATTTGAAATGCCACACTATTTCCTTCTTTTTACCTCCAAATTGGCTATGTTTTATTTAGAGTTGCTTTTCTTTTTGTAACACTCTACTAACAGTATAGTTCAAGAAATGTTCAGTATACTTGACATTAGACAATAAACATGTTTCAAATATTGTACACGTCAAACATTTTAGTATTGTGGTTATATTGAAGACTTTAGGCTTAAAATGAGATGATGAGAAAACAAATAAAAATGAGATGATGGATTTATCATTCTACCAAGTGTGGCTGATCTTGGTCTGCTAGTTTTCAAGTAATACTGCATTTTCAGAGATGAGAAGCAACATGCTTTATAGAATATGCAGATGGAGTACACGTTCTGTTGGGGTGATGTGATCGTTTTAATTTTTTGTAAGATTTACTTATTTGAAACAGAGAGAGAGAGAGAGAACATAAGTGAAGGGGGAGAGGGGAAGGCAGAGGGAAAGGGAGAAGCAGATCCCCACTTATCAGGCAGCCCAATGTGGGGCTCGATCCCAGGACCCTAGGATCATGACCTGAGCTAGAAGCAAATGCTTAACCTACTGAGCTACTCAGGCATCTCAATTTTTAATCTTTAGTACAAAAATAATGGTTTTATAGTTGACCATCCATTAAAAAAAAAAAAAGACAAGGGTCAGTTTGTAAGTAAACTTTTATGGTATTCCTCTTTTAAGCCTGCACCATTTTAATACATCACACTTTTTGCATTAACACCTGAAGCTATAGAGTGATTATTCACATGGTTAACTAAGCTCATAGGTTTAATTGAGTATAAAATTATTTGTGGCCACATAACTACATCAGTCCAAAAGGCTGCTTTTAAATAATTTGGAACTTTTTCCTTTACTAAAGAGGCTACTGTTTATTTTCTTTCTTTTTCTTGTGAAAATAACCCCTTGATGAGTGATCTTTGCTTCTATTGTCTTCAATCTATGTAATCTCAACTGCAGAAGGGTAGAAATATATTGTTTTTCTGGAGCTTTAGCCTCCTCATTTTGGGTTGTGATTACTGACCTCCCTCTCTCCCTACCATTCCTACTGCCTGGTTAGAGAGCAGAAACAAAACTCCCACAATTGTCAAGATACCAATAGTAGAATTTATATTTAAAGGTTTTCTTTTTATTTCATGGCTTTCACTTGCAATTATACAATGAAAACATTCTCAGAAAAATATTACGATGTAGTTTTTTTGGGGTTTTTTGTTTTGTTTTTGGATCAATACTGCAATTTTGGTCAAAGCTCTGAGCTGTTTTATACCAATTCTTTGCATAAATGATTTTAAATGGTTCATTAAAAAAGAAGAAATACATCCAACAGTATAGCTAGTGCATGTTGAATATAGAATTCAGGTGACACTGTTGTGAGATGAAAACTAAAATTACACTCTTAAATGCTTTAATATAATTGAAAAATATTCATGTTAAAGCCGTGCCTTTGATCGTAAACCAAAAGTCCCACTGTCTTCTATCACAGGGTATTTTTATCCAAATAACTAATATTTTGAGTAGTGTTTTACGTGACAGTAGTATTTATGAAGGGTTTTTTAATTAAAGAAAGACTTTCTTACTGTATCATTTTTTGAAAACTCATGATTTTTTATATGAACTTTCTCTAAAGTTGAATTCCATGTATGACTTCTGTGTAATTGCTCTTTCTGATTCTTATTTATGTGCTTTAATATAAAATTTTTCTATGTTCCTCTTCTTTAACCAAAGTGTGTGATAACAGGAATGCTTCTTTTGAGAAATTTTGGAAGGTTGAAGTTTGCCAGATGTTCTGTGCTAACCTAAAAGTGCATTTTCTGGGTATCAAGACTGTGTTTCTTTCTTGTTCCTTTGATGGAATGAACATTTGCTTTGGTTCTTTTTGGTGGTGGTAGTATACTTCTACTCTAATCAGTTTGCCTTTTATTCAGTATTTAAACGATATCACGGCATCCAGAAAATCTGGCAAAGAAAATGATATTTTGATGACATTTTCCACAGGGCTCAACTAGAATGAATTATTACATTTTAACCGCAGCCCTAATAAACAGCTCCTTTATTTCCCGTGGAAAGGCACAATATTTCTTTGTCCAAGAAGTTGCCTGAGTATATGTATTGTTGAAGTGCTAAAAAGCTGCTTTTCTCTAAACTTTAGCTGAGAGACAATGGGATTTTCTAAGCATATACTATTGCAGCGTGACTCACTATTTTGTGATTATAAAAATGAATTTAGATTTAAATTTTGAAGTGAACATTTTTTACCCTAAATGGAGAAATCTCATACAACAGCCCTATTTCCTTTTACACATCAATCATTTCTGTGTAACTTCCACTTATCCACCAAATGATCTGCTTTCAGTTTTAGATTTTGAGTTCTTACTGTAATCTTTGACTCCCCTCCCCCACCTGTGGTTAGGCCACCCTAAAGGAATTTTTTTCTAAGCCCACAAACCTCTATTTTATTAACTAGGTTTTGTTTATTGATATGTGTTCCTAGAAGTAGGTGGAGGTGTTTGTGCCTCCCAAGAAGAGGAGAATGCTTTTTTTGTTTAAATCACAGATCCCTGGGTGTTGGTAGTATACCTTAATGAGCAATCGCATACAATCCAGTTGGCTTTAAAAAACAAAACAAAACAAAACAAAACAACGCCGTATTTTCCTAAACCCATTTCTGAGCTTGTCATTGTCATTATACTCTATCATTTGCTATTACTAAATTTTTTAAAAGGAGGAGGGATGTAGCATGGAGCCAACTTCCTGATGGAGCCTTGGGGAAGGTCATGTTTTGCCATGACCTGGGCATCATTCTTGAATGTTGTTATTATTGGAAGAGGGTGCCCTCAGGCCACCGCCCTTCCTTTCCCCAGAAGTGCTCTAACTATGGCAGACTTTCCAGCTCATCTTCTCTAGAATCAGAACTTCCAGGCTTTGGCTTATGGCTTGATGGGGAGTTCTGACAGCCACAGGCCAGTATCAGAGAAGACTACTATCTTACCTACGTTCGACTACTTCGTTTTATTGGCAGTAGTGGCCTGATTCTATTTTAATCCGAGTATGGTGAAGTCTTAGAGCAATTGCAAATTTAGAGCTTTAAGCAACTAGGACAAACGTTTATGTTGCAGCTTAAAGTGACTTGTGATTTTTTTTTCACTTAAACTATTTTACACATTTCTTTTTTATTTCTCTGGAATCTCGGTTACTGTTTTAGCAGTCTTAAGCTGTGAATAACTTCAAGGACAACACTATTGGATGTCAAGTAGAATCTTTATTTCAGACCAGTGTTTATGCCAATATATTTTAGACTTGACTTTATGCTTTATTTTGAGCATTAAAGAAAAGAATCTGTTTTCCAACACCTACATAACTGGACCTGCATCCTCTTTAGAAATGTTGTTTAATAAACATTGTTGCTTTATCATCCAGAGGCTATTGCCAAACGCTGTTAACTAGGCAAAAAAGAAAAAGGGGGAAAAGTTTTTTTACAGGTTTGTGTAACATCCACTCTTCTTCTTGTCGTGGTATCTTAGCTTGAAATCCAGGAAGCAATGGTGTATGGTGTCCATATCCATGATTTCCTGAATTGGAGAAAAAGTGTGGAAAGCATCTGGGGAAAAGGAGGCTCTTTACCAGCTTGTTTCCTGTAAGCTCAATTGGAAGACCTTGTCTGTGCAAATAGATTTCAAAATAGAGCCTGCCCTTTGACTGTCTCCATAATTACATGGCTCACTCTGTATTTTATTTGGCAGCCAGAGCAGTTAACCCCTGGAAGGAAGGGGCTGATGGCATGGCCAGCTTGGCTTCCCTGACATGTCCATGGGAATGAATAAACCACTGTTTGGAGAAGCCCATAGCTCAAAACACACCAGAACAGTCTTCAACTGAACTGAAACTTAAAAAAAAAAAAAAAAAAAAGTTTAATAATGTTTATTGTGATTGGTTTAGAAACTTACTTTATCCCTATTCTGTAAATTGTAGAGAGGTATTAATTGTTTAAAAAAAAAAATTGGGAGTTGGGGGAGTTCCTGTTGCTTTGATGTAATCAACATCTGTCAACAGAATGAATTTGCTTTTGTTTAGTTTCAAGGGCTCTTGTCCTTTAGCCTTACCCAATCAGTATCTGCTGCAGCCCGGGGCATTCCCCTAGCTGATTTTCTTTTTTCTTCAACAAATGCACAGGTTATTTCTTGTGAAATGTGAGCTTCTCTTCTGCTTTATAGTCTCCTTGAAATGGGAAGGAACCCTCAATCTTTCTCATTTACTTTTGAAACAGGTACATCTTAGTACTAGATTATAAAAATCAATGAGAGTAATATCAAGTGATGCAGACTATTTAATTTTCCTTTCACAACATTTGTGCAAGTTATCAAACCTATCAAGTAGACAGTCGGTGTTTTAGATCAAGAAATAGAAGGCACGGATGCATTTGCAGTGTTCCCTTTTGGACTTGAAGCACACAGTGCTATAAAAGCCTGTGCTCCTACTCTAGGTAATTGGTTGGAGTTCATGAAGTGTGATCTCTCTGTGGCTCTAAATCAGCACCTCGAAAATCTATTTCTATGGTACAGTCCCTTTTGAGCCTACTGTAGGAAGCAATATTTCTAAACAGTTAAAAATAATCTGTTTGCTGTCACAAAGTTACTTTTTTTTAAGTTAATGTATTATTTAAGCAAATAATTTGGTTTAAAATTAAAATTATCAATGACTGTAAGAGCCATATTTGAAAATGAATTAGCAAAACATTGTTTTCTCTCTTAGTAATCATAAATCATTTAAATCTGGCACACATTCCCCCCTTCATCCAAAATAATTGCCTCCATTTGTAAAATCAATTAGATGCTGATATGCTATAAATAATAGTTTTGTTACTAGACTTTGGCATTTGATCATTATGAAAAAATATATTCAATAAGACATTTTACAGAGTATCTTTTAAATTACATATTATCTCTGGTTGACATTGTTTAGGTACTACAGGCTATTTTATTGTGTTGTTTTCTACCCAGATGTTTAATACCTCTGAAATGCAACATAACTGAGGATTGATGGTACTCTGTAGGGTGGAAGTGCTTCTTTGGAAACATACAATGAAAAATATAGGCGTTGGTAGCCCACACTTGAGTACAAATATACTTTGTTCAGTTTTACAACTGCTTAAAATAGTAAGCATCTTAAATGTCTCTTTGGAAGTTGATTCAGGCCTCTTCTGTAAAAATACTTGTTGGCCAAAAGAAAACTCACATTTTCAGGGATAAAATCGACTTAATTAAGGGTCATTAGTAGAGGTGCACAGAAAAACCCGGGGCTCAGTGGGTGAAATGGAAGCGTTTCATTATGTGGTATAGAATGCATGAGCAGATAACAATTAAAATAGACCCTGAGTAAGAGGGCATGTTGCATGCATTCCTCCCTCCATCATACTTGAATTTTGTAATCCCACCTTTCAGACTTAATCTGGAAAGGGAAATAAAATACAGTTTTTAGAAATTGATGTTTTTCACAAATATTTTCATATTTAAAACCGTAACTTAGATTTCCACTGCAAATACAGATTTAAAATATGAAAAATGTGTTGCAGGATCCAGAGGACATATACCAATTTTAAAAGACATTCAGGCCGCACAGTGTGCTTCTCCATGGAGCGAAAGAAGCAGTTGCCTATAATTTTCGACATTCAGCTGAAACTAGACACTGATAGAATTTTTGTGACACTGAAAATAATTCTTACTATTACCTTTGATAACAGTAAATATTCTAGTATTTATAACAAATAACATATAGACATACTGCCTAAGGAAACCCTATAGAGAGTTTCTGTTACATAATCAATAGTAACAACACTCACTATGATCAGTCTTTTAAGATTAAATTAGTCCAAAGCAGCTCCTTGCTGATCTGGGGCTCTCCTCTTCTGAGGTTTCTGATGATTTTCAACCTGTGTCTCCTTAACTTCAGATGGTCAGGTTGTCCCTTGCAATAATTAGTACACACCTGAAACTTGTTTCCTGAAGATTGCTTTAACAAAAGGAAATACGGGACACCTGGCTGGCTCAGTCAGTGCAACATGTGACTCTTGATCTTGGGGTTGTGAGTTCAAGCCCTACGTTGGGTATAGAGATTACTTAAAACCTTAAAAAAAAAAAAAAAAAAAAAAAAGAGGGTGTGCTGTGCGCCCTAGGTAAACGATGGTGTCCAGGAGACAGAGAGGCCGGTCTTGTGACTAATGGAAGCCTGGCTGGTGTCCCTGCCTCTGATGATGGATGCTGTACATCAGATTAGCTGTAACATTGACTGTGGCAAGTTGAAAGTTAGATATAGTTGTGATAAGGTATCCTCAGTACTTTTATTTATTTATTTAATCAGGATATAATTGACATATAATATTTGTATTGTATCAGCTTTCGGTGTACAATGCAGTGCTTTTATAAAGAAAGGAAATACAAAGGAAACCCAACAAACCTTTTCTAGAATGGTCTCTTAGCAGTAACTGTAGTTTGGTTATCCTGTGACCCTGAATATAATTGGTACTGGAGGTTTTAATTTTACCCACTCTGCATTTAGAAAAGTTGTTAACTACTATTTATTAATTACAATATGATAAACAAAATTGAGGATTTTGCCCCACCTCCACATTAGTTGGAGGACCATTATCTTCTAAAGACATGTATTTCTTAAGCCCATTTCTTCATTTCACCTGTGAAAACACTAGATTTTTTTTTCTGGTTTGTAATGAATAGTTAGTGGAATAAACACGGTATGGTACCTTATTATCCTGTTACCTTGTGACAGCGTTTATAGGGTGTCTTTTATCAGATTGAAAGAAAAGATTTTGCTTCAAATAAAAAAAGTATCATATGAAAGTAGAATTTCTGAGTACACAGCAGAACCGTAATTGTCAACAGATTGGATATGTTCAGGCTGTGTTCCCAATGTTTAAGTCATGTGTGGGTGTGCCTGCATCTTTTCAGCAGTGAGCCTATCATTTGGCAGGACAGGTACATTGGCAACACTGTTCATTCTACAAGAGAATGTCTTAAAAGCCTCAACCAGATATCCAAGTAAAGGCCTGGTGACTTCATGCCTCAGGTTTTAAGTACATAGAAAAGATTCCCCCTATAATGACTGTCTACTTGAACTTGATAATGCTGATAAAGATGGTCTCTCTTTCATGTAATCAGCTGCATTGAAAAAAAAAATCTTCATGAGTCCTAAAATTGATCGGCATCCACATCATCCCATTGCCTGGGAGGTAGCATGACAATCAGATGCTGCTGAATGAAGGCACAAATGTCGGAGCTAAAAGAGACCCCTTCAAAGTTTATAAAGTCCAACTCCCTCATTTTTCTAAGCCTTCTGTATCAGTGGGCAGTATCCGAAGTGCTCAGCATAGAGCTTGGCCCCAGGAAGTTCTCAGCCAGTGTTCACTGTTACTGTTACCACTTGAAGTCACATAGTTAGCTCTTGGCCGGACCAGGAGCAGAACCATGGTTCCAAGGTGCCGTCCACGGCTGTCACTCTTGCCCATTTTTCATCATGCACGCATGTCGCCATCTGATGTAATCTAATGTATTTGTTGGTTTGCTTCTTGTCTGTGTCCCACCATAGAATATATGCTCCAGGAGAGCAGGGACTTTGTCACCTGGTTCACCTTGCATCCAGAGTATGGCATATGGGAGGAGCTCAGTAAGTAGTTGTTGAATTAAAGAATAAATATATTTAGAGGCCTGCAGGTAAACATGTTGAAGAGTTGAGAAGCAAAAGGGAAAAAATTAATGTTTACGGAGGACCTGCTTTTAGGATGGTTTTAGGATGGTTTACATGTCATCTCAACTAATGCTCACAACAGCAGAGTGATGAGGAAAGCACTACTGTTCCCATGTAATGGTGGAGAATGTGGGCCTCAGACATTTCGGTGACTCAGATCTACCTGCCTCAAAGCTCATGCTATTTTCACTACTACAGTGCCTCTCAATTAGATCAGATCTACAAATTTTCATGAAAAGTACCTTCATTCTAAATGTTAGATGGGGGATCCCTGGGTGGCGCAGTGGTTTGGCGCCTGCCTTTGGCCCAGGGCGCGATCCTGGAGACCCGGGATCGGATCCCACGTCGGGCTCCCGGTGCATGGAGCCTGCTTCTCCCTCTGCCTGTGTCTCTGCCTCTCTCTCTCTCTCTCTGTGTGTGACTATCATAAATAAATTTAAAAAAAAATTTTAAAAAAATAAAAATAAAAAATAAATGTTAGATGGTCCTATGATGTTTATTTTTTTCATTATCCTTTAAAAAAACCTTTCCTTTAGGGCATCTGGTTGGCTCAGTCAGTCAAGCATCTGCCTTCAGCTCAGGTCATGATCAGAGGTCCTGGAATCAAATCCTACATTGGGCTCTCTGCTCAGCAGGGAGTCTGCTTCTTTCCCTCTCTGCCTGCCCCTCCTCCTGCTCATGCTCTCTCTCTCTCTCTCTCTCTCTCAAATAAATAAAATCTTTAAAACAACAACAACAACACAACTTTCCTTTAGGGGCACCTGGGTAGCTCAGTCAGTTGAGCAGCTCTTGATTTTGGCTCAGCTCATGATCTCAGGGTCCTGGGATCATGCCCCGCTTTGGGCTCCATGCTCAGGGAGGAGTCTGCTTAAGGATTCTCTCTCTCCCTCTGCCCCTCCCCCTGTTCGCATGTTCTCTCTCTTTAAAATTAAGTAAATATGTCTTTTTTAAAAAAAGTTTCCTTTAATCCCTGGGGCACCTGGGTGGCTCAGTCCATAGAGCATCCAACTCTTGGTTTCAGCTCAGGTCGAGATCTCATGAGTAGTGGGATTGAGCCCCATGTAGGGCTTCGTGCCCAGGGAGGGTCTGCTTGAAGACTCTTTCCTTCTGCCCCTCCCCCTTGAATAAATAAATAAATCTTAAAAAAAATCTAATCCCTGAAAAAAACACATTCTCTAGCAAAGCATGCTATCTACGAGAGCCCCTGCACACTGTAGAAAGGCAGCTTGCAGTGGCAGGCATGGTCCTTGATTTGGTTTTAAGGGATGTGAAGCCCAGGCCCTAGACTACCAGAGGTGTGAGTCTTAGTTCCTCATCCGTGAAATAGTGATGATAATAGCTGCCCGCTTACCAGACAGAGTTGGTAAGAGTTAATGTATGTAAAGCACCTAGCACTGTGCTTCGTCAAAGAAAGTGGCCATTAAATGTTAACCACTATTATTGTTACTAATTCTATTGAGTGTTATCATTATTAATAGTAATCATAATACATACTTTCCTCAGAAGGGAAATACTTGGGAGCTTGTGTCTTGTCTGTGATCCTACCTAGGGATGCAGTGTGGGAGCCTTGACATAGATTGATTCCACCTAAGTCTTTGCTTTAGTTGGGCCCCGTAATTGCCAACCAACTTCATTCAATCACCTCACTGAAGCATGTGTTTGGTCAGAGAATGGAGCTTGGCTTGAGAGAGTGGATGGATAAGGTCAACCTATCACCAATTTTGGAAAAATAACCTAATGGTAGTAACATTTAATAGTTTTGTGATGCCTTTCACATTTGCTGGGCATTTCCATGTGCGTTAGGTCATTTTTTCTCATGTGTATGAGAAAAATAATATACTTTGTGGAAGCAACTTGACCTGCTTTCCCACAGCTTTGGCTCACTGCATGTTTTGGGGGAAGCTACCTACCTTTGGGCGCCTCAAGATCTTCAGCTGTGGAGTGGAGTGGAAGGTTCTCATTAAGACTAAGGAGCTAGGGATCCCTGGGTGGCTCAGCGGTTTCACGTCTGCCTTTGGCCCAGGGCGCGATCCTGGAGTACCGGGATCGAGTCCCACGTCAGGCTCCCGGCATGGGCCTGCTTACCCCTCCTCCTGTGTCTCTGCCTCTCTCTCTCTCTATGTCTATCATGAATAAATAAATCTTAAAAAAAAAAAAAAAGACTAAGGAGCTAATGTATATAAAGTGCCTAGTACGGTAATTGACAGTGAATGCTCAGTATTAGAAGCTATAATGGAATGTACAATTTCTTTCTCATTAAAACCTTTTTATGTATTCTTTTTTTTTCTTTTTATGTATTCTTGAAGAAACTATCATTTATTAGACATCTACTGAATGCAAAGTGTTTTCACATAGTTTTTTATGTATTCCAATTAATTCTCACCAGAGACTCCAGAAACGTGATCAGGGGACACCTGGGTGGCTCAGCGGTTCGGTGTCTGCCTTCAGCCCAGGGTGTGATCCTGGAGTCCTGGGATTGAGTCCCACGTCGGGCTCCCTGCATGGGGCCTGCTTCTCCCTCTGCCTATGTCTCTGCCTCTCTCTCTCTGTCTCTCTCATGAATAAATAAATAAAATATTTAAAAAAATAAGAAACTTGATCAGGGTCACACAACTAACAAGTGGTGAAGCTGAAATGAATGTTCAGCCTTCTGCTTTCCAACCATCTGCTTTTCCTAGGATACTACACTGCCCCATACACCAGTTGACAATCCTAGAATTGGTGGTGGTGTCATCAGGGAAATGTGCAAGCTTCAGTTGCTCTATCGAGCAACTTTTGATTTTTTTTAAAGATTTATTTATTTATTCATGAGAGAGAGAAAGAGGCAGAGACACAGGTAGAGGGAGAAGCAGGCTTCCTACAAGGAGCCCAATGTAGGACTCAATCCAGGTTCCCAGAATCACACCCTGAGCCAAAGACAAGACACTCAACCACTGAGCCGCCCAGGTGCCCCGCAACTTTTGATTTTTATTTATTTTTTATTTTTTTAGATTTTATTTATTTATTCATGAGAGACACACACACAGAGAGGCAGAGACATAGGCAGAAGGAGAAGCAGGCTCCATGCAGGAAGCTTGATGTGGGACTTTATTCCGGGCCCCCAGGGTCATGCCTGGGGCATGCTAAACCAGCAAGCCACCCAGGCTGCCCCAACTTTTGATTTTTTAAAGAAGTGATATTGCTGCATTTTATCTAGTTCTTATAATTTTTTAAAATAACACCTAAATACCTCTGTAAGTTTGATTCAACACTATTACATTCAACTTTATATAAGAATTTAAAAATCAAGTGAAACTTAGGACTTTGAATCATTGATCATGGGGGTTGGTTTGTATCTGTGCCTTTTTCCAGTTCATTTGGAGATCTTGACCTTGGAGGCCAGTACTCACCTGCAGTTTGTGTTTCTATTATGTTCCATAGCTGAAATCTTACTCTAGGCCAGTAATGCTCAAACTTTAGCGGGCATCAGAATCACCCTGAGGGCTTGTTAAAACACAGATTGTTGGCCTCATCCCAGAGTTTGAGTCAGTGAATTGAGGGGCCCCATAATTTGCATTTTTCCCCATATGGTGCTGATATCCTGGTCTGGGTACCACATCTTGGGAACCAGTGCTCTAGACCAGGAGTCAACGAACTTCTGTAAATGACCAGATAGTAAATATTCTAGGCTTTGTGGGTTGTACAGTCTCTGTCACAAATACACAACTCTGCTACTATGGCTCGAAGCAGCCACAGAACATTGTAAGCAAATGAGTGTGGCTGTGTTCCAATTAACCTCTACTTATAGGCATTGAAATTTGAATTTCATATAATTTCATGTGTTATAAAATACTATCTTTCTTATTTCTTTTTGGCACATTTATAAATGTAAACATCATTTTTAGGTTGTGGACTGCACAAAAACAGGCAGCAGGCCAGATTTGGCCTTCAGGCAGTAGTTTGCTAACCCCTGGCATGCAATTGTGGCATGTTGGGGAATTTTCAAACTATCATTAATTATAAAAGTAATGCAAGTAGAAGGTTTAAAATATCTAACAGTATAGAAGAAAACAAAGTGAATCAGCAAGTCTTCCTCTCACCCCAGGCCTAGTCACATGCCCCAGAAATAACCACTATTGATAAATATCAATTTTCAGAAATTGTAGAGGGATATACAAACTTATATAAATGTATAAATTCTTTTTTACATCAGTGGGCTTTTTATACATCTTGTTCAGCATTTGTCTTTTCCCTAACAATATATTGCGGCTTGTTTACATATCAACAACATAGAAATGATTTAGCTTACTCTCTTTATCATTTTCTTTTGTGTAGATATACCATACTATATTTCACCAGTCCCTCATTGATGGATATTTGCACTATTCCCCATTTTTTTCTACCATGAAAGTGAGGGTACATCTTCTTACATCCATTGTATCTGGAAGATAAAGCCCTAGGAGATGAGTTGCTGAGTCAGAGGATATGTGCATTTAAAATTTTGATAGATATTTCTAAATTCCTGTTGTGGGCACTTTAGAACCCTGTGTTCATTTTTGTTTCAGGGTCACACCCTATGTTTCTGTTTTGTAGTCTTTATCTGTCTTGAGCATTCATCATAGTGAATTTTGGTATAATGCCTCGCTGCACGTGAACTTAACACAGAGTAGTAATCCTGTCAAGGGCAAAATGTGCAGCTGGCAATTTGTCCATGATTCTTGAAAGGAAAACAGCTTTAAAGAATAGAAAGCCACCCAAACAGTGCGCCGAATCTGGGGTCATCCTGGACATGGCTGCATAAGGTACCACAGCAGAAATTGTTCTGTTTGCAGACCTGGTACTTAGCAGATGCTTCTATATGTTTGTTTCCTGTTAGAGTAGAGTTTTCCATTGTCAAACATTTTTTGTAAACATAGTATTAGCTAATAAATATGCTGTGCTATTCTTGTACTAGAACTCAGAATATCACTGCTTTCTTTTCTATTTGGGGCTTTTTTCTTTTTAAGCCAGTAAAGGATTAGGATAATGATTTAATAGACAACAATGCAACATCTTAAAATGTAGCACTATGTTAGGTTTTTTAACTTAAAATATGCCGATTTCTGCTCATAGGTTGTCACAGAATTTTCTCTTCACCATTCAATCATATCTACTTACACAAGCAGCCAAGCGGTCAACAAAGAAGAAATTTCTTTTTCCGGAGACAAAGAGAGATTTCCCACAGTATAGTTTTGCCGGCTGCAGTTTCTTCAGCTCACCCAGTCCCTGAGGTACCGTATTGCCTATTATCTGCTGCTTTTTCCAGCCAAGATGAAGCTTAACCGCAGAAGCGATCAAATGTCTTTGCACCTTTGATTTCTGAGCCATCCGAATCATAATTTTTAAACTTGGTTTGTGATTTAAAATTGTGATTTGAGAAGTTGTAACATCTGCAGTTCCATAATATTAATTTTTTTCAAATAAAGCTCTGAGCTTACAGCCACTTAGCTTATTCAGACTTAGTTGCTACCATGAAATTTTCTATATTAAATTTCTAACATGAAGGCAAAAGTATATGTCTATAGTTTCTTAACTTTTTTAGAGAAGAATAATTGAGTATAAAATGGGGGTCATTCAAGAGCGATTACGTGAAACTAGTACACTAGATGTTTTTCCTAAGTCTACTCTTAATACCTTCTGTAGTATTAATTCTGTTGTTTGCAAATTCTCCTTTAGAGTCATTAAATAAAACCTCTTGCCTCAGAGCATTCTTCATTTTTTTTTTTTCAGAGATTACAATTCTGTGGAAAGACGATCTATCCATTTTTTGAAATGCAATGTAAAGGAGGTGTGGGGATCATGTAGAAAGAACAAGAATAGGTAAAAGAAGTATAGATTTGTCACAAAAGTCACCTGCTTTCCCCCCTTTTATGCATTTTTTTGGACAGGAAACCCACATTAAGTATACTGACACACTCCCTGAAGGTGAGTGGCCCTTTTTTTGTGTGTGTGGAAAGGGGCCAATGAGACAGGCTGCCAGAGCCCAGAGTATATTCCTGGTCTTTCCTTAGTGGGAAAGAAAAGGAGGTCTCCGGAGAGATGAATGTATTGTTTTATAATGTCCGTGACAACCCAGGAGCCCTTCTGCCTGTAATTGTAACCTGGCCCAATCACAAAGCAGAGGGGAGTCAAGAGCACAGTCAGTGGGGGAGGCTGGGTGAGCTTTCGTGGGCACTGGTGGCAAAGCTGTAGGAGTAGACGCTCGCCCAGGGCCTGGCCGTGGCTGGCTACCCAAGCAGTGGCTTTACCTGTAGCAGAAAGGCCCCATCTGAACACAAGAATAAGTGAAGGTCTTCAGCCCTGTGTGATGAGCTTTACAAAGCGCAGACCCCTAACCTCAGCCCTTCCAGAGTTGCTGTGATGTCAAGTTGAAGAGTGTTGTCTCCCTCAGCTTCCTGTCCCCAACTGCTGTGTACCCTTAGTGGGTACTGTTCAACAATGCTTATGTGGCAGTTGCCACAAATAGATTGTAAAGAGCTGAGCAAAACCTTGGGACTGAAAGAAGCTCTGTGTGTAAAATAGTATTTATTTTCTGAATACTGCCCATAGGTTTAAGTAAGCAGTGGAGAATGTTCTACAAGGGTGATCAGAGTTGAATGTTTTGAGTTGGGGGGGGGGTTCTTTGTTTGTTTTTGACAAGTGATGGAAATGTTCTAGGTATTTTTTAGGTACTTAAAAAAGAGAGAGAAAGAAAGAAAAAGAAAAGAAAGCTGTTGGGTTTTGTTCTCTAGTCCCTTCTTAGTTTGGGTACAGTTGCAGAGTGTAAGAAAAGTGTATACGTAATAGGCTTCAGTGGACTTGACAGTCAGCCTTTTACATATATTCATTCGGAGAGGGTGTTGTGAGCTATCCTTTGCATAAATTTTATCTTTGTGTTAAGAAGATGAAAGTGCTCTTAATTAGCCATTTGGCAATTTGGAAGCTTGGTGCTCTTTTTCCATCAATGGCAAGAATGCTCCTTACAGGGTTGGGAGGAGGAAGAAAAGAAAACTACTGTTTGTTTTGACCAGAAGTCTACTTCAGACCAGTTTGACTCAAAGCACAGTAAGGTTAACAGACCATCCAGAGGCAGCACTCACAGGCAATGTTAAGTTCAAAAGGGCAGGGGAAGGAACCGGGGGCAGCCTGGAGGGTCTGTCCTGCTGGCTTCGGAGGTCGGTGCTCCGGCAGGAAGGGCAGAGCTCCATGAAGCAGGAGGCTGTGTCCGACAAAATGATCCCATTGTCGTGTGCTGGGTTCTGATCTTCATTTTCAATCCTTTTTCCTCAAGCACATAAAGAAGCCAGACTATGTGACGACAGGCATTGTACCCGACTGGGGAGACAGCATAGAAGTTAAGAATGAAGATCAGATTCAAGGGCTTCGTCAGGCTTGTCAGCTGGCCCGTCATGTCCTCCTCCTGGCTGGGAAGAGTTTAAAGGTGGCGTCTCACCAAGCCTCTGGACCTCCATAGGGACAACAAGCCCTCCTCTCTTCCCTCTCCCCCTTTAACTCTTCTTTTGTACACATCCACTTTGTTAAAAATCAAGTAAAGCCTTGGGGTGGGGGGAAAGGGATTTTATTATTTTATGTGTTCGTTCTAGAGGTAGCTTAAAATCCAAATGCAGTTTTAAGTAGCAGGATTCCGGAGAGGCTTTGGGCCCAGTCAGCCTGTCCGGCGTGATCAATGGCAGACAGCTCTGACTTCCGCCCCTTCATTCCTGCCTGTAGTTTCTGCTTTTATTCCCCACGTTATTTCTGTGCCTGAAAAGTTGTTCGGCCTCATCCTTTGTCTCCTATTTTCTTGCATTAGCTCTGCAAAGAAGGATTAGAGCACATACACAAAGCTGTGCGTAATATAGAAACGTAATTACAGACAACTGTCTTACTACAAGATTTAGTTCTTTCAGAATAATCTGAAGCCCCCTGCTTTATGAGAATCATTTATTAAAAAAGAAAAAAAAAAAAAGTACGGGCCTGAAGTTTCCAGAAGGTGGGCAGAATTTAGGAAGTGAATCTCCATGATGAAATCACTTAGGGTATCATCTGTGTAATGAACTTGTTATAGCAACATAACTAAGCATGATGTGAATAACAAGTAACACAATATTTAATAAAAGATTTTGGTTTAGAATTTTATTTAGGACTCAGGAGTTTACGGAACACTTGTAAACTCATGCACTCGTAAAACTCAATTTTAGGGTTTGTTTTTTTTTTTGTTTTTTTTTTTTTTAGTTTGAGAGCAATCGGATGCCTTCTGATAAGGGAGACATATTTTTTTAAAAACACAATGGGTTTATTTAGGCATGAAAGAAATCGAGATTTGTGAAAACCAAATTTCTACAATATGTATCAGACTGAGTTTTTAAAATAATGATCTATAATCTTCACATCATTGTTGCTAAGCCCGTGTGAGCTTTCGCTGAGATAAAAAGGTGTGGGCCGACTTACTTCTTCAAGCCCTGTCATCTAAACTGAAGACACTTTTGAGAATTTATTTATAAGCTTCAGTTAGCCTGAGGCACTAACCCTTGAGGAAGAGGAAGGAATTGCCTAAGAACATATTTGTGAAGTGTTCAGGCTCAAAGGGAGTCATGTCGTTTAATGACTCACAGATAATTTAAAGCATCTTAGGGTTTAGAGTTTCCATTTCCTAACAGCCCATAATGCCATCGTATACCCAAAGAATTGTCCAAAAGGCACAACTTAAATATTTAATGTTAATCACCATTAATTAAAATGTTGTATCACACGTTTATCCCAGTAAATCTATACAGCCTCATCTAAAAGCGCTGTAGCTATAGACATGGTCAGTGAGTGCAGGAAATGTCTTCAACTGTTGCTACACAATTTCTTTATTTAATATTTTAGGTTGACATGACAACTGAAGAGATAGATGCTCTTGTCCATCAGGAAATCATCCGTCATGATGCTTATCCCTCACCTCTAGGCTATGGAGGTTTTCCAAAATCTGTTTGTACCTCTGTAAACAACGTGCTATGTCATGGTATTCCTGACAGGTATTCATTGCTTAATAACATATTCTTCCTTTGGAAACTAAAACATGAAACTAAGATCTATAACATATGTTGAAAGACACTAGTTTAATTGAAACCCACCTGCAAACTTTTGAAACTGATTATGGTAAAACAAAAATTTTGAAGTATTTTGCTTCTAAGTAGACATAATTTAATGTTTGTTGAAGCAGCGTGTAATCCAAAAAGGTCCTCGTTCATGAAATATTTCTTTTGCCTTCTTAGATTTCAACCATATAAATGGTAAAACCCCAAATGTAGGCAAATATAGGTTATCAACTACTGTTTCAGCTCCTTGCAAAATTAAAGTAACTGATAAGTACATTTTTTAAAGAATTTTAAAAAGATTTTTAAACAATGGCAATATGTTCATATTCTGTATTTCTTGGAAAATTTGACGTGACCAACATAACTTAAAGATTAGATATAGTTATTCTATTTATTCCTCTTCTACTCCAAATTATCATTGAAACTCACCGGGTCTGTGATAGTCTTAGGTATTTATTTTTTACGTTGCTTTTATTGAGATCTGTCTATCACCATTTCTATTCTGTTTACGTTTCAGTCGACCTCTTCAGGATGGAGATATTATCAACATTGATGTCACGGTGAGTAAATAATATAAAAAATAGTCTTTGATCAACTTCAGAATTGCTGGTAGCAACAGGAAGAATTGTGGATTGAAAATGTGAACTGCACCAAGGGAAGTGCTGTTTACTTCTAGACCCAGACGCAAGCAGCTGGTTTCCTTTTTTGTCTTTAACTCCGTGTTTATTCCAAGTAAACCCAGGCCTGACTTGAATTTAGGGCTGGAATCAGATGCACTGAGATCAATGTTGGCCTAAGTGAAATGTCAACCCAATCCTGCTATGTGTCATGTTTTTGAGAAGGTGTAATTGTTATTGATCCACTGTGTAGTTAATGCAGAGCACCACAGCACTGGGCAGCTGCTGAAGCTAGATATGTATGAGATGAGCTAACGCGAAGAAAGCCAGCATTTTTCCTTCACTCTGCCAAGATTGATCTTCCTCTTCCTGCTGATTTTGAGTGGGGCCTGTCATTATCTTACTCTGTCATTAGGGGCTACATTGGCCTGTGTGTGTCAGTCTATTTGGACAGCAACTCTTTTGCTAGCAGTGTTCCTTAGATTTATTAAAATCCCTGAAGGGTAACGTCGTGTTCCATTGGTGGTATGGAGGATAGAGAGAGTCTTGAACTCGGAGCTTGCAAGC